>NC_133113.1:10892352-11492352 GCF_022965805.1 Primulina eburnea | reverse complement strand
CAGTAAACGCAGCAACAGAAACCTCAGTAGGGATCAAATTTTCTTCAGTTTTGCCCAGACTTTTTAACATTCTTACTGGAAGAACATTCACAGCTGAACCATTGTCAATCAACACCCTAGACACTGCTTCACATTCACGTGGGCTTTGATGTACAAAGGCCTTATGTTCTTGGTCATGGCCGGTGTAGGCTTCTCAATTATCACTTGTTTAGGCTTATTTGGGTGATCCTCCTTTATAATCACTCTTGAACTCCCTTCAGGGAGTTTATTTTCCTGATCTTCTTTTTTCGATGATTCCTGGGGCATCAACTCCTCATTCCCTTCTTCCATCATTTTAAATCTCTCTGGTAGTATCACCACTTCCGTGGCACAATCCACGGTGATGTGAAACTCTCCCACGCAAAAACTGATTGTTTTTCCTCTTTGATCATCCTCCTCACTTAACAGATCATCATCATCATCTATTAACTTATCCTCAGTAGGCGATCTTCCAAACTTGGACTTACTCCCCACCTAATCACTGGTGACTGGAATATCAATTGTGGATTCTTTTCTCAACTTAGCTGACTCTTATCTCCTTGCTATAGCTCTTTCTCTCAACAGCCGTCTCTTTTGAGTCATAGTCAGTGGCCTAGGGAACTTCTTGTGCTGGGCCACTCTCCGGGACTCACTGAACTCCCCTCTAGCTGGAAGGACGTACCTGGGCTTTGCGCCCCTGCTCTAAATCATTTTTCCTTTTGAGATTTCATATGCACACCGCTCTCTGCCTTGATCAGCTGATCCTTTCCTGGTTTCCACCCTTCGTGACTCAACTTCATATGCATTTCTCTTGTCCGAGTACCTTTGGTGCTGATCACGAGATGATTCTTCTCTGAACTTTTGATTTTCACACACTGGTCTTTCAAGGAAATGTTGGTTCCTCGGCCTAGAGGCCGCATATTCACCAACATTCCTGGTTAAATGCTGCTGAAATGTTCTTAGTCGATCGGTATTATACCTTCTGGTGACTTCATACAGTTGATCCTTCGGGATCCAACATTTCTTGATTATTCGCTCTTTCACTGCAAAGGATCGGCTTCTTTTCTCATTGAGAAGATCCCTCAAATCAGTCACATTCACATTGACCAAAGCTACTGGGGGAAAGGATCATCATCCACCGCCATAGGCTCTTTTTTGTTATGGAACTTCACGACTCCCTTGTTAATTTTGTCTTGCAAAATTTTCTTGAATGCCCAACAAGATTTAGTATCATGATTGTAGGAGTTGTGATACTTACAATACTCTCGTCCTTTCAGCTCTTCTGTGGGTGGCATCCTGTGATTAGGTGGAAAAGCGATGAATTTTTCTTTTACCAAGAAATCGAAAACTTCATCGGTCTTTGACACATCAAATGTATAATGTATGTCTTTGGGGAGTTGGGAGTTGTTCTTCTTTTCAAGTTATGCTGGCTTCTTTTTAGCAGGAGAACTGTGCAAGAACCAGCTGATCGAATTTCTGCCAATGCCACGTCTTCCACCTCCTGATAATAAGACCACATAGCAGTTTTATTCTTGTATGACTCTTCCTTCAATAGTTTTTCGTATTCAGCAAGTTCAAAGAAATCCTTGAACTTCATAGCTTCGAACTTCTTGCTTAATTCAAAATCCAACCCCTTTTGTGCCATCTTCACGAACTCGGTCTCTAGCAGGAACACCTTGCACCTATTCTTCATCTTTTTGACCTGTCGATAAAAGACTCTACAGATTCTCCTTTCTTTTGGATGACTCTGGATAAATCGGCAATACACACTTCTGGCTCTGTTCTATAGAATTGAATGTGAAATTGTCTTTCCATCTCTTGCCAACTCATCACTGAATTTCTAGGGAGTGAGGCATACCAAGCAAATGCAGTCCCAGTGAGGGAATTCGGGAATAGCCGCAACTTTAGATTGTTGAAGTTCTCCAAGTTGGCTAATTCCCCGCACTGGATGGTGAATCTGGCTATATGTTCCATGCTCGATTGGCCGTCCTCCCCACATAATAGGCTGAAATCATGAACTCTATAACCCCTTGGATATGGGTTATTCACGTCTATGTATTCTAGATAGGGTTTGTGGAATTCTGGACGGCCTATCTGCCTCAAAGCCAGCCCATATAGCTCTTGAATAGCCTCTCTCACCATTTCTGAATCAACCACGTGAATGTTCCGAGCTGGGAGTGAATGATGGTAGTGATTTGCCCCCCGAGCTTGAAACCCTGCATTTAAACCAATATTACATCCTAGGAATCCCCCATCTACTCCTTGATAATCCATGTGTGATATGTCATCATAAGCTCCTGGTTGGTATAGAGGATTTGTCAAGTTGTACACTAGAGTAACTAGTTGTTTCGAGCTCCCCACTCCATGAGCACGTGGATATGGCTGGGATCTTCCTCCTAAGGTTTCTTCTCTCTTGTGAGGTGGTGTATACCTTCTTTCTGGATGATTTGGGAGAGTAAACTCTGGGCGGCGGGGATCACCGGCCCTTGAGTTTCCTACTTCCTGATCAGATTCATGAACTTGGTTGCTTCCTGATCAGCCTCTTTGACATTGGTATTTTGCTCTCCTCGAAGAGACTGACTCGGTTTACACAAAATGGTCTTCAAACAGTCAGCCAGCCTTAGACAAGGCCAATGAGATCTCCTCAATCTTTATAGCAGTCAATTCTTCCATCACACTGTTCGAGACTTGATCGTACTTAGTAGGAATCTGCAGATCTACTTCTTCAGCATGTGGTTCAACAGTAGGTTGCTCTGACTGTGCAACCTGAGTTCCCTCTTGATTAGCCAGAGACTCCCTGCTCTTGTGACTGACGTTTTCTTTTCTTCTTGGCGGCATAATGCGGTCCCACCGGGCGTGCCAAAAATATGTTTGCACAATATTTGATTGGCGTGCCAGGTGCGAAAATGCACTAATTTATGTGAAAATGATAAAATCTAACTTCTAAATATTCAAGCGACATGAATTATAAATTCGACCGTCAGTTATAGTCTCCTAAAACAAATGCAAAGCCAAAATAAAGAAAACTATTGTGAATCGATGCAAATATACCCCTGACATGATTTTGAATTTACAAAACTGTAGGAATTCGTCAAAGACATGAAAAATATAATAACTTGTTGCTGAAATCTAAAATGAGAAGACGTGAGATGCTAGAAATATACTGGAAAACTTGAAAAACTAGTGCTTGAAGATTAAATTTTTAGCAGAGAGCTTTTGCATATTTTGTGCGTGTTGAGTTGTGTCTTTTTTCTATAGCTGATCCTTTTCTTCTGACTGTTGTCCAGTTTCTCTCCACTCCCCCATGAGCCCATGAGTTTTCCCACTCATGCCACGATTTCTACCTATCCTCCCACGTTCTTCTTCTTATTCCGCGCTCAGTGATCAGTTTTGAATCGATTAATAATTATTCCGTTATTGGCTTATATAATTTAATCGGGCTTGTAATTAAATTGGGCTTCTATAATTAATTATTTTTATCCCAAACAAATATATTACAAATAAACTAAAACAAGTTCTTGGTTAAAACAATTAACCATGATGTTCCTAAGGTTGAAGAGGGTAAAGAGGGTGACACCCTTCTATAGCTAACTTAGGAATAGGCCGTCTTTGATTATCTTAAGAGAGAGAAAAAGAGGAGACATCTCTTAGCTACACGTTCTAGAAATGAGTTTCGAAGCATGTGATGATAGAAAACCTGTGGAGGATTCTTTTTTATTAAAGTTGGAAAGCTACACTGATTCTTTCCGTAGAAAATCGTGCGAGGATTGATGTAGGTGGTTCTCCGCGGAGGACTCCTAAACGGATTTCCTTCGCATGGTGAAATGTCCCCGTACTTATTTTTTAATTTTTTTAAAATATTTAAATAATTAATAAAAAAATTAAAATTTTATTTGTTCTCAGTTACATTTTTCAATTGAGGGAAATTTTTTTTCCAAAAAAACAACTAATATTTAAACTTGGTATCATTGTTATAGAATTACAAGATAAAGTTATAACTGAGAGATTATCTTTAACTATTGAATACGTTGTTTATATCCGCGGTCTATGTTGAGCGTTACAGTGTTGACTAGACGGAAACCGAATCTCATTTCCAAAGGATGTGACGTCTCAGGCGGGGGAAGTGGAAATAGAAAGCAAGTAGTCCTCGAACCTGAACCGTGGGGTAGTTCAATCAAACATTTTATAGGGTTTGCTTTTTGGGGACCCGGACGCTAATCAAGTTCTTAATCATCATTGGGACTAATTAATCAGTTATAAAACAGGGTCTAAATTTTTTTTAAAATACAAAGCGGAAACGTAATGTAATTTACTCAAATTACATATTAAACATGAACATACATCTCAGTATAAAAGTACAAGTCCTGTACAACATACATTTATTCAACTAGGGTTTAACAGCTAATATCAAGTGTCTAACCCTATCTCTAAACCAAGTCCGGAGCCTCCACGCTATCTATCTTCTCTCATCCTCTTCTTGACCCTGATCCAGCCCCACCTGTTGTCATGCACACATACAAAACAAGACAACAGCCAGATAACTCCGGTGAGATATAAATATCCCAGTATAAATAATGTAAACATGCAGTCATATAAAAACATATACGAAAGCATATAAGGATTATTCATAACATGTCTCAATTCCGAAACATAAATCCATATCAAAAATTCAATAATCATGAATGGTATAAACAATGTAAATCAACATGTCACATCAGACTCAACTCATCCGACACGTCGTCTCAGACTCGACTCAACTGACGCATCGTCTCAGACTCGACTCAACTCTATCCTAGGAATCCCGATATCTGGATATAGGTAATCATATCGAATCTCAGTCGATAGGAATGAATCAATCCCTAAACGGCAACGATATAATTCATATATCAATGTCTGGGCGAATCAGCCGCAGAATTGACGACTCAGTCAATAGCCCGACGAATCAGCCGGTAATTAGGCGAATCAGCCCATAATCAGACAACTCAGCCTGTAATTAAGCGAATCAGCTTAAGTTTAGACGAATCAGTCCATAACCAGACGAATCAGCCGGTGACTAGGAGAATCAGCCCATGACTCAACGACTCAGTAATCAATACATGCAACGGCTATGAATCAATAGCCTACAAACATCAATCTCATCGTACATGTGCTATAAATCAATAGACTACAGTCATAAGTCTCATCAATTGCAAATATCAATGCAATAAGTAAAAGTATGTGATTTATGGAAACTCGAGTCAAACCTCACTCGAGTTGTGCAATCCCAACTCAACATTAATTTATACCTTTCTTTCTGATACTCTGGCTCTGTCGAAGTCTCGAACCCCAAGCCTGTCAATACTCAGTCTGACAATAACAATATCGAGGGTACGGTATCAATACACCACTCAATCAATACTAGATATAGTCAGAATTTAATCAAATTCTGTTTCAACAACATAACGGTATAATCTCAATATATCCAGTCATACCATATCAGTCAGATATTAATTCTAATATCTCCTACTCGATAACAACTCAATTCTGATATCAACTCGACTCCAAAACTATTCCGAAAATCATAACAATTCCATAATCAGTCTGTTTCTTAATCTGACTTCGCTTCTATGATGTCTAATATGTCAAGAACAACATATATGAGTTCCATTCCATTCTGACAATATCATAATTTCAAAGTATGTCAAAACGTAGTAAAACTTACGTCCAGTTGTAGCCTACGTTGCTAGGAACTCAATACCGAAGTCGGATTCAAATTCAGACGGACGGATTTCTCGCAAAAGGCGTAAAGATTTTCTGTCTTCCTCCTCGGCCCCTTTCTCTTTCATTCTGAATGATTTTCGAAGGAATTACCATCTATATACATCATTGCATGCATGTCAAGAGGTGGCACATTCTTTGCAAAACACGTCGCACCGCGGGTGCGGTAGGTGTAAGACCGCGGGTGCGCTCATGCGTCGACAATCTTATCCATCTTGAAATTGCATGACCGCGGGTGCGGTACATGTCGGGACCGCAGGTGCGGTCTTGCACCGCGGGTGCGGTAACGCTGGCACCGCGGGTGCGGTCACCCTTCGGTAAAACTGACCAAATTTCTGTCCATGCACCGCGGGTGCGGTACATGCAAGGGCGCGGGTGCAGTGTTGCTTCGGCACCACACTCTAAAATTCAAATAAATGGCCACACATTATCTTAAATCGTGTCTCAGTTGGCCCTTTCGTAATCCCGTTAAATTATAAGTCAATAATCTTTGATTAACAGTGATTAATTCTCGGGCATTACATTTCTCCCCCTCTTAGATCTGAGTTCGTCCTCGAACTCGCAAGTACTCAATTCAGATATATCAGAAGAAATGTATACAGAGTTTAAATCAGAAACTCATCTTAATGAATCTGTTCTGAAATTTCAAGTCTCATATCAAGTTCTATTTCTGGAAATAGCTCTGATAAAGTCAATCTCGCGATACCGGTTATACAACATCTGTATATACCCATCTAACAGTTCATAACAACTCAACATCATCAGCTGTTATCGAATCTGTTGATCCCCAATCAAGGATATATTCGATCTTGGTTTCAATTACCAACAGTCATCGTCCGACGTTGGCATATTCAGTTTATCTATCAGGAGCTATTTTCATTTTCTTCTGAATTAGCTTTATCTTTTCAGTCATATCTCTGATCATTTCAGATCCAATCTCAGAAATCTCAGAGATATCATTTCACTAAAGAGGGAATATGTACTTCTTAACGTACAATGTGTCTAATAGTATCATTCCCATACTCATTTAATATCGGTTGTGGTATAAAAACTCACAACATGGCAATAAATCCTGCCAATTAGTGTTAAATCACACACTAAAACTCTAAGCTTATGTTCTGGAATCTGGATACTCCACTCTGACTGTCCATCAGTTAATGAATACTATTCAGTATTCAGATATAATCTAGTATCCACTCTTACTGTACATTCGGTCAAATGTGCAAAATCAACCAAAATCACGGTCTAATATAATCAATTCTCAACACTCTGTGTAATCTAATCACTTTTCTGGCAAAATCTCAGTCATATATCATATTTGTACATCTTCATGTACGAGTTAGCACTTGCAGACTGGGTCACTCTGTCATTCCTAACTCAATCAATACTCAATTTCCGAAAGGAATGTAGTAATTTCATCCCGGTATTCCTGGAAATGTAATCTCATTTCCATTCAGGAACCGACAAGTTACATAACCAATTTCTTGGTTTCTTTCTTTCTATCTTTATCTGTCTGTAGTTCAGACATTTCAGTCCAAACTCTGTCATATCTAATCTCATCTGTTTCTCTCAAAACATTTTCTGCTATCAGGATGCCTACTGAATCAAGTATTGAACCCTTCTGACAATTCTGTCATTTCAAGTTCGAAATATCAGGCACAAAAAAATCAGTTATTAACATACAATACAGTATTACTTACCTGATATTCTGATCGACACTCAGTTCTGACTATCGATATTGAGTTCTAAACATTCTGTTAACATTTCAAAATCCGCTCTGGTTCGGACGGTACAATCTAATCTCCATTGTCTATAATCTGTCTCAAACACGTATTCAGAATAGCATCAATATTCAATTAGATTCAAGACATGCTAAACTCATAAACCGCAACTGTCTAACACCGATGTTGTGACACCTTGACCCGATACAATTAAAATACAGCGGAATTTAAAATTTTCTTTCAAATGGAAGGAGTTTCAAAATACATTTCATAAAAGTGTTTACAAAATAACAACATGATCATTCCAATGACATAACAAAATACAAAATATCATTAGTGTGATCATGTTACAAAATGATACAAAATAATCATCCTTCCAATCTTCGTATGCATATGACCCCCATCCACAGTCAACGTCCCGGTCCGCCGCTCTTATCTGCATCACAAGAATAAACTGAAATGAGAATAAATCTCAGCAAATGGAAATCTTACATAGCAATGATACATAAATATACTCTGTAAAACATGGCTTTGAAATCATGAATACCATCAACTCTGAAACATGAATAACGTAGCAATAGCATAGCAATATCATAGCAATAAGATGGTATTTCTCTTTTCTCTGGTTGGATTGATATCAATAGTATCTCTGTCTATGGTTGCCAATACCCCTATCGATATAAACCGATAACTTTGAGGGATAAAAGCCTGTGGTCGATGATCATCTAATTGCATGCTATGCTCTGACTATGATTAATCAATCCAATAAAAACATTTGAACTCTGAATATCATTTAAAGCCGTCGTTTCGCAATCTCATATTCCTCTTGTATTCCCTTTTATAACAATGGTGAGACATAAAAGCCTCCAATAGATAATCAATGGAATCAATACATAACAATGGATCAATGGAAGGGAATAACACTTTGAAACCTTTAAAACACAATACATATATCAATCATGTGAGCAAAGGGATGAAATTCCACTTACAACCAATAGAACACCTCAAACTTAGCTCTTGGTATACCACCTACAACAATAATCCATAAATAACACCAACATCAAGACTAAATCAAAGAATCCATGCTAAATAATCCATAGAACCAACAAAACATCAAATCCAAAATAACCCTTAACTCGAAACCTCATTAGAATCGCACCAAAAACTTACCTAAGCTTCCTTATACCACGGAGAACGATGATCTCAAGTCGGAAATCCAAATAACTCCAAGAATCAAAGGTAGGAAGCACTTGAAATGGAGGAAAACCCTTGCAATGGAGAGGAAATCTCGAAAAGAAGCTAAGAGGATAAGGTAAGTATGGCCAACAACTCTCAAAAAGCAACTTAAAATCTCGCCCATACCTCCACCGCGGGTGCGGTCACACAAGCACCGCGGGTGCGCTAAGCTCACGGCATTCCAAAATAAATCCCAAGCACGATCACCGCGGGTGCGGTGCTACATTTACCGCGGGTGCGGTCTCACCGCGGGTGCGGTCCTTGCACTGCCGCGGGTGCGGTGATGCCACGGCCCTCAAATTCAAAAATGATGAATAGTACACCGCGGGGGCACTCATCTAAGAGCGCGGGTGCACTCAAGTCACGGCAATGAACAGTACAAACTCAACTAAAATCGATCCGAAACGCTGAAACGAACAATCAACACCAACTAACACCTCAAATAAATAATAACCAATAATACTATAGCCCAAAACACAACTATAATCATCTAATCATAAACCCAAATAACACAATAAAGCTTAAACCGTACCGTACACCGGGCTCGGCTATTACAATCTCCCCTCCTTAGAGAAATTTCGTCCTCGAAATTGACGTCACGGCACGAACAACTCAGGATACCTCTCTCTCATCTCAGTCTCTGGTTCCCACGTAGCCTCCTCAATCAAATGGTTCTTCCAAAGGACTTTAACGATGCCGATCTCTTTGTTCCTCAAAACTCTAACTGTGCGATCCAAAATCTGGACCGGAATCTCTTGGTAAGTCAAATTCGGCGTCAAGTCCAATGGCTCGTGGCGAAGAACATGGGAAGGATCTGCAATATACTTCCTGAGCATCGATACGTGAAACACATTATGGACTCTGTCAAGATCGGGCGGTAGGGCTAATTTGTAGGCTCGGTCACCAACCCTGTCCAATATCTCGAATGGACCAATGAATCTAGGGCTCAACTTGCCCTTCTTGCCAAATCGCATCACACCCTTGAGAGGTGCTATCTTCAGAAAAACATGATCGCCAATCTCGAACTGCAAAGGTCTGCGACGAACATCTGCATAGCTCTTCTGTCTGGACTGAGCAGTCTTCATCCTCTCTCTGATAACTGCAACAACATCGGCAGTCTGCTGGACCAACTCGGGACCCAACATCTTCCTCTCTCCAACCTCATCCCAAAACAAAGGAGATCTGCACTTCCTGCCATAAAGTGCCTCATACGGTGCCATGCCAATCGACGCCTGGTAGCTATTGTTGTACGTGAACTCCACAAGAGGCAACTTGGAATCCCAGCTACCAGAATAGTCAATAGTACAAGCTCTGAGCATATCCTCCAGAATCTGAATGACTCTATCTGACTGACCGTCGCTCTGAGGATGATAAGCTGTACTGAAAGCTAATCGAGAACCCATAGCTCTATGCAAACTCTTCCAGAACTCTGAGGTAAATCTAGGGTCACGATCAGACACGTTCGACACAGGAACCCCATGAAGTCTAACAATCTCTGCAATGTAGTCCTCGGCATACTGAGACATCGAATACGTCGTCTTGACTGGGAGAAAATGAGCTGACTTGGTCAATCTATCAACAATGACCCAAATGGACTTGAAACCCCTCTGCGTCCTGGGTAAACCAGTCACGAAATCCATAGTGATATGCTCCCACTTCCACTGAGGAATCGGAAAAGAAAGCAATGTCCCAGCAGGTCTCTGATGTTCAATCTTCACCTGCTAACAAGTAAGGCACTGAGAAATGAACAAAGCAATATCTCTCTTCATACCTGGCCACCAGTAGAGTCGACGAAGATCCTGATACATCTTCGTGCTACCTGGATGAATCGAATAAGGTGCGGTATGAGCCTCTGTCAAGACATCTCTACGAATATCGTCGCCAGAAGGAACACAAATACGGCCTCTGAAAGTTACCAAATCATCACCATTCAGACTAAACTCTGAATTCCCTCTAGCCTCGGCTCTAGCTCTCAACTCTGCCAACTGAGCATCAGTCGACTGCTCTCTACGGATCCTGTCCGTCAATGTAGATCGAATGACCAACGCTGACAAACGAGCAATGGTCCCTGGAATCATCAGATCAATCTCCTCTCTCTGCAAGTCCAATAACAATGGTCTCTGAATCAAAGAACTCAATGAAGCACTCGACTTGCGGCTCAAAGCATCAGCCACAACATTCGCCTTCCCTGGGTGATAGCTGATAGTCACATCGTAATCCTTGACAAGCTCTAACCACCTCCTCTGTCGCATATTGAGCTCTTTCTGAGAAAACAGATACTTCAAACTCTTGTGGTCTGTGAAGATCTCACACTTCTCGCCATACAAATAATGTCTCCAAATCTTCAGGGCGAAAACCACAGCTGCGAGCTCCAAATCGTGCGTCGGATAATTCTTCTCATAATCCTTCAACTGGCGAGACGCATAGGCAATGACCTTACCTCGCTGCATCAACACTGCACCAAGGCCTCTCTTCGACGCATCGGTATAGACCACAAAATCCTCTGAACCACTAGGCAAAGAAAGAACAGGAGCTGACGTCAACCTATCCTTCAACTCCTGGAATGCACTCTGGCAATCGATAGACCACTCGAACTTCACAGTCTTCCTCGTCAGATTGGACAATGGCAGGGCAATCTTGGAGAAACCTGAAATGAAACGACGATAGTAACCCGCCAAACCAAGGAAACTGCGTACCTCAGGAACAGTGGTAGGAATAGGCCAACTCTGAATCGCCTCTATCTTCAAAGGATCAACAGCAATGCCATCTCTCGAAACCACATGGCCTAGAAAAGAAATCTGATCCAACCAAAACTCACACTTCTTCAGCTTGGCAAACAATCTCTTCTCTCGCAACAACTGAAGAACAACTCTGAGATGCTCGGCATGAAGCTCTCTGGATTTGGAATAGATCAAGATATCGTCGATGAAAACAATGACAAAGCTATCCAGATAAGGCTTGAACACACGGTTCATCAGATCCATGAAGACTGAAGGGGCATTGGTCAAACCAAAAGACATGACAAGAAACTCATAGTGACCGTACCTGGTCCGGAAAGCAGTCTTAGGGATATCAGACTCCCTAACCTTCAACTGATAGTAGCCAGACCGAAGATCAATCTTCGAGAACACAGTAGCACCATGGAGCTGATCAAACAAATCATCTATCCGAGGCAACGGATACTTGTTCTTGACAGTTACTTTGTGAAGCTCCCTGTAGTCGATACACAGTCGCAAAGAACCATCCTTCTTCTTGACAAACAGAACCGGAGCTCCCCAAGGCGAAGAACTCGGACGAATAAAGCCCTTATCTAGAAGATCCTGCAACTGCGCCTTCAACTCCTTCATCTCGGTAGGAGCCATCCGGTACGGAGCCTTAGAGATAGGAACCGTACCTGGAGCTAAATCGATCACAAACTCAACATCCCTATCCGGCGGCAAACCCGGAACATCATCCTCAAACACATCGGCAAACTCCCTCACAACATCAATATCATCTACATTCAACTTAATCAATCTATCAACATCCACAATAGAAGCAAGAAACCCATCGCAACCTCTACACAACAATTTCTCAGCCTCAAGACAAGAAATAAAAGGAAGGACCAGCGAAGTACCTGCACTGGCGAGTGCTCCTCCCTGGCCATCACCTGCAAAAGTCACCTTCTTAGCAACACAATCGATAACTGCACGGTAAGTCGAAAGCCAATCCATTCCAAGAATAACATCGAAAGCAACCATAGGGATAATAATCAAATCAGCGAATACAACTCGCTCCTCAATACGAACAGGGCACGCATACACAATCGAGGTCGGGCACAACACGTCCCCCGAAGGCAAAATAACACTAAGCTGAAGGGGAAGAACAGAAGGAACTATACCCAACGATCTCAAAAACAAATCAGACATAAAAGAATGAGTAGCACCAGTATCTACCAAAGTCGTAGCTACTCTGCCTGAAATCAAAATAGTACTAGAGATCAATGAAGAATCACGATTAATACCTTCCTTAGTCATCGCAAAGATACGACCCTGCACCTTCCCTTGGCTATCTCCCCTCGGGCAATTCCTGGCAACGTGGCCTGCCGTGCCACAACGGTAGCAAGTATGAGTGCCATATCTGCACTCTCCACGGTGATGCTTGCCACACTTAGGACATTGTGGCTTATCAGGATCAACTGGAGCAACTGGAACTGGCGGAGGTCTAGGACTGAACTCCATCTTGCCTTTCCCCTTGAAACGATCTCTACCCCTCTGATTCGAACCCTGGCCTCTCTGAGCAATGGCCTGGTGTCTCTCTTGCCTCTCCCTGGCAATGTCCTTCTCGTCCTGCTCGGCCATCAAAGCTTTGGATACAATCTCCTTGAAAGTAACGGCCTTGGACATGTTGATGTCCCGTCGAATCTCAGCTCTAAGGCCTCGAATGAAATGAGCGCCTTTGTCATTGTCGTTCGAAGCAATATACGGAGCAAAAAGGCAACCCTCCTCGAACTTCAGAATGTACTCACCAACATCCATGCCTCCCTGTCGAAGCTCCAAGAACTCCGTAACTTTCCTCGCTCGAAGGGCGTCGGGGAAATACTTGTCGTAGAACAAGTCTGTAAACTCTGACCACTTCAGTGTCGCAACAGTAACACTGACCTTCGTCGCATTCCACCAAATGCGGGCGGCCTTGACCATCATGAAAACAGCGCAACTGATCCTGTCTTTATCCTCATACTGAAGATGATCGAAGATAGCTTCAAGCGCCTTGACCCACTCAACAGCAACTAACGGATCAGAACTGCCTGCGAATTACGGTGGATCCATTCTCTTGAAAGCAGAAAAGACGGCATCAGTGCCAACAGCCTGAGCAACCTGACCTCTCACTTGGCCTCGACCCTGTCCTGCTCCTTGCAATCGGAGCAACTGTTGAATCTGATCGCTATGCACCTTAGCCTGCTCCTTAAGCAACTTGCCGAACTCGTCGACAACTCTCGAGGAAGAACTATCCTCACCCTCTGCCGCCTTACGCTTAGGAGGCATACTCTACAATTGCTCACAAGACACCAATCAATAAATAACAATAGGTAGATGCAAGAAAACATACCCGGACAGTTGAAAGTAGACGAAGTCATATGCATTGGTCCGAAGAACCGGTGCTCTGATACCACTAAATGTGACACCCTGACTCGATACAATTAAAATACAGCGGAATTTAAAATTTTCTTTCAAATGGAAGGAGTTTCAAAATACATTTCATAAAAGTGTTTACAAAATAACAACATGATCATTCCAATGACATAACAAAATACAACATATCATTAGTGGGATCATGTTACAAAATGATACAAAATAATCATCCTTCCAATCTTCGTATGCATATGACCCCCATCCACAGTCAACGTCCCGGTCCGCCGCTCTTATCTGCATCACAAGAATAAACTGAAATGAGAATAAATCTCAGCAAGTGGAACTCTTACATAGCAATGATACATAAATATACTCTGTAAAACATGGCTTTGAAATCATGAATACCATCAACTCTGAAACATGAATAACGTAGCAATAGCATAGCAATATCATAGCAATAAGATGGTATTTCTCTTTTCTCTGGTTGGATTGATATCAATAGTATCTCTGTCTATGGTTGCCAATACCCCTATCGATATAAACCGATAACTTTGAGGGATAAAAGCCTCTGGTCGATGATCATCTAATTGCATGCAATGCTCTGACTATGATTAATCAATCCAATAAAAACATTTGAACTCTGAATATCATTTAAAGCCGTCGTTTCGCAATCTCATATTCCTCTTGTATTCCCTTTTATAACAATGGTGAGACATAAAAGCCTCCAATAGATAATCAATGGAATCAATACATAACAATGGATCAATGGAAGGGAATAACACTTTGAAACCTTTAAAACACAATACATATATCAATCATGTGAGCAAAGGGATGAAATTCCACTTACAACCAATAGAACACCTCAAACTTAGCTCTTGGTATACCACCTACAACAATAATCCATAAATAACACCAACATCAAGACTAAATCAAAGAATCCATGCTAAATAATCCATAGAACCAACAAAACATCAAATCCAAAATAACCCTTAACTCGAAACCTCATTAGAATCGCACCAAAAACTTACCTAAGCTTCCTTATACCACGGAGAACGATGATCTCAAGTCGGAAATCCAAATAACTCCAAGAATCAAAGGTAGGAAGCACTTGAAATGGAGGAAAACCCTTGCAATGGAGAGGAAATCTCGAAAAGAAGCTAAGAGGATAAGGTAAGTATGGCCAACAACTCTCAAAAAGCAACTTAAAATCTCGCCCATACCTCCACCGCGGGTGCGGTCACACAAGCACCGCGGGTGCGCTAAGCTCACGGCATTCCAAAATAAATCCCAAGCACGATCACCGCGGGTGCGGTGCTACATTTACCGCGGGTGCGGTCTCACCGCAGGTGCGGTCCTTGCACTGCCGCGGGTGCGGTGATGCCACGGCCCTAAAATTCAAAAATGATGAATAGTACACCGCGGGGGCACTCATCTAAGAGCGCGGGTGCACTCAAGTCACGGCAATGAACAGTACAAACTCAACTAAAATTGATCCGAAACGCTGAAACGAACAATCAACACCAACTAACACCTCAAATAAATAATAACCAATAATACTATAGCCCAAAACACAACTATAATCATCTAATCATAAACCCAAATAACACAATAAAGCTTAAACCGTACCGTACACCGGGCTCGGCTATTACAGATGTCAACCTCAGCTGACTAATCACGGTTTAGCTCTGCTAAAATCAACAGATATACCATCTTTAGATATTACACATCCTGAATGCAATCTGTCTCAATCAGGATTTACCATTTCAACAGTTCATAATATCAACTCCAGGCTAAAATCAATCTCTCTGATTGGAATCAGATCTGAAGTCTTATCAGAGAAAACATCAAAAACTTTCTTATCATTGGTAAATCAGCCAATGATGAACTCAATTTCAGTAAATCAACTGAATACATAAGGAGTCATTCTGCTCCTTTCTGTAATAATCGAGTCATAGCTAGTACGAATATCAAAGGAATTGTCAGTCTAAAATTCTTATCGTACAATATCCATCTCTTGGTCATCTCAGGTCCGATTCTCACCATCTTCTGGAACTAATCTATGGTAGCTCTGTACTTAATCAGCATATCAATATCAGTAATGCAGTTCCAAAATCATGGAATACCAGTACAATACAAGCTACCACACGATCTAACTCAATCTCATTCTCATTCTACTGTAGTATACAAGATCTAACAGAAATCACTGATACAAGATCTTTTCCCAAAAGAAAAGAACAACTACAACCGTAAATAGGGACTCAACAGATAATGCATGTATCAATGCAACTCTCTCAGAAATAAGAGTATGTGAAGCACCGACATCACTCAATACGTATGCAGGATAATCAAACAAATCAGTTACCTGCAATATCATCATCTGGTGCTTCCTGAGCCTGTTCCTCGGTCAAAACAAATATTCTGGCCTGCTGTCTAGGAGGCTGGCCAACCGTCTGGCTTCCTCCTGGCCTCTACTGTGACTGAGATGGTACTGGCTGAAATGAAGGAACGGCAACTGATCGTCTGCTCCACGGTGCCGCTGGTCCAGATGGTTCAGCTCCCTGGAATCTTTGGGAACCCCTCTGTGGACATACTCTGGCAAAATGTCCCTGTTGTTTGCAGAAATGGCAACTACCAAGTACTCCTTGGCATTGTTCAGTGGAATGTCTCCCACCACAATTTCCGCAGTAAACGCCGGTATAACTCTGCTGAGAACCACTAGAGCTAGAAGAACTGCCGCCAGACTTCTTAAATTGCTTTCCTCTATCCTTTAGAAAATCTTTCTTCCCACCACTGCTACTACCACCCTCGAATCGGGGAAGTGGTTGTTGTGGTCTCGACACTGGAGGAACAAATTCAGCTCCTCTCTGTCTTATCAGGTCCGCCTCAGCGCCCTTTGCTCTATTCATGGCATCAGCAAAGTTATTGGGTCGCCCTGTGTTCACCAATGTAAATATATCGGGATTCAAGCCATTGATGAACTGATCAGCAACGGCTTCATCATTTTCAGACACATGAGGAGCAAACTTCAACAAGGTAGAGAACTTGGTCACATATTCTTCAATGTTCAGCTGACCCTGTCTCAAATTGGCAAACTCCGCCCCCTTGTCTTTTCTGTACGATATTGGGAAAAATCTCTGATAAAACTCAGTTTTAAATACATCCCAAGTAATAATCGTACCTCGTTGCTCCAAGGCCCTCTTCATTGTAACCCACCAGCTTTGTGCAACAACATCAAGCAACTGGTGCCCAATCAATTTAATCCGGCGCTCATCACTGTATTCCAGTGAATCAAACAACAACTCAATGCTACCTAACCAACTCTCACACTCGACTGATGTCTCAGTACCTATCAGAGTGGGTGGTTTGAATGACTGAAACCTCTTCAGCAAGGTTTCCATCGGAGTCGGTGTTACATCCATTGGAGGATTCGATGTACTACCGTGTTCTGTAATTCGTCTAGGAGGCATATCTGAAACTCAAAAGGATTAGTAATCCAATCCAACACATCTGTTTCAATTCAGTCCCTCCTCCGATCATCTTACTGCTGATCGAGAATCAATTCAGATTCGTTTCAAATAATACATATTACAAAATCAAATCAGATAAACCAAGTAACATGTATTATATCAAGCAGTACGACATGCTAGCATTCAAAAGCAGGAAAGAATACCTCAATCTACCCCGCTCACTAGCCTCTTCTGTCTCAATCTCAAGAATCTACAGTTCTAGTACATACAGCTCTGATACCACCTGTTGTGGGGACCCGGACGCTAATCAAGTTCTTAATCATCATTGGGACTAATTAATCAGTTATAAAACAGGGTCTAAATTTTTTTTAAAATACAAAGCGGAAACGTAATGTAATTTACTCAAATTACATATTAAACATGAACATACATTTCAGTATAAAAGTAAAAGTCCTGTACAACATACATTTATTCAACTAGGGTTTAACAGCTAATATCAAGTGTCTAACCCTATCTCTAAACCAAGTCTGGAGCCTCCACGCTATCTATCTTCTCTCATCCTCTTCTTGACCCTGATCCAGCCCCACCTGTTGTCATGCACACATACAAAACAAGACAACAGCCGGATAACTCCGGTGAGATATAAATATCCCAGTATAAACAATGTAAACATTCAGTCATATAAAAACATATACGAAAGCATATAAGGATTATTCATAACATGTCTCAATTCCGAAACATAAATCCATATCAAACATTCAATAATCATGAATGGTATAAACAATGTAAATCAAAATGTCACATCAGACTCAACTCATCCGACACGTCGTCTCAGACTCGACTCAACTGACGCGTCGTCTCAGACTCGACTCAACTCTATCCTAGGAATCCCGATATCTGGATATAGGTAATCATATCGAATCTCAGTCGATAGGAATGAATCAATCCCTAAACGGCATCGATATAATTCATATATCAGTGTCTGGGCGAATCAGCCGCAGAATTGACGACTCAGTCAATAGCCCGACGAATCAGCCGATAATTAGGCGAATCAGCCCATAATCAGACAACTCAGCCTGTAATTAAGCGAATCAGCTTAAGTTTAGACGAATCAGTCCATAACCAAACGAATCAGCCGGTGACTAGGCGAATCAGCCCATGACTCAACGACTCAGTAATCAATACATGCAACGGCTATGAATCAATAGCCTACAAACATCAATCTCATCGTACATGTGCTATAAATCAATAGACTACAGTCATAAGTCTCATCAATTGCAAATATCAATGCAATAAGTAAAAGTATGTGATTTATGGAAACTCGAGTCAAACCTCACTCGAGTTGTGCAATCCCAACTCAACATTAATTTATACCTTTCTTTCTGATACTCTGGCTCTGTCGAAGTCTCGAAACCCAAGCCTGTCAATACTCAGTCTGACAATAACAATATCGAGGGTACGGTATCAATACACCACTCAATCAATACTAGATATAGTCAGAATTTAATCAAATTCTGTTTCAACAACATAACGGTATAATCTCAATATATCCAGTCATACCATATCAGTCAGATATTAATTCTAATATCTCCTACTCGATAACAACTCAATTATGATATCAACTCGACTCCAAAAATATTCCGAAAATCATAACAATTCCATAATCAGTCTGTTTCTTAATCTGACTTCGCTTCTATGATGTCTAATATGTCAAGAACAACATATATGAGTTCCATTCCATTCTGACAATATCATAATTTCAAAGTATGTCAAAACGTAGTAAAACTTACGTCCAGTTGTAGCCTACGTTGCTAGGAACTCAATACCGAAGTCGGATTCAAATTCAGACGGACGGATTTCTCGCAAAAGGCGTAAGGATTTTCTGTCTTCCTCCTCGGCCCCTTTCTCTTTCATTCTGAATGATTTTCGAAGGAATTACCATCTATATATATCATTGCATGCATGTCAAGAGGTGGCACATTCTTTGCAAAACACGTCGCACCGCGGGTGCGGTAGGTGTAAGACCGCGGGTGCGCTCATGCGTCGACAATCTTATCCATCTTGAAATTGCATGACCGCAGGTGCGGTACATGTCGGGACCGCGGGTGCGGTAACGCTGGCACCGCGGGTGCGGTCACCCTTCGGTAAAACTGACCAAATTTCTGTCCATGCACCGCGGGTGCGGTACATGCAAGGGCGCGGGTGCAGTGTTGCTTCGGCAACACACTCTAAAATTCAAATAAATGGCCACACATTATCTTAAATCGTGTCTCAGTTGGCCCTTTCGTAATCCCGTTAAATTATAAGTCAATAATCCTTGATTAACAGTGATTAATTATCGGGCATTACATGCTTTAAGATCAAATGATATCAATAATAGTAATTTATTGGTTGGTTATGAAAATTCAAAGAGCACATACATAACCCCCAGTTTCAGTCGATTTAAACATAGTTATTTAAATTTCTCTACAGAATATCACATGAAAACAAACGTAATTCATATTGAAAAGTAAATGGTAAAGCATTCAAAATCACCTCAGTCTAGCAGAAAAAAATCCAGTTACACACATACCTGCTTTACTGCCCGCGTATTATACACAACTACTTCTGGAAACAATACAAATATGCTAAAAAAAGTCACTGCAATTTCGTCCATAAGAATTTGGAGAATATCGGCTCCCAAGAGAGGAGACAGAAAAAATACCAATTCAGCTAATATTAACAATAGCTACATATATCATCCTCGTATGTTCAGTTTTTTCCCTTCTCTTTTTTGAGCAAAAGATTTAGTTTTCTTTCCAGCTGCAAGCCAAAAAACATGGTTGTCGCACTTGCATGCATAACAATATTCTTAGAGAAAGTAAAATGTTATCTTGTATTCGTGCTGTATGTCTCAATTTTCAAAACATGATAGTAGAAAGAAATGCACAGAAACTAAAGAGAGAAATGATGCCATTCAGGGAGTATCGAATAGAATGGAATGGTACTCCGTGCAAGGCAATTAAAGAAGTACCTGATTATTTTTAGTCTTCAACCTCTGGAGTTCTTCAACCATACTTCCGATACTGCAGATTGAAACTTGTTCAAACAAAATTGGGAAAAAAACAAGAAGCACGGAACTTGGAGAAGATTTTCATTGGATACTTTTGTTGCATTTGAATCACTTGAGCCTGCAATTCTTGTTCCTTTGCTGAGGTGGGAATTTCCTGAAAAAAGCAACCAGGAAATATTGCGAGCATGGATCACAAGAAGACGACTGCCATTATTTCTTGTCTTAAAAAGACCCAACTATGTGACTCCTTATAACATTAAAATGACAATTCTATTACTCGGAAGTGTTTTTTATACACAAGAAACAATACCTGAAGTAAATCATTTACTCCAGCCTTTGATCTAGAGCTGTGAAGTTTTTCCTCCTGATAACATTAAAATGACAATTCTACTACTCGGAAGTGTTTTTTATGTTAGAGTAGGTGTCCGTCGAGCCAAGTGTTGGCCGAGTGTTCACAATGAAACTCTATGTATAAGCAATCTTTATTTTAATAATATTTGAAATTATTACTTTGGCACATCTTTATCTGTATACCCATGCTAGTTGCATAGATAAAGCCCTTGAATATACAAATAGTAGAAAGAATATGAGATGCTCATATGATGAGTATCATGAAACTCATATTTGGAATACTGTATATTCTAAACAGTTCCTAGTCGATTCAGCCGCCGTTAAGAAGGATATAGGCCGCTAGAGTTCGAGACTAGTATCTGCGATGTGAGTACCATGTTTCATTGGTAGGGGACATTGTGATGTCCGAACATGCAGATAGGTGCTCCTTGTAGAGTGCACTGAACAACCCTCCATAAAAGGACTTTCCAAGTGGTTCTCACTTATCGAGTGGAAAAGTCCTGGTTTATGGTTGTACACCATTAGTCCTTATGACCCGGGACAACATTGAGACTCTATGTGCTAGAATTACACTTTCACTTGTTTACCGACTCTCATGGGATCATCAGGTGGCAAGGTTGGGTGTTCTGTCGAAACACATAGGAGTCGATGCATTGTAGTCGGGGATTCACCGCTTACCTTCGGGTATGGATATCCTATGTGTTATCATGTGTATGTAGGTTGAAATCTCTGGCCAGAGTATGGTGGTAATTATGAAAGGGGTTTCATAGATTACACCATCGATGCAACTATGACATGACACATAGTATCGATTAATTGAAAACTCTCGATAAACCAATGGTTGTCGAATCGGTCGGGATATATGAGTTGAAGGGTGTTAGAGTAGATGCCCTGCAAGCCAACGGTTGGCTAGGGAATTTATTGACTCAAGTGAAATAAACAATCTTTATTTTAATATAATTTAACTTTTTATGGTCTTGTTATAATTTATCTGTATACCCATGCAATCAGCATAGATAAAGTCCTTGATTATGCTTTAATACAAATGAATCGTAATTCGATGTTGAAACTCATTTGTAAACACTGCATATTCTAAATTCGTTCTTAGTCGATTCAGCCGCCTAAAACATGGATAAAGGTCGCTTGAGCTCGAGACTAGCGTCTGTGATGTTGTGTACTGCGTTTCTTGGTAAGGGCATGGAGATGTCCAAACATGCATATGGGTAGTCATATGATGATTATAACGAACAACCCTCCCTCGGACTTTCCAAGTGGTTATCATTCATCGAGAGGATAAGTCCGTGGTTATGATTGTACACCATTAGTCCTTACGACCCGGGACAACACTGAGGCTCTATATGCTAGGGCTGTGCTTTGACTCGTTTACCGGCTCCAGGAGAGTCATCAGGTGGCGAGGTTGGGTATAGTTGTGACACATATAAGAGCCAGTGCATTGTAGTCGGGGATTCATCGCTCACCTGTGGGTGTGGATATCCTATGTGATCTAATGAAATAATAGTGCATGGAATCTCTGTCCAGAGTATGAGATGTACGTTGGAGAATGAGTTCTCCAATAGTACACGCGATGCCACTATTATAGTTGTCACATAGTTATCGAATTAATATGCAACCCTCGATGAACCAATGGTTGCAGATTCGATCGGGATATATGAGATGAAGGGACTGTACTGTACGTTAATCATAATCGACTGGTTCTTGCAGGCACTATCAGTGATACCTAGGGGATCATGGGGCGATGCTACTAGACGCTCTTACCATGATCCGATGGGTGCTATCAGAAATGAGTTCTGACATTCTTGATCAAGGTGTTTATGAAAAGAATGAGGCTAACTAGGGTAAGCCCGAATAAAGGATTATGTCCTGAATCACAAAGAGTTGTGGACCCACGGCTAGCTGTATCCCTGAACCATTGAGGGTCACACAAGTACTAGATTGTTTGTTCTCGTTGAGAGAATAAATTCAAGGAGTTGAATTTATATTATATAGTAAATTCAAGGAGTTGAATTTATGATAATTAAATTTTGAGAGAATAAATTCAAGGAGTTGAATTTATAAAATATGAGAATTTAATTTATTAAACTCAAATGTTGGGTTTATTAAATATTAAATTTTGGAGGTGGTAAAAATTCAAGGAGTTGAATTTGTAATTTAAATAATAAATTCAAAAGTTGAATTTATAATGTATTTAATTTATTAAGCTCAAAAGTTGAGTTGATTAATTAATAAATTAAATATGGTGGATAATATGTTTAATGGGCTTGTAGGGGTACAAGTCCAACATAATAAATAATTAAAGTTTTAATAGGCCATGATTAAATTAATTAAATTAGCTGGACTAACCCAATTAATTAAATCAAGCACATTAATGTTAATTATGTAATTATGCTATTATTTAATTATAAATAATACATAAAAAAAAAACCTAGCCCACCAAAAAGGGAGACTTACGTGAACCTCCCTCTTCAAAGAATAAAAAAAATTTTCGGCCACTTGCTTGGGAAGAAGAATTTTTGAGCGGCCTCTCAATTATTTTCTCTCCTACGAAAAACTTCTTTTAATTCTCTAGTGCGAATTGGAAGAGGAACAAGCGATCTAGTCGTGGACTTGATAGGAGGATCAAAGAAAGCAGATCTGAAGAAAGTTCGTAGGGAATTCACCAAGAGCTATCTCCGCTAACCCCGGAATAGTTGGAACCGTGTGAATCGTTCACCAAAGGTATAAATTCTAACGTCTTATGTTTGATTATGAAAATCATACGAGTGTCCAAATATTATTTTGTTTTTCAAAATAAAATAAAAATGTTAAACTTCCGCTGCGTTTGGGCACGTAGAAAACCGAGATCCAACAAAGGGACCGTACTGTACGCTAACCATAATTGAATGGTTCTTGTAGGCACTATCATTTGATACCTAGGGAATCATGTAAGCGATGCTGCTTGGCGTTTAACATGATTGGTTGGGTACTATCAGACTTGAGTTCTGACGTTCTTGTTATCAAGGTGTTGATAAGTAAGAATGGAGCAGTTGGGGTATGCTCATATAAGGACATGTTTAGTCCGAATCACATGGAGATGTGAACCCACGGCTAGTTGTATCAATGAACCATTGAGGGCCACACAAGTACTAGCTTTCTAGATCCCGTTGAGAAGTTAAAAATAGTTCAATGTGTTGAACGGCTTATAAATGAGTTTATAAGCGTAAGGAAAAATTAGAAGTATGACTTCTATAAAGGAGAAAATAGTTCAATGTGTTGAACGACTTATAAATGAGTTTATAAGTGTAAAGAAAAAATAGAAGTATGACTTCTATGAGAGAAATGTAAATTTTAATTTATGGAAGTGTTCCTAAATTAAAAGTTGGCCAAGTGAATAATGTATTTGAAAATTGTGATTTTCATAAACATTATTATGGACTAAATTAAATTAATTCAAGTGTTGAATTAATTAAACACTAGTGGACCTAGTAGAGTCCAAATAATTAAATTAATTCAAGTGTTGAATTAATTAAATCATATTGAGTCTTGTAGAGCTCAATTTAAATTAATTATTTAACTAGTGGGACTTGGGTAAATTCAAGTAATGTTTAAGTAGTCTCAAATATGTTTGAGATAATTAAATTTAGTCCATGGTTTTTAATTTGTTAAAAACCATATAATATACATGCATGGGAGGTGAAAGGTTGGGAGACTACTTTTTGAGTTTTCAAGGCATGGCATGCAACTTTTTGGAACAACTTTTCCCACAACCAAGGCTAGTCTTCCTTCCCTCCTCCCACACTCCCTCTTGGCCGAAATCTTCAACACAATTCTCTCCATTTTTTCTTCATTTTTGTGTTCTTCAATTGTTGGAGAAAAACACTCACTTCTCAAAGAAAAATGCCATACATTTTCTAGTGCAAGTGTAAGGTGGATCTACCTAGTTGGTGGTGGGCTTGATTGGAAGAAAGGAGTCCAAAAGAAAGGTGAAGCTTGTAGATTGTCTACCTTCAAGAGCTTAGTTGTTTGACAACTAAGTTGGAGCCACAATCAATCTTTTAAAGATTGATAGGTACATTTGTTAACACACTATGAATGTCATTTTGTGTTTATTGTATTTGCTACACATTATATGAGAGGTGGCCGAAATTTTCTTGCTAGAAAATATGATTTTCGAAATTTTGTTGCTTCCGTTGCGCTTCCGGTCACCGTAACCGATCCTCTTTCAAGTGGTATCCGAGCTATGGTTACGTTTTTGTGTAGCAAATACAAAATATTATGTTGAGATCAATTTCTAACCGCATGAGTGTATTTTTTTGCAACAAAATGTCAAGGCTTTTTGGGGATTTTTTCGGGCATCATGTTGCTGCCCGTGTCGGGCAGCTCGGGCTGCCCGTTTCGGGCTGCAAGGGCAGCCCGAGGGGCTGCCCGAACAGCCCCCTTTAGAAAATAAAAAAAAATAAAATTTTGGCATGTTGGCCGGAATCCGGCGACAGAGCTCCGGCGACGGCGATGACGACTAGGGTTTCCAAAAGTGTTTTGGAATATCAAAGTGTCATGGGCCTTGAGCTGTTGGGCCATTAGATGGCTAACATGTTTGTGAATTTTAAATGAGCCAAAATATTTTTGGTGAAAAATGAGTTTTTGGGCCCTTAAGTTTAAAATTACAAAAGTTGCAAATATTTTCTCATGAAATAAATAATTTAAGTTGGACTATAATTATTTTTAGTAAATGGTGATTTACAAAAAATTCGGTTATAAATAAATTAATTGGAAAGTAGACAAAGGTGTTTGTATACTTTGTTAATTTAGTTTATAATCGTGGCGGTTAGTGATTGGATCAAGATATATAATATTGGATCAATTAATTATTGTGATAATTAATTGATGGTGTATGATATGTGATATTATGCATGAAGGATGATCAAAAGCCCAAGCCCAATTTGCTAGGTGTATGCTAGGATATTTGATGTTGAATGATTGTAATAATTATCAATTTATAAAGTGGGCTTGGTTTATGGCCCGTTCCCACCCCATGATATGTATCCCTATTTGCCATGGATATTTATTTGTAAATATTAGTATAGTAGATGATCAAGATTGGAAGATGGTGGCCATGATGATTATGAAGATCGAAGACATGTAAATATTGGAAGCTTATGTAATAGTTGCATTTGCATCCCGTGCATTTCCCTAGGATTGGACCTAGGCCCGTGTTTAGCTCACACGGTCCGTTAGTATTGGGGCGATTGATCATCCTTGTTTGTTTACTGTTTATAATATATGCATGATATGTTATAAATAATGAGTATGTGCGTTATTATTATGATAATAACAAAGTTGCATGAATCCGGCAAACATACGATCAAACATGGCGAGCTTTTAAAATAAAATTAATGATGAGACCTTTCAAAATTAAAAACCCTCATTTTGAATAAGATTCAAAATTAATATCAAGCCCGAAAAGGGGAATTATAAATTTGTTTATAATTTCCTTGTCTTCCATCGACAATGGGTGCATGATGAACGCTACCCGTACTCGGGGCTCGGCTCATATTATTGGGGGAGCTTTGGGTGCCGGAAAGCTGTGACATCCATTGACATGGTGATGTGAACTACGTGGAACTCCCATGATTTCGGCTCATATTATTGGGGGAAATCATGGCGACCGTCCATTAAGGTTCAACATCGATGGGTAAGGCTTGGCACGTGAAGATGAACAACGTCATATTATTGGGTCCTAATCAAACGTGAGACAAAAGTTTACGTAGAGGGTTGCATTGTGATGCAATTGGAAACTACCTTTTAGGAATTGTGATTGGCTGATATTATTCGGGATCATAATTCGCTAATTGGACCTTACGTACCTACTGAGGAAAGGAGTTTCCCGTTTTCACTAGAGGGTAGTGAAAGATGTCAAAACAGTGGGAGCAAATATTTATGAAGTAAAAGTCCAAACTTCATATCTTACTAAATATTTTAAAATAGTCACCAACATTTATCTGTTTTTACTTTTCAGTACAAATTGACAATGTCTTCGATTCGCAATCCGATATCCATAATACTATACAAACACATATTAATTGGACCTAATTACCTCACTTGGCTAAGAAACCTGAAAATCATCTTGAATTCGGAAAGGGTAGCATATACACTGACTGAGTCGCCCCCTGTTGAGGCTCCGACTGACTGCAATCCTGCGGAATTGCAGGCTTACAAGGAATGGTGTGACCATGACTTGATAGCCAGGTGTTATATGCTGACTTCTATGAATGATGAGCTGCAGAGGCGTTTTGAGGGTGCAAAGAGTGCTGCTGACATTCATTTGCATCTCAAGGAGCTCTTTGGTGAGCAAACACGTCCTCTTAGGCATGCTACCGTCAAGGAGCTGATCACTATGCACATGCGAGATGGGGCCTCGGTCCATGAGCATGGCCTAAAGGTGATTGGGTTCGTGGACAAGCTCGTTGGCATGGATCTGATCTTGCCTTCGGAGTTGACCACCGACGTGTTGCTCTTATCGCTGCCTAGCTCATTTGATCCTTTTGTGGTGAACTTCAACATGAACAAGATGGAGCCGACCCTTGAGGAGTTCATGAACATGCTTGTTATGTTTGAATCCACCATCAAGAAAGAGAAGTTGGTTCTTTATGTGGGTTCTTCATCTGGTACGAAGATTGATCCACATGGAAGGGAAAGAAGAGTTCTTTCCAATGTCCCAAGAAGAACGTGCCCTTGATGAGGCAATCTCCGAATCCCGTTGTGGCAGCCACACCAGTTAAGGCTGACAAGACTAGTGATGTTTGTCATCACTGCAAGAAGCCTGGACATTGGAGGCGTAATTGCAAAGAATATCTTGCCCAGAAAAGTTCTGGAAATAGTATGTTCTACATTGAAGTAAACATTTCAGTTAACTCTACTTCTTGGGTATTGGATACCAAATGTTGATCACATCTCTGTAATGAGTTACAGGTGATGGGAAGAAGTAGAAAGCTTAAGGAAGGTGTGACCTTCTTGAGGATGGGCAATGGAGCAAGAGTTGCTGCCAAGGCTGTTGAAGATGTTTACTTATTGATGAACAATGATTTTAAGTTAATTTTTAAGAGATGTTTTGTTTGTACCTTTTGGTGAAAACATTATTTCCATTTCTATTGTGATAAAGATGGATATTCTTGTCTATTTAGCAAAGGTGTTTGCAACATTTACTGTAATAGCCGAGCCCAGAGTACGGTACGGTTTAAGCTTTACTTGTTATTTGGGTTATGATTTAGATGTTTACAGTTGTGTTTTGGGCCATAGTATTATTGGTTATTATTGTCTTGAGGTATTACATGTTGTCGGTTGTTCGTTTCAGTGTTTTGGTTCGATTTTAGTTGCGTTGATTTTGTTCTTGGCCGAAGCAAGAGTGCACCCGCGCTCTTAGAGGAGTGCCCCCGCGGTGTACTGTTCATCATTTTGGATTTGGAAGGTCGTGGCATCACCGCACCCGCGGCAGTGCAAGGACCGCACCCGCGGTGTGCACCGCACCCGCGGTAATTGTAGCACCGCACCCGCGGTCATCGTGCATGGGAATTTTGTTGGAATGCCGTGAGCTTAGCGCACCCGCGGTGCTTGTGTGACCGCACCCGCGGTGTAAGTATGGGCGAGATATTTAGTTGCTTTTTGGGAGTTGTTGGCCATACCATACCTTATATCCTTCTTCATTTCCGATTTTTCTCTCCATTTGCAAGGGTTTTCATCCATTTCAATTGCTTCCTACCTTAGATTCTTGGATTTGTTTGGAATTCCGACTTGAGATCGACGTTCTCCGTGGTATAGGGAAGCTTAGGTAAGTTTTTGGTTAAGTTCTATCGTGGTTTTTGGAATGAGTGGTTATAGGGTGTTGTTCTTGTTGGTTTAAGGGATTATTTGACTTGTATTTTGTGGATATAGAGTTGATGTTGGTGTTATTTATGGATTATTGTTATAGGTGGTGTACCAAGAGTTAGTTTGGAGGTGTTCTATTGGTTTGTAAGTGGAATTTCATCCCTTTGCTCACATGATGATATATGTATTGTGTTTTAAAGATTTTAAAGTGATATTCCCTTCAATTGATTCATTGTTATGTATTAATTCCATTGCTATGCATATTGGAGGCTTTTATGTCTCATTATTGTTTAAAAGGGAATACAAGAGAAAATATGAGATTGTGAAACGACGGCTTTAAATGCTATTCAGAGTTCAAATGTTTTATTGGATTGATTAATCATAGTCAGAGCATTGCATGCAATTAGTTGATCAACGACCATAGGCTTATATCCCTCACAGTTATCGATTTATATCGATGGGATATTTGCAACCACAGACAGAGATACTATTGATATCAATCCAACCAGAGAAAGAGAATACCATCTTATTGCCATCTTATTGCTATGCTATTGCTACAGTTATTGCTACAGTATTTATGTTTCAGAGTTGATGGTATTTATGATTTCAAAGTCATGTTTTACAGAGTATGCTATGTATTATTGCTATGTAGAGTTCCACTTGCTGAGATTTATTCTCATTTCAGTTTATTCATGTGATGCAGATCAGAGTGGAGGCCCTGGACGTTGACTGTGGATAGGGGTCATATGCAGACACCGTTGGAAGGAAGATTTTGGCATGATCATAGGAATGATATTTTGTATTTTGTTATGTCATTTAATTGATCATGTATTGCTATTTTGTAAACATTTTTATGGAATGTATTTTGAAACTCCTTCCATTTGAAAGAAAATTTTAAATTCCGCTGTATTTTAATTGTATCGGGTCAGGGTGTCACATTTAGTGGTATCAGAGCGGTGTTCTTCGGACCAATGCATATGACTTCGTCTACTGTCAACTGTCCGGGTATGTTTTCTTTGCATCTATCTATTCATTGTTATCTATTGATTGGTGTCTGTAAGCAATTGTAGAGTATGCCACCTAAGAGGAAAGCAGTAGAGGGTGAGGATAGTTCTTCCTCTAGAGTTGTCGATGATTTCGGCAAGTTGCTTAAGGAGCAGGCTAAGGTGCATAGCGAGCAGATTCAGCAGCTCATTCGTATGCAAGGTACTGGCCAAGGTAGAGGGCAAGGTAGAGTTCCAGTAGCTCAGGCAGTTGGTACTGATGCCGTCTTTTCTGCTTTCAAGAGAATGGATCCACCAGAGTTTTCAGGGAGCACTGATCCTTTAGTTGCTGTCGAGTGGGTCAAGGCTTTAGAGGCGATCTTCGATCATCTCCAGTACGAGGACAAAGACCGGATCAGCTGTGATGTTTTCATGATTGGTTAAGGCTGCCCGCATTTGGTGGAATGCGACGAAGGTTGGTGTTACTGTTGCGACTCTGAAGTGGTCTGAGTTTACAGACTTGTTCTACGACAAGTATTTTCCAGATGCCCTTAGAGCGAGGAAGGTTACGGAGTTCTTGGAGCTTCGACAGGGGAGCTTGGATGTTGGCCAGTATATTTTGAAGTTTGAGGAAGGTTGCCTATTTGCTCCGTATATTGCTTCGAACGACAACGACAAAGGCGCTCATTTCATTCGAGGCCTTAGAGCTGAGATTCGACGGGATATCAATATGTCCAAGGTCGTTACTTTCAAGGAGATTGTGTCCAAGGCATTGTTGGCCGAGCAGGATGAGAAGGACATCACTAGAGAGAGGCAGGAGAGGCACCAAGCTGTTGTTCAGAGAGGCCAGGGCTCGAATCAGAGGGGCAGGGATCGTTTCAAGGGCAAGAGCAAGATGGAGTCCAGTCCTAGACCTCCACCAGTTCCAGTTGTTCCATTTGATCCCGAGAAGCCACTGTGTCCTAAGTGTGGCAAGCATCATCGAGGAGAGTGCAGATATGGCACTCATACTTGCTACCGTTGTGGCACGGCAGGCCACGTTGCCAGAGATTGTCCGAGAGGATCGAGCCAAGGGAAGGTGCAGGGTCGTATCTTTTCGATGACCAAGGAAGGTATTAATCATGATTCTTCATTGATCTCTAGTACTATTTTGATTTCAGGCAGAGTAGCTACGAGTTTGGTAGATACTGGTGCTACTCATTCTTTTATGTCTGATTTGTTTTTGAGATCTTTGGGTATAGTTCCTTCTGTTCTTTCCCTTCAGCTTAGTGTTATTTTGCCTTCGGGGGACGTGTTGTGCCCGACATCGATTGTGTTTGCGTGCCCTGTTCGTATTGAGGAGCGAGTTGTCTTCGCTGATTTGATTGTTATCCCTATGGTTGCCTTTGATGTTATTCTTGGCATGGATTGGCTTTCAACTTACCGTGAAGTTATCGATTGTGTTGCTAAGACAGTAGCTTTTGCAGATGATGGCCAGGGAGGAGTTCTCGCCAGCTCAGGTACTTCGCTGGTCCTTCCTTTTATTTCTTGTCTTGAGGCTGAGAGGTTGATGTGTAGAGGTTGTGATGTATTTCTGGCTTCTATTGTGGATGTTGATAGACTGATTAAGTTGAATATAGATGATATTGATGTCGTGAGGGAGTTTGCTGATGTGATTGAGGATGATGTTCCGGGTTTGCCGCCGGATAGAGATGTTGAGTTTGTGATCGATTTAGCTCCAGGTACGGTTCCTATTTCTAAGGCTCCGTACAGGATGGCCCCTACTGAGATGAAGGAGTTGAAGACTCAGTTGCAGGATCTTTTAGACAAGGGTTTTATTCGTCCGAGTTCTTCGCCTTGGGGAGCTCCGGTTCTGTTTGTCAAGAAGAAGGATGGTTCTTTGCGACTGTGTATCGACTACAGGGAGCTTAACAAAGTGACTGTCAAGAACAAGTATCCATTGCCTCGGATAGATGATTTGTTTGATCAGCTCCATGGTGCCACTGTATTCTCGAAGATTGATCTTCGGTCTGGCTACTATCAGTTGAAGGTTAGGGAGTCCGATATCCCTAAGACAGCGTTCCGGACCAGGTACGGTCACTATGAGTTTATGGTTATGTCTTTTGGTTTGACCAATGCCCCTTCAGTCTTTATGGACCTGATGAACCGTGTGTTCAAGCCTTATCTGGATAGCTTTGTCATTGTCTTCATCGATGATATCTTGATCTATTCCAAGACCAGAGAGCTTCATGCCGAGCATCTCAGTGTTGTTCTTAAGTTATTGCGAGAGAAGAGGCTATTCGCCAAGCTGAAGAAATGTGAGTTTTGGGTGGATCAGATTTCTTTCCTAGGCCATGTTGTTTCGAGGGATAGCATTGCTGTTGATCCATTGAAGATAGAGGCGATTCAGAATTGGCCTATTCCTACCACTGTTTCAGAGGTACGCAGTTTCCTTGGTTTCGCGGGTTACTATCGTCGTTTCATTTCAGATTTTTCCAAGATTGCCCTGCCATTGTCCAATATGACGAGGAAGACTGTGAAGTTCGAGTGGTCTATCGATTGCCAGCGTGCATTTCAGGAGTTGAAGGACAAGTTGACGACAGCTCCTGTTCTTTCTTTGCCTAGTGGTTCCGAGGATTTTGTTGTCTATACCGATGCGTCGAAGAGAGGCCTTGGTGCAGTGCTGATGCAGCGAGGTAAGGTCATTGCCTATGCTTCTCGCCAGTTGAAAGACTATGAGAAGAATTATCCGACGCATGATTTGGAGCTAGCAGCTGTGGTTTTCGCCCTGAAGATTTGGAGACATTATCTGTATGGCGAAAAGTGTGAAATCTTCACAGACCACAAGAGTTTGAAGTATCTATTTTCCCAGAAAGAGCTCAACATGCGACAGAGGAGGTGGTTAGAGCTTGTCAAGGATTATGATGTGACTATCAGTTACCACCCAGGAAGGCGAATGTTGTGGCTGATGCTTTGAGCCGCAAGTCGAGTGCTTCATTGAGCTCTTTGATTCAGAGGCCATTGTTGATGGATTTGCAGAGAGAGGAAATTGATCTGGTGATTCAAGGTACCATTGCTCATCTTTCAGCGTTGGTTATTCGATCTACTTTGACGGACAGGATCCGTAGAGAGCAGGCTGATGATGTTCAGTTGACAGAGTTGAGAGCTAGAGCTGAGGTTAGAGGAAATTTAGAGTTTGGTCTGAATGGTGATGGTTTGGTGACTTTCAGAGGCCGTATTTGTGTTCCTACTGGCGACGATATTCGTAGAGACGTCTTGACAGAGGCTCATACCGCGCCATATTCTATTCATCCAGGCAGCACGAAGATGTATCAGGATCTTCGTCGGCTCTATTGGTGGCCAGGTATGAAGAGAGATATTGCTTTGTTCATTTCTCAGTGCCTTACTTGTCAACAGGTGAAGATTGAGCATCAGAGACCTGCTGGGACATTGCTTTCTTTGCCGATTACTCAGTGGAAGTGGGAGCATATCACTATGGATTTCGTGACTGGTCTGCCCAGGACGCAGAGAGGTTTCAATTCCATTTGGGTTATCGTTGATAGATTGACCAAGTCAGCTCATTTTCTTCCAGTCAAGACGACGTACTCCATGAATCAGTATGCCGAGGACTACATAGCAGAGATTGTTAGACTTCATGGTGTGCCCGTGTCGATTGTGTCTGATCGCGACCCCAGGTTTACATCAGAGTTCTGGAAGAGTTTGCATAGAGCTATGGGTTCTCGATTAGCTTTCAGTACAGCTTATCACCCTCAGAGCGACGGTCAGTCAGAGAGAGTCATTCAGATTCTTGAGGATATGCTCAGAGCTTGTACTATTGATTATTCTGGTAGCTGGGATTCTAAATTGCCACTTGTGGAGTTCACGTACAACAATAGCTACCAGGCATCGATTGGCATGGCACCGTACGAGGCTCTTTATGGCAGGAAGTGTAGATCTCCTTTGTTTTGGGATGAGGTTGGTGAGAGGAAGATGTTGGGTCCCGAGTTGGTCTAGCAGACTGCCGATGTTGTTGCAGTTATCAGAGAGAGGATGAAGACTGCTCAGTCGAGGCAGAAGAGTTATGCAGATGTTCGTCGTAGACCTTTGCAGTTCGAGGTAGGCGATCATGTATTTCTGAAGATTGCACCCCTCAAGGGTGTGATGAGATTTGGTAAGAAGGGTAAGCTGAGTCCGAGGTTTATTGGCCCTTTTGAGATCTTGGACAGAGTTGGTGACAGAGCCTACAGATTAGCCCTACCGCCCGATCTTGACAGAGTCCATAATGTGTTTCACGTATCGATGCTCAGGAAGTATATTGCAGATCCTTCCCATGTTCATCACCACGAGCCATTGGACTTGACGCCGAATTTGACGTACCAAGAGATTCCGGTCCAGATTTTGGATCGCACAGTTAGAGTTCTAAGGAACAAAGAGATCGGCATCGTTAAAGTCCTTTGGAGGAACCATTTGATCGAGGAGGCTATGTGGGAACCAGAGATTGAGATGAGAGAGAAGTATCCTGAGTTGTTCGTGCAGTGACGTCAATTTCGCGGACGAAATTCCTCTAAGGAGGGGAGATTGTAATAGCCGAGCCCGGTGTACGGTACGGTTTAAGCTTTACTTGTTATTTGGGTTATGATTTAGATGTTTAGAGTTGTGTTTTGGGCCATAGTATTATTGGTTATTATTGTCTTGAGGTATTAGATGTTGTCGGTTGTTCGTTTCAGTGTTTCGGTTCGATTTTAGTTGCGTTGATTTTGTTCTTGGCCGAAGCAAGAGTGCACCCGCGCTCTTAGAGGAGTGCCCCCGCGGTGTACTGTTCATCATTTTGGATTTGGAAGGCCGTGGCATCACCGCACCCGCGGCAGTGCAAGGACCGCACCTGCGGTGTGCACCGCACGCGCGGTAATTGTAGCACCGCACCCGCGGTCATCGTGCATGGGAATTTTGTTGGAATGCCGTGAGCTTAGCGCACCCGCGGTGCTTGTGTGACCGCACCCGCGGTATAAGTATGGGCGAGATATTTAGTTGCTTTTGGGAGTTTTTGGCCATACCATACTTTATCTCCTTCTTCATTTCCGATTTTTCTCTCCATTTGCAAGGGTTTTCATCCATTTCAATTGCTTCCTACCTTTGATTCTTGGATTTGTTTGGATTTCCGACTTGAGATCGACGTTCTCCGTGGTATAGGGAAGCTTAGGTAAGTTTTTGGTTAAGTTCTATCGTGGTTTTTGGAATGAGTGGTTATAGGGTGTTGTTCTTGTTGATTTAAGGGATTATTTGACTTGTATTTTGTGGATATAGAGTTGATGTTGGTGTTATTTATGGATTATTGTTGTAGGTGGTGTACCAAGAGTTAGTTTGGAGGTGTTCTATTGGTTTGTAAGTGGAATTTCATCCCTTTGCTCACATGATGATATATGTATTGTGTTTTAAAGATTTTAAAGTGATATTCCCTTCAATTGATTCATTGTTATGTATTAATTCCATTGCTATGCATATTGGAGGCTTTTATGTCTCATTATTGTTTAAAAAGGAATACAAGAGAAAATATGAGATTGTGAAACGACGGCTTTAAATGCTATTCAGAGTTCAAATGTTTTATTGGATTGATTAATCATAGTCAGAGCATTGCATGCAATTAGTTGATCAACGACCATAGGCTTATATCCCTCACAGTTATCGATTTATATCGATGGGATATTTGCAACCACAGACAGAGATACTATTGATATCAATCCAACCAGAGAAAGAGAATACCATCTTATTGCCATCTTATTGCTATGCTATTGCTACAGTTATTGCTACAGTATTTATGTTTCAGAGTTGATGGTATTTATGATTTCAAAGTCATGTTTTACAGAGTATGCTATGTATTATTGCTATGTAGAGTTCCACTTGCTGAGATTTATTCTCATTTCAGTTTATTCATGTGATGCAGATCAGAGTGGAGGCCCTGGACGTTGACTGTGGATAAAGGTCATATGCAGACACCGTTGGAAGGAAGATTTTGGCATGATCATAGGAATGATATTTTGTATTTTGTTATGTCATTTAAATGATCATGTATTGCTATTTTGTAAACATTTTTATGGAATGTATTTTGAAACTCCTTCCATTTGAAAGAAAATTTTAAATTCCGCTGTATTTTAATTGTATCGGGTCAGGGTGTCACATTTACAAGAATGAATGTTTAATTGGTACTTGAGAACTTGAAAACGATCTCTATAACTTAAAATTAAAAGATATTCCACTAAATGTCCATTCAAAGGCAGACACCATATATGGATGTGTAAGTCTCCCAAATATTCTTATCTTAGAATATGTGGAGCCCTGCTTATTTGAAGCAGGTAGTGGGAGATAAATTGGATAGTCGATCCATTTTATGGTACTTTGTGGGATATCCATGGAATTCAGTTGGATATCATTTCTATCATCCCCAAGAAACAAAAGTGTTTGTTTCTAGGAATGCGACCCTTTTTGAAAGGGAATTTCTATTGGATAGAAGAGGGGAGATGATAGAGCTCGAAGAGGTTCGAGAAACACCCACAATTATAGAACCCACACCCGAAGAGCCAAGAGAGGAGATACAAGCTCCTAAAAGATTCGAGAAAGTCTCGAGACCACCTATAAGGTGTGGTCAGCTTCTTGAAGAGGGCCATGCTGAGCCTAACCATGGATGTGATCCAAGGACCTTCAAGGAAGCGTTATCTGATGCTGATTCATCCAAATGGCTTGAAGCTAGGGAATCTTATATGAATTCCATGCATTCAAACCAAGTGTGGGATCTTATAGTACCACCTGAGGGAACGGTTTCCAGAGGAAACTTGGGGCGGATGGGAAGGTATTGACCTTCAAGGCACGATTGGTGGCAAAAGGATATACTCAAAGACAAGGAGTTGACTTTGAGGAAACCTTTTCACCAGTTGCAATGTTCAAGTCTATAAGGATTTTGCTAGCCATAGCTGCATGGTATGACTATGTGATATGGCAGATGGATGTCAAGACAGCCTTTCTTAATGTGGATATTAAGGAAGAGATTTACATGTCTCAAACCTGGAGGGTTTACATCAATCGGAAGTGAGCATATGGTATGCAAACTTCAGAGATCTATTTATGGTCTAAAGCAGGCATCTAGGAGTTGGAACCTTAGATTCGATAGTACAATCAAAGAGTTGATTTACTACGAATCCTGAGGAACCCTGTGTGTATAAGAAGGTCAGTGGGAGTGTTGTGACATTCCTGGTGCTTTATGTTGATGACATTCTACTCATTGGGAATGATGTAGGAATGTTGCAATCAACTAAGATATGGTTAGCGAGTAAGTTCTCGATGCAGGACTTGGGTGAAACATCTTTTGTATTGGGATACAGATCTATAGAGATAGATCGAAAAGATTGCTTGGTCTCACCCAGTCCACATACATTGATACCATCGTGAAGCGGTTCTCGATGGATAAGTCCAAGAGAGGACATCTACCAATGTGTCATGGCGTGTTCCTATCCAAGTCGGTCTCCCAAGACTTATGCAGAGATAGCGGCGATGACAAAGCATTCCTTATGCATATGCGATTGGTAGCATCATGTATGGGATGATATCTACACGTCCTGACGTGGCTTTCTCACTAAGTGTAGTGAGTAGATATCAATCGAACCCTGGTCTTCCACACTGGAAAGCTGTGAAAGACATCCTCAAGTAGTTGAGAAGGACCAATAAATTGTTCTTGGTCTATGGAGTGGAGAACTAAAATTGGAAGGCTATACCGACTCTAGCTTCCAAAGCGATATCGATGACTCGAAGTCAACCTCTGGGTATGTATTCATGCTCAATGGTGCTGCTGTCTCTTGGAAGAGTTCCAAGCAAGACAATACTGCGGATTCCAGCACAGAGGCCGAATACATTGCTGCATCAGATGCAGCAAGGGAGGCTGTTTGGATAAGGAATTTCGTCTAAGAGTTGGACGTCATTCCTAATGGAGTTGCTCCTGTCCCGGTGTTGTGTGACAACACGGGAGCTATAGCTCAAGCAAATGAGCCAAGGTCTCATCAGAAGTCCAAACATGAATTGAGAAAGTACCACATCCTCGGAGAGATTGTGGAAAGTAGAGAAGTGTCGATTGACACAGTCGGCTCCGCAGACAATGTTGTTGATCCACTAGCTAAACCTTTACCTGGACCATTATTCGACAAGCATCGCGAATCAATGGGTATAAAGCATATGGGTAGTTGGCTCTAGTGCAAGTGGGAGATTGTTAGAGTAGGTGCCCGTCGAGCCAAGTGTTGGCCGAGTGTTCACAATGAAACTCTATGTATAAGCAATCTTTATTTTAATAATATTTGAAATTATTACTTTAGCACATCTTTATCTGTATACCCATGCTAGTTGCATAGATAAAGCCCTTGAATATACAAATAGTAGAAAGAATATGAGATGCTCATATGATGAGTATCATGAAACTCATATTTGGAATACTGTATATTCTAAACAGTTCCTAGTCGATTCAGCTGCCGTTAAGAAGGATATAGGCCGCTAGAGTTCGAGACTAGTATCTGCGATGTGAGTACCATGTTTCATTGGTAGGGGACATTGTGATGTCCGAACATGCAGATAGGTGCTCCTTGTAGAGTGCACTGAACAACCCTCTATAAAAGGACTTTCCAAGTGGTTCTCACTTATAGAGTGGAAAAGTCCTGGTTTATGGTTGTACACCATTAGTCCTTATGACCCGGGACAACATTGAGACTCTATGTGCTAGAATTACACTTTGACTTGTTTACCGACTCTCATGGGGTCATCAGGTGGCAAGGTTGGGTGTTCTGTCGAAACACATAGGAGTCGATGCGATTCACCGCTTACCTTCGGGTATGGATATCCTATGTGTTATCATGTGTATGTAGGTTGAAATCTCTGGCCAGAGTATGGTGGTAATTATGAAAGGGGTTTCATAGATTACACCATCGATGCAACAACGACATGACACATAGTATCGATTCATTGACAACTCTCGATAAACCAATGGTTGTCGAATCGGTCGGGATATATGAGTTGAAGGGACCGTACTGTACGCTAACCATAATTGAATGGTTCTTGCAGACACTATCATTTAATACCTAGGGAATCATGTAAGCGATGTTGCTAGGCGTTTAACATGATTGGTTGGGTAGTATCAGACTTGAGTTCTGACGTTCTTGTTATCAAAGTGTTGATAAGTAAGAATGGAGCAGTTGGGGTATGCTCATATAAGACATGTTTAGTCCGAATCACATGGAGATGTGAACCCACGGCTAGTTGTATCAATGAACCATTGAGGGCCACACAAGTACTAGCTTTCTAGATCCCGTTGAGAAGTTAAAAATAGTTCAATGTGTTGAACGGCTTATAAATGAGTTTATAAGCGTAAGGAAAAATTAGAAGTATGACTTCTATAAAGGAGAAAATAGTTCAATGTGTTGAACGACTTATAAATGAGTTTATAAGTGTAAAGAAAAAATAGAAGTATGACTTCTATGAGAGAAATGTAAATTTTAATTTATGGAAGTGTTCCTAAATTAAAAGTTGGCCAAGTGAATAATGTATTTGAAAATTGTGATTTTCATAAACATTATTATGGACTAAATTAAATTAATTCAAGTGTTGAATTAATTAAACACTAGTGGACCTAGTAGAGTCCAAATAATTAAATTAATTCAAGTGTTGAATTAATTAAATCATATTGAGTCTTGTAGAGCTCAATTTAAATTAATTATTTAACTATTGGGACTTGGGTAAATTCAAGTAATGTTTAATTAGTCTCAAATATGTTTGAGATAATTAAATTTAGTTCATGGTTTTTAATTTGTTAAAAAACATATAATATGCATGCATGGGAGGTGAAAGGTTGGGAGACTACTTTTTGAGTTTTCAAGGCATGGCATGCAACTTTTTGGAACAACTTTTCCCACAACCAAGGCTAGTCTTCCTTCCCTCCTCCCACACTCCCTCTTGGCCGAAATCTTCAACACAATTCTCTCCATTTTTTCTTCATTTTTGTGTTCTTCAATTGTTGGAGAAAAACACTCACTTCTCAAAGAAAAATGTCATACATTTTCTAGTGCAAGTGTAAGGTGGATCTACCTAGTTGGTGGTGGGCTTGATTGGAAGAAAGGAGTCCAAAAGAAAGGTGAAGCTTGTAGATTGTCTACCTTCAAGAGCTTAGTTGTTTGACAACTAAGTTGGAGCCACAATCAATCTTTTAAAGATTGATAGGTACATTTCTTAACACACTATGAATGTCATTTTGTGTTTATTGTATTTGCTACACATTATATGAGAGGTGGCCGAAATTTTCTTGCTAGAAAATATGATTTTCGAAATTTTGTTGCTTCCGTTGCGCTTCCGGTTACCGTAACCGATCCCCTTTCATTTTATACACAAGAAACAATACCTAAAGTAGATCATTTACTCCAGCCTTTGAGTTCTCAGTAGCATTAACAGCAAGTAGGAAAAATCAAAAGTCGCGGTACAAAATCAAGAAGGAAAACTTCACAGCTCTAGATTCAAAGTGCCGATGAAAAATAAGCGTCAAAAGATTAGCAAGATGCAACTAAATGACTAGAGTGGTCAAGAAAACACTTAAGATGCCAGATATTATGTAAAAAACATTACCTGAAGTTTGCTCCACAAACCTGATTAATTTAATCATCACTTCCTGTCAAGATGAATGGATACGAATCAGTAATATCTAACAGGAATAAGGTGTCACCATATTTGAGAAGAGCTTCTCACTCTTTGCATGTTGTTCTGTAGCAGGATGCTTTGTAATGAGGGCAGAACTGAAGTAGCTGTAAGGTTGGGAACTATTTGGCTTTAGGATCCCCCAGAGTGTGGATTATTTGAGTTCATCATAGCCTACATAAGATAAAAGAAGGCAATGGTTAGAACGCCAATGCCTAAAAAATAGCATAGAAGTTAAGGCAATATATAAACACAACATATGATTCAATGGAAAAGATGATGACCTGTCACGTTAGAAAGGGAAAAATTAAATTTTAAAACATCTCCTAATTTTCAATACACATGGACGGTTATTGACATGCTCTTGGAATTCGATTTCTACTCACCATGTGAAAATGATGGGGAAACAAGACCACTATGTGGACACACCAAATTATAGAAAAATATATCTCAAGAAAGACAAATTTGGAAAGGACACCAAAGAGACAGAATGTAACAACATTGTGGCATCCTACACTAACCATACAGAACATAACTGAGGTGCCATATCAAAAAAATCATGTGAGGAATTTTAGTTTCCAGAGTTGTTACTACATGAAAATGAACCAGGACATGCAAAATAAAATCTAAAATCAATATTATAGAACATGAAAGAAAAAATGCAATGTTTGTTTTCATTTTCTTCAAGCAAGACAATCCCTTGAAAGAACTAGCAATACCTTTTATTATTATTCTCTTTCCCCAAAACATTACACTCGTTTTCAAATCTCCACTATAATCACTATTTTCGACTCAACTTTTTACCACCTCCAAAGAATATTCTGTCATTATATCATATTCAAATTAAATATATACGAACATAAAGTTTTCAAACAAATTTTAATCATTTCTGACATTAGTTGGCATCAACGATAACAATTTCATTCTTCCAAAAGAAAAATCAAATGTATATTTCATTTCCTCAAAACATTCTGAAAAATATATTCCAAAACACTTAAAATATCAAAAACAAAAATGTTGTCACTATTACAGTTACTAACTTGATCTATACCTTTGAATTCAGATCCGCAGAGGTGACTTTAAATCGTCCCCTGCGTTCGATAACAGCACCTTCTGATGCCTCTTCCCATAATATGATTGTTTAATCACATATAGAGCATGCATATCATTGAAGAAAAAACATAAGAAAAAGCTCATGCATGTCTACATGACAAAAAACAGGGTAAAATTCAATGCATTACCAGTAGCAGAATAACTGGCATCTTTCTTTTGACGATACTGCAAAGGACTGCCATAGTTCCACTCGTTCTGATATCTTGGTTGCAGATGTTCCCTTCATATTTATGGGAAAAAATTCAATACTCCAAAGTTCAAAGGTATTTCTTAAAATGCCAAAGGGCATAAGCAAGTCTAAATATAGGATATGCAATAAAGATAATTAACAGATGATTAAGCCTCTGGTCAGCTAGAAAAAACACGTACAACACTACACATGTTGCCACTGTCATACTTTGAACTTCTCTAAATAATTTTCTATGATTTTCAGGACAAAGATAAAAAAAAGAAGTAAAGCACCGTAAGATTTAGAGAGATAAATTGACCAATGTTAGAATCTACAAATAAAATCACAGTGCTTCTAGTCACTAGTATCTCTAACTAATATTTAAGAACTGAAAATCTTGAGAGCGTTCTAAAAAATCTTGAGAGCGTAACATGATAAGGTCCGGCATAGGACCTTTCAACGATGCAGCAATTCCCATATCATAATAATGATTTTTCCAAAAAAGAATATTCTAGAAAAAGGCAAATCCCTTTGAACAAACCTTCTCTCGTACCCCGTAAAAAGAGGAAGAATCATGTGAGGATATCTGTGGTAGAAACCTTTGTTAGTAGGATGATAAATTCACGTAAACTGAATGAAGCACAGGTAGAAAATGCAAAAACTGCAACTTCTACAAGTAAGCATTCAAAATTTACAAATGAGAAACCACAATCCCGTTCCTTGCCAATTACTAGCATTCACGTGATTACTCTTCTAAAAATAATATATCGAATTCTACACCTTGGTTAAAAAAATTATACATGTCTCCACTAACCACCGACTTCTCAGGAGATGAAATATAGTCCGGTGACTGTGAGTGTGAGCCACTCAACTATATTTTAAGCCCTGAACCACTTCTACCAATATCATAACCATCAGTTCTCCCTGATTCTTGATCTACAGTACTTGTCAAAGGCTGCTGTTGAATCTGCAACTCAGAATCTGAGTGGGCAGAATCTCTTGAACTTGGACTACCGGCACCAATGTCATCCTCACACGCATCAAAGAAACCTCTGCATTCAGCAGAAGTTTCACATCAGTTAAACCAATTAAAGGTGGACTTCCTAAACTCACACTCATCTGAGCATAGTGCGGGATTGTATAAACATAAATCTAGCAAATGTCCATATAGGTCATAAGCATATCCAAAGTCTACTTTATGACAAATAGTTATGCATAGCATGTGAATAAAGAGGGTCAAGCTCATCAAATGACAGCTATAAAGTGTAAGGAAATAGAAGTGAAATCAGAAAGTTTTCATCACATTCAAGTCTAACGAATAAATAACTGGTACTTCTGGATTTTTTTTTCTATTTGATTGGTTCAAGCCTGAAGAAAAAGGCACAAGAAGAATTTTGCTTCAAACATGTAACAGGGTGGATAAGGAAGGCACTGATAATGTTTCCTCATGAGAGAAAATAAAGCAACGAGGCGTCAAACCCCACAACACAATGAAGAATTAGGTTTCTGATAAGTGAAAGAATTGCACTTAATTAATGTAATAATCCATTTGAATTATGTTAGTTCGGACAAAATTATGCTTGGTATTTGTCGTTTGTGTCGTGCAGGAGGTAAACAATTATTGGTTGAATGATGATGATTAGAAGTGTTTTTTATGCTGAAATGTTGATGGACTAGCGCTGCAGTCACAGGAGAGAAAGAAGAGCTACGACGCTACAACTCAGCGCCGCAGCGCCATGGTTGCCGATGCATGTAGCGCCTCGGCGCCACATTACTAGCGCCGCAACGCTAAGATTGGGAGATGAGTACGATTTACGAGCGCTTAGGCACCACTTGAGTAGCGCCGCGACGCTAATGTCTGCGCAGAAAAACTCTGTGGACTTTATTTTACGGGTTTGGACGAAGTATAAATGATAGAAATAGGGTTTCCATTGGGGGAGGCCTTTTTGGATAAAAAAATCATGTGAGAGACAAGGAGTATACAACGAAGAAGGATTTGGAACGCAAAGATCGATATCAAAGACGAATAACGACGAATCTGGGGACAGAGACGTCACTTTTGACTCGTCGCCCTTTAAATTCTTGTATTGAGATGTTTAACCCTTCAAACATGCTGTGTTTTAGTTTAGATTTTTATATGAACTAACTTTTCAATTCTGGAAGATGATGTAGCTTCGTTGACACGATAATTTTGACTATGTTATTTATTTGATTGAATTCCTGTTAGTTTAATTATGTTTTATAGTTCTTATTTATTTCAATTTACTTTTCATAAATTAACTAATATCTTATTAATTCCACAACTCAGGAGAAAGACTAGAATTATTGATCATTAGAGACTGTTGGAAATTTTCAAGTTCGCAATCTTGATTTTGATGTTAACAAAACTTGTTATTGTGTTTCTAACATATTTACTCGAGTGTGAAGTTGCAAACACAAGAAGCTAGCTGAAACTGAATTTTGCACAAACTGAATTTCTGGCGAGCTTCGGTATTTTGATGATATCTCTCAACTAGATTATCCAAATGACAATCCGCCAATTGGACTGATTAGAAAACGCAATTTGGAACAAATCGTATTTCTCGTCAGTTGGGCAAAATCGGAAGTTATCATGGCCTAACTGATCGCTCAATTACCGAACTGATCACACGAAAACAACAATCAGTTGTGTTTGAGCAGCTGCCGTATTTTGGTCATATCTCTCAGCTCGGTTATCGAAACGAAGCGATTCAGTATGCGTTGGAAAGATAAGACAAAGATCTACAAATCATTCTGAGAAGTCGAAGTCTGAATCGAAGCTTAAGAGGCTGATAAATGACGATAAAGCTACTGGTTCTGCACAAACTGAAATCAGCTAGACTGATTTCAGCACATCAGCTGAAACTGAACCAGCTGAACTGAACCAGTTGCTGACCAGTTGAACTGAACGACCAGTTGAGTTGACCAGAGTTGACCAGTTGACCAGAGTTGACCAGTCGGGAAAATGTCCAGCAAGACGAATTTGACCGTTGCAATTCCAGAAACAGTACAGAAACTTTCCAACGGTCATATTCTTGTATCTAACGTATATATCATTGTTGGGGCTTAAAAATACAACATATTGAAGATCAAACAAAAGCTTTTGAAGTGGATTCAAAGCATGGGCAGTTAGCATGAATATGTTAGTCAGTTGAGAGCACAAGCCCTTGTGTGAGGAAACATTTGAGATGTACACTGTAACTGATAAATTCCTCACACACAATCACTCACACATATAGAAGAGAGTTGAACTTCAAAGATTAGTTGAGTGAGTCTTGCACAAAGACGTAAAACTTGTGTATGTAGTCTTTGCATATGAGACATTAAACAATATGCTGATTGTGAGGTGCTGCCTACAATCTTGAGTGCTAGGAGTTCAGTTTAGGCAGTGGTGTAAGTCCTAGCTGAATGGGTTTGTACAAGGTGTTGTATAAATCAAATTCTTCTAGTGGATCCTTCCCAAGGGGAAGAAGGGGTGACGTAGGAGTTGTTAATCTCCGAACATCCATAAACAAATTCGTGTCTATTTATTTATTGCATTTGCTTATTCTTTTCATAGTTTTAAAGATGCATTGTTGAAGCATTTTATGTCTTCTTCAAATACCAAAATATTGCATACCAAGTGTTTGATAAAATGCTTCAACTGAAATCTTTTTACTCATTCAGCTTGCATATATTTTAAATGCTTTACAAAATGATTAATGGGTTTCTACGAAGGATTATTTCGAGTGTATTCCGCTTGGTTTGAAAATCAAACTCGATTTAATTCATCGGTGTTCATATTTCAAGAACCGAGCTATTGTAGCTCAACGATTGATATGTTAATCGATCCCATCAAGTGGTATCAGAGCAGGTTGTTCTTGAAAGAACATTGAAACTGATTTGGATGTTTAAAATTCGAAATTTCAGATTTTTTACACATATATATGCAAAACTGAATTTTCGCGCAGCTTGTAGCGACCATGGAAAAAATGGCATATCTCCTTGCTCGAGTGTCCAAATGACGAACCGCTTTTTGTGTTGCAAACTAGACTCGTAGAGGTTTACAGCGGTATAAAATTTTCAGCCTAATTATGCACGAGAAAATACAGTTTATTTGTTTGACAGAGCATATGTGCTGCAGCAGAAAATGAGCCATGGAGAAAATTGGTTAGTTATCCCTCTTCTTTTACATTTTTCAAAATTTCAAAAATATAGGGGGAGAACTATTTATAACTTTAATGAGTAGATTATTTTTAAATATTGAGGGGGAGAAAATTTTGTTTAAAATGTTTTGAAATATGACTTTTTGATTCACACAAAAAGGGGGAGAAATATGTTAGTTGAGTTGATTGTTTATCCAAGTTTTGTGATCATCAAAAAGGGGGAGATTGTTGGAACTTTTCAAGTTCGCAATCTTGATTTTGATGTTAACAAAACTTGTTATTGTGTTTCTAACATATTTACTCAAGTGTGAAGTTGCAAACAAAAGAAGCTAGCTGAAACTGAATTTTGCACAAACTGAATTTCTGGCGAGTTTCGGTATTTTGATGAAATCTCTCGACTGGATTATCCAAATGACAATCCGCCAACTGGACAGATTAGAAAACGCAATTTGGAACAAATCGTATTTCACGTCAGTTGGGCAAAATCGGAAGTTATCATGGCCTAACGGATCGCTCAATTACCGAACTGATCACATGAAAACAGCAATCAGTTGTGTTTGAGCAGCTGCCGTATTTTGGTCATATCTCTCAGCTCGGTTATCGAAACGAAACGATTCAGTATGCGTTGGAAAGATAAGACAAAGATCTACAAATCATTCTGAGAAGTTGAAGTCTGAATCGAAGCTTAAGAGGCTGATAAATGACGATCAAGCTACTGGTTCTGCACAAACTGAAATCAGCTAGACTGATTTCAGCACATCAGCTGAAACTGAACCAGCTGAACTGTACCAGTTGCTGACCAGTTGAACTGAACGACCAGTTGAGTTGACCAGAGTTGACCAGTTGACCAGAGTTGACCAGTCGGGAAAATGTCCAGCAAGACGAATTTGACCAGAAACAGTACAGAAACTTTCCAACGGTCATATTCTTGTACCTAACGTATATATCATTGTTGGGCTTATAAATACAACATATTGAAGATCAAACAAAAGCTTTTGAAGTGGATTCAAAGCATGGGTAGTTAGCATGAATATATTAGCTAGTTGAGAGCACAAGCCCTTGTGTGAGGATACATTTGAGATGTACACTGTAACTGATAAATTCCTCACACACAATCACTCACACATATAGAAGAGAGTTGAACTTCAAAGATTAGTTGAGTGAGTCTTGCACAAAGACGTAAAACTTGTGTATGTAGTCTTTGCATATGAGACATTAAACAATATGCTGATTGTGAGGTGCTGCCTACAATCTTGAGTGCTAGGAGTTCAGTTTAGGCAGTGGTGTAAGTCCTAGCTGAATGGGTTTGTACAAGGTGTTGTATAAATCAAAGTCTTCTAATGGATCCTTCCCAAGGGGAAAAAGGGGTGACGTAGGAGTTGTTAATCTTCGAACATCCATAAACAAATTCGTGTCTATTTATTTATTGCATTTGCTTATTCTTTTCATAGTTTTAAAGATGCATTGTTGAAGCATTTTATGTCTTCTTCAAATACCAAAATATTGCATACCAAGTGTTTGATAAAATGCTTCAACTGAAATCTTTTTACTCATTCAGCTTGCATATATTTTAAATGCTTTACAAAATGATTAATGGGTTTCTACGAAGGATTATTTCGAGTGTATTCCGCTTGGTTTGAAAACCAAACTCGATTTAATTCATCGGTGTTCATATTTCAAGAACCGAGCTATTGTAGCTCAACGATTGATATGTTAATCGATCCCATCAGAGACACATCGTTAAATGTTTATACTATTCAGAAAGCGTAAAACTTTACGGAGCTTAGGTGAGATCATAGTTTGCTATTTAAAAGAAAATTACATACTGTTCGGAAGGCGTTAACAAATACACAATTTCAAAGAAAATTACATACCAAAAGAAAATGCTATTTAAAATAGGTAACAAAATGACAACGCACCAAATCATTATTGCAGTTCTCGAGATCGAGAACCTAGATCGCAACTATCTCATTAAGAGGTACACAAAGAGCTTTATAGACAGTAGCACTGACACCTTCTCCAACTTCCTCGTATATCTCATAATCATTAGTAGTAAGTGGAAATTTTTTTCGGCAAGGCTTGTGCCATGACTTTCCTGACACAAGGATATCAATGTTTTCGCAACAAGACGTTCTAGTAAACATCAAGTGGATGTAGATAAAGAAGGCCGGGGTAGAAAAAATTTCATATTTATTCCAATAAATTTAAAATCGCCCCCTTCTATACCAAATTAATGCAGACGTACCACACACAAAACAGGATTATTCGACACCCAACAATATTCATTGTGCAAACCGTTCAAAAATGAAAACAAAGGTGGCTTTCAAAAGGAAATAGAAATGGAAAAATCAGCCCAAAGTTTGCAAGCTGTCTGGAAAATTCATCCTCGATACAGCTAGATCAGTAGATGTTACATAGTTCAACCGAGTACTATGAAGGTACTATTTTTCCACTCACTGTCCAATATCTTAAGTTAAACAAAAATGCACTCTGAAGTTCTCAACATTCCAAATTTCAGAAGATAACTGTTCAACGAGAAGAAAACAACCACATGATGTGTTACGTCACCGCTGATGAGAAATCGGTCAAGAAAAATGAAATAATCACTATATATTAGAGATCAGAATACCCAAGTGTGAAACAAGAGAGCATTGACGCATGTTAATTGGCTAACATTCATGCATAGTACTATTATGATCTGGTGTTACCAATGACTGGGGGCAAGCCCATAATTTTTAGTGCGAAGGAATCTCATGATATGCCACTAAAAGTTTTTACGATTTATTTGGAATCACAATTCCATTTACCAATGTCTTGACCCAAATGTGTAAAGTTATATGATAATATTATATAATCTTCTACTAAAAAAACATCATCAAATGCCAACACTTGCTAGTAGAAGCAGATTACAGGGATTGTTGTATTTTTTAAATATCTTTCATTTATGCCAAAGGGAAGGGGGCACATGATGCTGAAGTTAACATAGAGAGGCTTATGTGGACCAGATATCAGACACACCTAATAGGACTACTGTTCTCGTGTTTACAAATTACAACCTATCATGTGGGAATGTGCTTAATATAGACGCATACGGATATGAATATTGGATTCTTGCCTCATACTCTCTTATCACCCGGATACTATGTGTTATACTATAATGCCTAGAAGTTCCATTACTTAACCATCAAGTAGACATCAGCCCCAAGAAATTGAAAACTCAAATATTCCAATCACAACACCACATGGAATTTTTGTACGCAAAATAAACCTAACAAGGTGAGGTCTACGCTATATGCACTACCAAGTTAAAAAGATTCATATTACCATGGACATAACAAGAAGAAAAAGCATGCTATAAGCCCATTATTAGAGCACATTGTGCAACATTGAAGGATTAGCTAATGAACAAGAGACGAACACCTATTTCCATCCAATCAAAGAGCTTCCGGCCCTTTAATCAACAACCATACAACTCGACGAAGATTATTGGTCAAACATGTTGTGAAAAAGTAAAAATTTATGGTAAAAAGTAAAAATCTCAAACTCTCAAAATTTACCAAACTACACACTTTATAATATTTTTCTCTCTACTCAATTGTGATTTTCTTCACAAATGAGAGATCTATTTATAGGAAATCTTTACAAATAATCCAAAAATAAAATACATCATTACCTACATCATCACACACTAATTTTCAATATTTACAACTCTTATTTTCAACATTCAAATATTCAACATTCAAATATTCAATACACACATTTTAAATATATTTTTCAACACTCCCCCTTGTGATGATGATCATAATGATTGTCTTCATTACGTGTTTTTATATTGCCTCGTTAAAAACCTTACTAGGAAAAACCCATTGGGATAAAAACCATAGCAAGGGAAAAAGAGTGCAGTCACGTAAACTCCCCCTCATGTTGACACGAACAATTCTTCACAAATTTCGTAGATTGCGCATCCCAATATTATATATGTGCTTTCTGAATATTGACGTAGGAAGCGCCTTTGTGAAGAGATCTGATAAATTTTCACTTGATTGAATGTGACGAACATCAATACATTTATTCTTCTCAAGCTCCTTGGTGAATGCGAAGAACTTAGGAGGAATATGTTTAGTTCTGTCGCTTTTTATGTATCCTTCTTTCATTTGTGCAACACATGCAGCATTATCTTCATATAGTATCACAGGCTTCTCGTCGAATGATAATCCGCATGAGATTTGGATATGTTGGGTCATTGATTTTAACCACACACATTCACGACTTTCTTCATGTAGTGCAATAATCTCGGCATGATTTGATGAAGTTGCTACGAGCGTTTGTTTCTGTGAACGCCAAGAAATTGCAGTGCCTCCACGAGTAAAAACATATCCAGTTTGGGAACGTGCCTTGTGTGGATCAGATAAGTATCCAGCATCGGCATAAGCAATTATACTTGGATTAGCATATTTTGAATACAAAATTCCCAAGTCTGTCGTTCCTCGTAGATAACGGAATATATGTTTAATTCCATTCCAGTGTCTCTTTGTTGGATATGTGCTAAATCTTGCCAACAAATTTACGGCTAAAGATATATCAGGCCTGGTACAATTTGTAAGATACATAAGGGCACCGATAGCACTTATATATGGTACTTCTGGACCAAGAATATCTTCATCTTCTTCACATGGTCGGAATGGATTCTTTTCTATGTTTAATGATCTAACAACCATTGGAGTAATTAAAGGATTTGATTTATCCATATTAAAACATTTAAGGATCTTTTCTGTATAATTTGTCTTGTGAACAAACATTCCACATTCTTTTTGTTCAATTTGTAAACCCAAACAATACTTGGTTTTTCCAAGATCCTTCATTTCAAATTCTTCCTTCAAATATGACACAACTTCTTGAATTTCCTTATTCGTTCCAATGATGTTTAAATCATCAACATATACAGCAATAATTACGCATCCGGATGTTGTTTTCTTAATGAAAACACAAGGGCATATTGAATTATTTACATATCCCTTTTTCATCAAGTGATCACTTAGTCGATTATACCACATTCGACCAGATTGCTTTAACCCATATAATGATCTTTGTAATTTCACAGAATAATATTATCTGGGTTTTGAACTTTGTGCTTCAGGCATCTTAAATCCTTCAGGGATTTTCATATATATATATTACTATCAAGTGATCCATATAAGTAAGCTGTAACAACATCCATAAAACGTGTTGTGAACACGTTGCCTGTCTGAGGTTCAAGATATCGAATGATTGATGGACTATCATAACCGATATTAATTCCAACATTTCTTTGAGGTCCCATTTTCTTTCGTTGTGGTGGTGCAATAGGCACATACACCATACATCCAAAAATTCTCAGATGAGAAATGTCTGGTTCTTTACCAAATGCAAGCTGCAATGGGGAGTATTTATGATATGCACTTGGTCTGATGCGAATTAATGAAGCAGCATGTAAAATTGCATGTCCCCATATAGAAATAGGGAGCTTTGTTTTCATAATCATTGGTCTAGCAATCATTTGCAGACTTTTAATCAATGATTCAGCCAATCCATTCTGTGTATGTACATGAGCAACAGGATGCTCAACAATGATTCCCATAGACATACAATAATTATTGAAAGTCTTGGAAGTAAATTCACCAGCATTATCAAGTCTAATTTTCTTGATTGTATAATCGGGAAATTGATTCCTCAATTTTATTATTTGAGCAAGTAATCTTGCAAATGCAACATTTCGAGTTGACAATAAACATACATATGACCATCTGTTGGAGGCATCAATCAATACCATAAAGTATCTGAATGGTCCACATGGTGGATGGATTGGTCCACAAATATCACCCTGAATACGTTCAAGAAACATTGGTGATTCAGTTTGGATTTTGGCTGGTGATGGTCTTATAATAAGTTTTCCAAGAGAACATACTTTACATTGAAACTTATTATTCTGAAAGATCTTCTGGTCTTTCAGCGGATGACCATGTGTATTTTCTATAATTCTTCGCATCATTGTTGAACCAGGATGTCTCAATCGATCATGCCAATTGATTAATATTGAAGAATTATCAACTACCATGTTTGATTCAATCGGACTTATATGAGTATAATGCAATCCAGTAGGGAGCATTGGTAGTTTTTCAATCACATATTTCTTTCCTGCTTTATATGTGATAAGACACATATATTTCTTATTCCCTTCATTCATTGTTTGAGTATCATACCCATGGGAATATATATCATTAAAACTCAACAAATTTCTTTTCGATTGTGGTGAATATAAAGCATCATTGATCAAAAATTTTTTACCATTAACAAAAATTGTGCTTTACCACATCCTTTAATCAAGTCTACAGGACCTGATATTGTATTCACCGTTGTTTTTGTTGGTTTTAGTTCCAAGAAATATCTTTTATCTCGGAGGATAGTGTGCGTTGTACCACTATCGGGTATACAAACTTCAGCTTTTCTCATAGCATTTTTCATTTTTGAACTTCAAAAAAATATGCAATGAAATAAAATTACTGGCAATATATATTTAAGTATAACACATATCATAATTATACAATAAAACATTATATGGATACATGATAAATAAATTATTGTACATTTATATTCTACCACTATATTGTTCATATTCAGAGAAATCATTGAGAAAATCTGCAGCATCAATGTTGTTCATTTCTTTCCCACCAACATATTGATCATTTTCAGAGAAATCATTCATAAAATCACCAGCATCAAAATGAGTTGAATCACTCAAACGGTCACTGCGTTCAGTGAAGTTGGTCTCTTTTTCTTTCCCCTTTAATGATTCTTTATAAAGTTTACAAAGGTGTTCAGGGGCTCGACAAATTTTGGACCAATGTCCTGGAGTACCACATCTGAAACAAGAACTTTCATATCTTTTTGAGTGATTCTCATTAACACTTGTATTCTCATGATGCCTTTTCTGTGGATGGTTTGGGACGCTATTTTGAGATGAGTTATAAAAATAACTATCTCTATTGTTTTCAAAACCACGGCCTCGACCACGACCACGGCCAATTCCACGTCCACGACCTCGACCTCGACCAAAACCTTGTCTTTGAATTTGATTTTGGTTTCCAGGTTTAAATTCATTTTTACTTACAGCATTTACTTTTGGAAATGCTGTTGATCCAGTGGGTCGGGACTGATGATTTCTCATTAATAGCTCGTTGTTTTTTTCCGCCACAAGAAGACAGACGATGAGTTCAGAATATCTCGCAAATCCACGTACTCTATATTGTTGCTGTAGAGTAATATTTGATGCATGAAACGTGAAAAATGTTTTTTCAAGCATTTCCGATTCTGTGACCTCATGTCCACACAATTTTAGCTGCGAGATTATTCGATACATCGCTGAATTATAATCGCTGACTTTCTTAAAATCTTGGAATCTTAACATATTCCATTCATCACGGGCGGTCGGAAGTATAACTTCCCTTATATGTTCAAATCTTTCTTTCAATCTTTTCCACAAAGCCATGGGATCTTTTTCAATTAAATATTCACATTTCAATCCCTCGTCGAGAAGTCGACGCAAAAATATAATGGCTTTTGTCTTTACTTGTGATGTCGATATGCCATTTTCTTTTATTGTCTCACTTAGACCCAATGACTCAAGATGCATTTCTAGATCGAGAGTCCATGGCATATAATTTTTTCCCGTGATGTCGAGCGCAACAAATTCGAGCTTTGTCAAATTTGACATGGTGGTACTAAAAAAAATTACGATGCATTTTATTAGTTAATGAATATTGCAATACAAAGTAATGGATAAACAACAAGTACAAGCATTTGTAAAAATAAAGAAAACACACGAGGAGGATATTCTCCGATAAATAAAAGATTCGTGAGTATGATAACCAACATAATTAAAAATAACCTTGAGAAAGCCATCTTCTTTTTTCTTCGAAAATTTAGCGAAGAATAATTTTTAGAGAAGAAGAGAAATTTGGAGTGATTGAATGTGTTTATGAGATCATATTTATAGGGCAAAAACTAGCCGTTTTGTTACCGTTTATGACCGTTGGTGTATAAAAAATAAAGGTATGTATTTGTATAATTTTATGGTAATAATATGGTGTATATAATATTAGACATATTTAAATAATTATGTATATCATATCATATTATTATAATGATGTGTCATAAGATATTTTATTTAAAAATCTTATAGGCTTTTATACTTGTCGTATCCCTTACCGGGAGTGTAGGATGTCGTCTTAACATCCTCCCAGAATTTATAACAAGTTTTTGAAAAATTTATTTTATTATATAATAACATTATATTATATATTAAATATATACACAATAAATAAACAGTAAAATAAATATTATTACTTTTGTTACCTTTTTCTTCTGTTTGGAGCTTGGAAAAGGATGGAGGACTTTTAGAGCTTCGTGCTGATAACGTGTTGTGAAAAAGTAAAAATTTATGGTAAAAAGTAAAAATCTCAAACTCTCAAAATTTACCAAACTACACACTTTATAATATTTTTCTCTCTACTCAATTGTGATTTTTTTCACAAATGAGAGATCTATTTATAGGAAATTTTTACAAATAATCCAAAAATAAAATACATCATTACCTACATCATCACACACTAATTTTCAATATTTACAACTCTTATTTTCAACATTCAAATATTCAACATTCAAATATTCAATACACACATTTTAAATATATTTTTCAACAAAACAAGATTTGTAAAGATACAAAAATGCACTTTTAATATATAAGAAACTTCGAACATTGATGGGGAGACAACACCACATTATATGTACGCACTACACAAACATGACCTACAAAAATTAATAATGTTTACAACTTTAGTATAAGATTACAGCTTTCCAAATGCTAAGATACTAGATTCAACTAACGCACCTCAGTAAAACGAGAATAACAAAATGACAATAGCAAAAACATTTGAAATCCATTGAATCGAAATTCAAGCCTCCCAAATATAAAATTCGACAAGTCCCACCAACGTAGCCAAAAAAAGTTTCGGTCCTGGGCTAAAAATTTGTGGGTTAAAATGTGTGCTAAAATATGAGCTAAAATTTGTGATATATTCAATGCTATTTTATTTTTTAAATTTGTGGGCTAAAATGTTGGCTAAAATGGGCCAATTTTTTTTTTAAAAAAACTCCATCAATATTTTTAAATAAGCCAAAAAATCAAGCTTGGGCTGGAGCCCACCCCAGCCTTTGGGGTGGCTCCGTCCCTGAGTCCCACAGTTAATATGTGAATGTTGATGTACCTACGATTTTTTGGCGCCAAAAAACTTGCGGATGTTCCAGAGGTAGAGAGACTCAAAGAGAAGAGGAAGAGCGGAGAGGGAAACAACGTCGTTCTAGGGCTGTCAATAAACCTTTCGTTCGACTACTTCGTCATACATGATATCAAAACTACAGTTAGATATAGCTCTTCGTCTACGGGTCTTGCAGTGGAATACTCACTGTTAATTTTGACAGCTGAATAAACACCAAAAACTTATAATCTATTTTATTTTATTAGAAACTGGAACATTTAACACAATTTTAGCCCAACGGAGGAAAAAGTGTCACCTTGGACTTCACTTAGCACAACTTGAAAACTTATGAACATTTACTTTTTTAGATTTATTGATCCAACAACGTCCATAATTGACCCAAAACACGGCTTGATAACTTAACTTATTTTGGAGATATTAATTGTGGATCGATTTTTTTATCAATAGCATAAATTTAATTTTTGAGTTTTTGTTATTTAATTTTTATATCGTTGAGGTGAAAAAAATAGTAAAATTAAATGTTTTAGAGTTTTAAAAGTATTAAATTACAATAAAACAAAGGGGTTTAAAATTTTCAAACTACTTTCTCACGTATAGCTTTCAAAACAACATTGACAAAGTTAAACGTCCCTATAACTCCATTTTCTTCCTGGGTAAGGGACTCAAGCACAAATACTTCCACTTCCTAAAACTTGCCTAAGAAGTCGGCCAGTGCCTGAACTTTAATAAAATTCCAACTCTGACATCCAATCATGCTGATTGAGCTTTGTGATTCCTTTCATGAGTCAGCCTAAATACTCTTTCAAAGGGTTGTTAGTTAAGACAGTTACACGGTGAGAGAAAATGTGGCTGAAGCCTCCGAGCTATCATAGTCAAAGGCTCAAGGCTATTAAGATCTAAATTCTGGACATAGTTGATCGATTGATTAACTGACTCCTTCCTATATGGGTACTGTTGGATCCGGTTTTCTACGTGCCCAAAACGCAGCGGAAGTTTAAAATTTTTATTTTATTTTGAAAAACAAAATAATTGTTTGGACACTCGTATGATTTTCATAAATCAAACATACATAGGATGTTTAAAAGTTATACCTTTGTGAATTAAATCACTTGGCTCCAACTAATCCGGTATGAACGGATTAGGTCTTGATGAATCCCTACGAACTTTCTTCGATTCTTCTAATTAGGTCCACGACTAGAAGATTTGTTCCTCTTCCAAATAACACTAGAATATTTGGAAGAAGTTTCAACGTTGAAGATTAAAATCGAGAGACGACTCAACTCTCTTTTTCTTGAAAAATTGGCCAAAAGTTTGGAGGAGTTTCTTATGTGATTCACGTGAGTCACTCTTCAAAAATGGTGGAGGCTAGGTCAAAATCTTTTTATTTCCTTAAAAACAATAGTTTGACCTAAAATTCCATAATTAACATTAATGGGCTTGATTAATTAATTGGGCTAGTCCAACTAGTTTAATTAATTAATCAAAGTCCATTAATAACTTTAATTATTTAATATGTTGGACTTGTACTCCTACAAACCCATTAAACATACTCTCATTATATTTAATTTAACAATTAATAAACTCAACTTTTGAGTTTTATAAATTAAATTAATTATAAATTCAACATTTGAATTTATTATATAAATTGTAAATTCAACTCCTTGAATTTTATCACCTCCAAAATCTAATATTTAATAAACCCAACATTTGAGTTTAATAAATTAAATTATCAAATTTTATAAATTCAACTCTTTGAATTTATTCTCTCCAAATTTTATAAATTCATAAATTCAACTCCTTGAATTTACTATCTCATAAATTCAACTCCTTGAATTTATTTTCTCAAAATTTATTTATCATAAATTCAACTCCTTGAATTTACTATATCATAATATAAATTCAACTCTTTGAATTTATTCTCTCAACGGGAACAAACGATCAAGTGCTTGTGTGACCCTCAATGGTTCAGGGATACAGCTAGTCGTGGGTTCACAACTCTTTATGATTCAGGACATAATCCTTTATTCGGGCTTACCCTAGTTAGCCCCATTCTTTTCATCAACACCTTGATTAAGAATGTCAGAACTCATTTCTGATTGCACCCATCGGATCATGGTAAGAGCGTCTAGTAGCATCGCCCCATGATCCCCTAGGTATCACTGATAGTGCCTGCAAGAACCAGTCGATTATGATTAACGTACAGTACGGTCCCTTCATCTCATATATCCCGATCGAATCTGCAACCATTGGTTCATCGAGGGTTGCATATTACTTCGATAACTATGTGATAACTATAATAGTGGCATCGCGTGTACTATTGGAGAACTCCTTCTCCAACGTACATCTCATACTCTGGCCAGAGATTCCATGCACTATTATTTCATTAGATCACATAGGATATCCACACCCGCAGGTGAGCGGTGAATCCCCGACTACAATGCACTGGCTCCTATATGTGTCGCAACTGTACCCAACCTCGCCACCTGATGACTCTCCTGGAGCCGGTAAATGAGTCAAAGCACAGCCCTAGCATATAGAGCCTCAGTGTTGTCCCGGGTCGTAAGGACTAATGGTGTACAATCATAACCACAGACTTATCCTCTCGATGAATGATAACCACTTGGAAAGTCCGAGGGAGGGTTGTTCGGTATAATCATCATATGACTACCCATCTGTATGTTTGGACATCTCTATGCCCTTACCAAGAAACGCAATACACAACATCACAGATGCTAGTCTCGAGCTCAAGCGGCCTTTATCCATGTTTTAGGCGGCTGAATCGACTAGGAACGAATTTAGAATATGCAGTGTTTACAAATGAGTTTCAACATCGAATTACGATTCATTTGTATTAAAGCATAATCAAGGACTTTATCTATGCTGCTTGTATGGGTATACAGATAAAGTATAACGAAACCATTAAAAAGTAAATTATATTAAAATAAAGATTATTTATTACACTTGAGTCAATAAATTCCCTAGCCAACCGTTGGCTTGCAGGGCATCTACTCTAACAGTACTACTGACATGATTGTCTCTTCGGCCGTAGCTAAATCACACCCATAAACGTTCACCATTCTACGACTTTGCTAAGATAAAAAGTTTGCAGATATATACATTCTTTAACTCAACAGAAGCTTTCTTGCACCTATCATCCCATTCAAACTTTAGTGCATTTCCTAGTACCTCGAAAAAGGGGTGACTCATTCAGCAGAAATAAATCGAACCAAATACGCAACTCAACAGTCAATCTCTCACATCTTGAATGTTTTCGCAAAATAATAATTGTTTAATCATGAAATTGATGTTCTTAAAACGAAATACTCATATGAAACAACTGATTATGAGAGCATATATTAAAATTTGTGACATATTGTATATAAATTCTAATTCAACTTTCAACTTCTAATTTATGAATTTTCAAAGTTCAATTTCAGTTAGTTAAATTTAAAAACCAAATAAATCAAATGAAAACTAAATTATTGGTTTTTATTAAGCAATAAATTTAATGGTGAAGATTTCACCAAAAGATCCGCAGATAAAAGTGTAATATCTAACGACATGATTGATCTCGTCTATGGCAAACAAGTTAAAGAGTTTATTGATAACACCAGAATGTCTTCATTTCAATCCTTTCATCATTTTCTTTGAGGCCCACTATATCTTGGTCCTCTGAAAGTTCAGACGCATAAAATTCTCTAACCGTGTCAACATTAACGGCTTCCAGATAGGGGTTCTGCAAAAGATATATTACACACTTGAATTTCAAATTTATGAATTTTGATAGTTACTTTCCTCATTTTTGTTACCTCTCATTGTACTGATCACATTTGTTGAATCTAGTATCTTAGCTTTCAGAAAGATTTGATTTTATACTTATTGCTATCATTAATAACTTGCAGTTGGTCGTGTATATGCAGTGCATAGTATGTCTTGTCTCTCGTATATCAAAAGTTACATTTTCCGCAACTTGTTTCACCAATATTCTCCATCAAGTAGATGGATTCATCACGGTTGGGAACCTCTTTGATATGGATGAAAATAAGAGAGTGATCTTTATCTTGAACAATCAAAATCAACTCTTATAACAAAGTCAAACTTTATAAGTTTCTGGAATGCTGATGTAATGACCCGAATTCTTATTTTGAATGAAGTATTAATTAAGAGATAATTAATGAGTTGTTAATTAAGTATTATTAAAGAATTGATAAATCGGGATCAAGTTGTTGGTATCCACCGAATTTAAAAAGGGATAAACCGATCTACTTCGGATTACATTATCTCGAGAAATCCAACTAGACAAATGAGATTCTGACACGTGGCAGATAAGATTGGTTCGGATTTTCTGAAATAGTCCGGATGCAGCCTATAAATGGAAGACGATTCTTTTGTTTCCTTCACCGCATTCTTCAGAGAGAGTTCTAATTGTACCTTAAGTTTTCTAGCCAGTTTCTATGGCACTTTGGTGTCGGGGAGTTTCGGAGCTAGTGTCGACTCAAGAAGGGTCGGTGAACTGAGATGAAGACATCATCAGCGGGCTGACGACGGACGCAGGTTAATCATAAATCCTTAGATAGTGATTTAAGGATCATTAGGGAGATCTTTGTAGCATGTTTGATTTGGTTTGATAGTGATTTCATTATGTTGGTATTGTCTAGGTTCAGAGCTTTCTGTCAGATTGTTTTAGTGAGGTACATGATGTACTGACTGAGATATCCAAGCGTAGTATACACACTTATATGCTGCATATTTATCTGTTGCATGATACATGTTTTACTGCTTTGGCATATTATGCATGATATATCATGTTGAGCCTGATATCTTTTGAGATATACCTCATTTTTTGGGGCCGCTCAGCCCTATTCTATATTGTGGACGATGGGGCATCGAGAGCTACAGTGTCCGACAGGACCCGCGGGCTCTGATGACCTGGACATTGCAGGTCCACGTCTTGATGATGAGTATGAGAGCCAAAACATGCCTAGGACAGATCAGAGACTACACACTCAGGCGCCTCTAGACTGAGCATGAGATTATTGACTTGATCCTTGATATCCGAGTATATTGCATTTCGCATGCATCATATTAGTTTGTATACTCGTACATTCTCGTATTGGGCGATTGTCGCTCACGTCCTTGTTTTCATCTTGGGCGCCCCATTCCACAGGGCAGGTCTTAGGTTGGACGGTTCGGACGACCAGGGCAGTGTCTAGAGAAATTGAGTTACAGTGGTGATCCAGTGGAGGTTTTCTGTGGTTTATCGTTTTCTCGTTCAGAATCATGTATTTGTTATGGTTGTATTAATGTTTAATATTGCTGTTATTGTTTTGTTTTCATTTGGGTTGTAAGATGATTAAGTGTTTGGTTTCTGCTGTTTAACTGTTGGTATTAATTTTAATGTTGCATGTTTATTAGTCTGTTTAATAGTGGCTCGGGTAAGGATGCTACATCTTCGAACGAAGCCATACCAATGCTACTGTGGTAGCTATTGTTATATGAAAAGTCTACAAGCGGCAGATTATCATGCCATGCTGGTCCAAAATCCAAAGCACAAGCACGCAACATGTCTTCAAGTGTCTGAATAGTCCTCTCAGACTGACCATCGGTCTCTGGATAATCCTGGGTAGGAAAGAGAAGAAGCTCAGAAACAAGACCATTCCACTTGTTCTAGTGCAATGGCAACGCCGAGGTACTGCAGAAGCGACTTGGGAGTTAGAGAGTCGTATGCGCTCAGAGTATCCTCATTTGTTTTGAGTTGTATTTTACTTCAGTTTTGATTTCGAGGACGAAATCTTTGTAAGGAGGGGAGGATGTAATGACCCGAATTCTTATTTTGAATTAAGTATTAATTAAGAGATAATTAATGAGTTTTTAATTAAGTATTATTAAGGAATTGATAAATCGGGATCAAGTTGTTGGTATCCACCGAATTTAAAAAGGGATAAACCGATTTACTTCGGATTACATTATCTCGAGAAATCCAACTAGAAAAATGAGATTCTGACACATGGCAGATAAGATTGGTTCGGATTTTCTGAAATAGTCCGGATGCAGCCTATAAATGGAAGCCGATTCTTTTGTTTCCTTCACCGCATTCTTCAGAGAGAGTTCTAGTTGTACCTTAAGTTTCTAGCCAGTTTCTAGGGCACTTTGTTGTCGGGGAGTTTCAGAGCTAGTGTCGACTCGAGGAGGGTCGGTGAACTGAGATCAAGACATCCTCAGCGGGCTGACGACGGACGCAGGTATAATCCTAAATCCTTAGATAGTGATTTAAGGATCATTAGAGAGATCTTTGTAGAATGTTTGATCTGGTTTGATAGTGATTTCATTATGTTTGTATTGTCTAGGTTCAGAGCTTTCAGTTAGATTGTTTTAGTGAGGTACGTGATGTACTGACTGAGATATCCAAGCGTAGTTTACACACTTATATGCTGCATATTTATCTGTTGCATGATAAATGTTTTACTGCTTTGGCATATTATGCATGACATATCATGTTGAGCCTGATATCTTTTGAGATATACCTCGTTTGTTGGGGCCGCTCAGCCCTATTCTGTATTGTGGACGATGGGGCATCGAGAGCTACAGTGTCCGACGAGACCCGCGGGCTCTAATGACCTGAACATTGCAGGTCCACGTCTTGATGATGAGTGTGGGAGCCAAAACATGTTAGGGCAGATCAGAGACTACACACTCAAGCGCCTCTAGACTGAGCATGAGATTATTGAATTGAGACTTGATATCCGAGCATATTGCATTTCGCATGCATTATATTAGTTTGTATACTCGTACATTCTCGTATTGGACGATTGTCGCTCACGTCCTTGTTTTCATCTTGGGCACCCTATTCCACGGGGCAGGTCTTAGGTTGGACGGTTCGAACGACCACGACAGTGGCTAGAGCAGTTGGGTTTCAGTGGTGATCCAGTGGAGGTTTTCTGTGGTTTATCGTTTTCTCGTTCAGAATCATGTATTTGTTATGGTTGTATTAATGTTTAAGACTGCTGTTATTGTTTTATTTTCATTTGGGTTGTAAGATGATTAAGTAATTGGTTTCCGCTGTTTAACTGTTGTTATTAAGTTTAATGTTGCATTTTTATTAGTCTGTTTAGTAGTGGCTCGGGTAAGGGCGCTACAGCTGAACACCACCATATTTCAGTCCTGATCAACAACTAAATAATCATAACCCAACCTCTATTTTTAAGGCTCGAATATTTTTATGGTAGATTAATTTAGTCTCACAGATTAGCTTTATCTTTCCATCAAGTAAGGCATTTCAAGCCATTCCCATATACTTCGCCATCTTCCCAGCTTTTAAGTGTGGGGACCCGGACGTTAATTCATTCCTTAATCGTCTTTAGGAATAAATAATCAAGTATAATGAACAGGGTCTAAATTTTTTTTTTATACAAAGCGGAAACGTAATGTAATTAAATTCAAATTACATATTATACATAACCTACAATTATTGTATTATCTACAATAGTCCAACTAGGTTCAACTAAATGTCAATGCTGAATCCTAAGTTGCTTCTGAAGCCCAGATCTCCACGCTATCTAGTCCAGCCTCGTTCTCGTCCAGACCCCGCTTTTATCCCACCTGTTGCCATGCACACATACAAACAAGACAACAGCCGGATACTCCGGTGAGATATAAATATCCTAGTATAAATCATGTATACATGCCATCATATAAACAATATAAAAGCATAAGACAACAAATCATACATATCCTATATCAAAATCATGATATGAATCAATAACAAGAATAAGTCATATTCTAAACATGTAACCTGATCCGGAACATAATTCAATATCAAGAATAAATCATATTCTAAGCATGTACCAATATCAGGAACATAATTCAACATCCATCAATATCAATCGATATAACTGTCACTCAAACTCGTGACTCTATGTTTTAGACTAGATTCAATCCTAGCCTAGGGATCCCAGTTTCCAAATGTGGTATTCCTATATCGAATTCCGTAATAGAAGGAACTCTGTTCCTATTACTCGATATAACCAAATATGGTGTTCCTATATCGAATTCCGTAATAGAAGAATTCCAATCCTATTACTCGATATAACCAAACATCCGGAGTCCTGACCAATCCGTCATAGACTGTAGCTCTATCGCTAATATCGTTATCTTGAGACATCGTGCAATGTGCCAGTGGCGATACCACCACTATCAGGCACTTCTGTCACAAGATTACTCGTCTAACACCTGTCATCTATAATTCAAGAGAACAAGTATATCAATCAACTCAATGCAAATATCAATGCAATAAGTAAAGTATGTGATTTAGGGAAACTCGAGTCAAACCTCACTCGAGTTGTGCAATCCAAACTCAACATTAATTTATACCTTTATCTTCTCGGTCTGACGAAGAAGAAAAAGTCCCGACTCTATCTCGGTCCATTCCCAATCTGGTAATATCAATATAAAACAGGCACAATATCAATAATTAACTCCATTCTCAATTCAACACTGAATCTGATTAATCTGGATTTAATTCAAATCAACGGTTTAACGGAACAATCTGAATATTCTTGTCAATACAACCTCACCAGATATTAATTACAAATCATAACCCATATCTGATATAATCCATAATCAATTCATAATCCAAATCTGTGCCATTTTCAATCGGTATAATCAGAAAATCATAACAATTTCATAATCAGTCTGTTCTTCGATCTGGCTTCGATTCTACGATGTGTAGTATTCCCAGAACACATAATAATGATCAAATAATAATTTCTCCAATATCATAATTTCAAATGATAACAAAACTCAATAAAACTTACGTCCAGTTAAAGCCGTTGACGAGAGGATCACATAACTGTGTTCGGATTAAAAATCGGATCACCGGTACATGCAAAATCAAATTTCTATCATTAAATAAGACTTGAGGGATTTTGAGGATTTCTCCCTGGAGGTTTCGGCTCCTTCTTTCTGAAAATCTAAAGAGCATGAAGCTTATATATATCCAGGTGCATGAGAAGACAAGTGTCCTCAACTCTCATTATTGCATTTTAGTCCCTCAACTTTTCACTATTTGCAAATCGGCCCCTATTCAATCTTTTCGATTCAATTTCAATCCTAAATAAGTTCAAACATCTTGGAATATAATTCAACACTCCATAATTCTCTAATTCAATAATCTCGGTTTAAAATAATATCATTTCTATAATCTCGGACTTTACAATTCTCCCCCTCTAAGATACGATTTCATCCTCGAAATCACAGGTAATCAAGTCAGATATCAACACGAAACGTATACAAGAGGTAAATCAGAGAACTTATCTCAATGAATCAATTCTGAAATTTCAATCTCATATCAGATTCAGTCTTTCAGATAGTCTCATTGGCCTACTGACAACCTTACTGTGTTATCAACAACAGAATAATCTTCGTTCTGAAATAACTCTAATAAGAATTCAAGAAGTATAACATCGTAATACCCCCTTAAAATAACTCTAATAAAATCAGTCTCGCAATACTGGCTGTATAACATCCGTATATACTAATTCATAGCTCTTAATAACTCAATCTCGGCTTCAAATATCGACAGTCATCACCTGACGTTGGCATATTTCATATCAACTTCCGAGCTATCTTCATTTTTTTTTGAATTAGTTTCATTTTCCTCATCAGATTTCTGATCCTATCAGATTCAGTTTCAAGTATCATCGATATATATAAATCACCATACAACGGAGATTAACAATTCTCACTGTACAACATCTCAAATGATGTCATCTTAATACTCATCTGATAGCTCTCGCTGTACGAAAATTCATAAATGACAAAAAATCCTGTCAACTAGTGCTAAAATCCAGCACTACAGTTCCTGGATATCCTCCAGTATTAAGATAGTTTACTCCGACTATCCTCCAATCTATAAATCATAGATCAAAGTTCATGATATACATTCTGCCAAAAGTACAAAATCAAACGAGAATCACAGTCTGACAAAATCAACTCTGGCATTCAATACAATCTGACTCCTGTTTCTTACATACCTCTCAGTCGTCAGGTCATATTTGTACGTCATCCTGTACAATATAACCTAGACAGATTTGAACAATCGTTCAATCACAATCACTATCTTGGCCAGATTGTCGTAGTGTCATCACACAATCCATAGAAATGTACTCCCATTTCTATTTAGAAATCAATACAAATTCTGACATAACTGATTTCATCTGTTTATATTAAAACTGTCTATTCGAATTATCACACATTCCCTGTTACCAGAATAGTACTGAATCTACTACTGTGTGCATCTGACAATACCTGTCATTTCAAATTCGAATATCCGACACAAACAAATCAGCTAATAATATAAATTAAAGAAAAATACCTACCTGGTATTCAGTTCTGACTATCAAAATCAAGTTCTGAACAGTCTGATCAAACTTCTGAATCGCTGAATTTTCAAAACCAGTTCTGAGTCGACTGGACTGTATTTAAGCTCAACGGCTCATAACAATCGGTATCAAACACGGACTCAGAATGATAATAATATCGGATCAGATTCAAAATATCAATATACAATACTGATTTAATAACTGCATAGAACGCCATTTCTGACATTTCGAAAATTCTGCCATATTGAATGTCGTTTTCAGCCACTGATCACGGTCTTACTGTGCACAATCAATCAGTATACTATCCTCAGATATCATATACTCTGAATACAATCTGTTACAATCAAAATTCATATCCGAACAATTCTGTATACAACACTCTCAGTACCCAGAATATTCAATACAACTGTCAACTGTCCGATTCAATCAATCATACGCTGCGAATATATCAAAAATATCATAGATAAAACGAGTATATATCATGAGAATATCTCTGAATATCGGATTTATCAACCCATAATTGGAACTGAAGTACTTTACAGAGAAACATATAATCAGATGTAACTCTAACTCTTCAGGCAATAAATCTTTCAACTGATATCTCAATTCGATCAGTATCAGTCTACAAAAATCTAAAATGAAACCAATACCTGGAATCAAATCAAGGCTGAAATCACTTTCCCAGATACAGGACAACCCTGAAATCTCATCTGAAAGACTATAGCAAACTTCCTGCTACTAGTGAATCTATTCATGATAGGCTCATCTTCAGTAATCAATGTATATACGAGGAATTACTCCATTCCTTTCGATAATCATCGAATCATATATAATACGGATATCAAGGAATTCAAAATCAAGAATCCTTACCGTATAGCATTCATTCTTTGGCCATTTCAGGTCCGAATCTTACCATCTCCGGGCAAGAATCTAAAATAGCTCTGTACTTGTTCGATATATATCAATATCAATAACGTAATCCGAATCAGGCAACACAAGTACAACACAGGTTAATTCGTTTTTATTCTCAACTTACTGTCGTATATAATATATCATAGAATTCACTGCTATCAATTCTTTTCCCCCAAAAGGTATAAGGTCAATACTTCAGTAATACAGACCCAACAGGTACAACATATATCAATGCAACTCAGTCAAAGATAACATCAAGAATGCATTCGTATATATCAATACATATGCATCATAATCATAAAAGATCAGTACCTGTCACTGTATCATCCAGTATATCCTGGGTCTGTTCCTCGATCACCACCCCCAGATGATCTTGCTCCCTGAAATCTTCGGGAACCTCTCTGTGGACAAGCTTTAGCAAAATGTCCTTGTTGTTTACAGATATTGCACCTACCAGTTATCCCCGGCATTGCTCCGTGGAATGTCTTCCACCGCAATTCCTGCAATAAACTCCAGTATAACTTGGGCTAGAACAACTGGAGCTAGATGAACCACTCAGTCCACTTCCTACTTTCTTAAATGGCTTCTTTCGAGCTTTCAGCAAATCCTGCTTTCCACTCGTACTACCACGATCAACCCGGAGAGAAGGTTGTTGTGTCTGGGGTTGCACCGCACACAACCTTTTTAGTTGTCTAATCAGACTCATCTCCGCTCTCTTTGCTCTACTCAGGACATCAGCAAAATGGTACGGCCGCTGCATATTCATCAATGCAACTATCTCCGAGTTCAATCCTCTAATGAACTGAGCCGTTACAGCTTCATCATTCCCAGCTACATGAGGAGCAAAACGCAGTAGAGTAGAGAATTTATCAACATATCCTTCAATATTCAGTTGACCTTGGCTTAAATTCTCAAATTCTACTTTCTTGTCCTCTCAGTACGATCCTGAGAAGAATCTTCGATAAAATTCAGCTTTAAAGACTTCCCATGTGATTACAGTACCACGTAGTTCTAATATTCCTTTGGTTGTAATCCACCAACTCCTGGCAGCCTCTTGCAACTGATGGAATACCAGTTTAACGTTCTGTTCCTCTGTACAATCAACTAAATCAAACAGGATTTCTATATCATCAAACCAGTTTTCACAACCTTCAGACGTCTCGATACCACTCAGAATCGGCGGTTGCAGTAACTGAAACTCTCTCAGCTTTATTTCCATCTGAGTTTCTGATACATCTATCTGATCAGACGAAGTACTACCTCTTTCTGGAATCCTTCTAGGAGGAATATCGGATAATCACAGATGTTAGTAGCAACAGGAGACAAATCCGTCTCAATCCCAATCCTGATCAGCTTACCTCTGATCAAGAATTGGTTCTGATCCAGTTTCAAATAATACATATTACCTGAAACGTCCCGTTATCTTGTGTTTAAAATGTACTAGGAAATTTTTTTTTTTTTAAATTCGGACCGCCCATGAAAATATTTTAATAAAATATTTTGCCCATGATCTAGAACATTCGCTAGCTAGCATTTTAAAATCAAGTGAATAGACATGAAGGATAAAATCATCGCATGAGTTACCAAACCTAAAAAGCAATATTCGTGAAACATATTCTCCTCTCCAAAACCACTCTAAAGCATAAATAAAGGGTTTTTAAAAATATTTTAACGTAACATTATAACCCATATTCATGAGTGCGGAAAATCGTAGAAAGCGCTGGTCCTCGGGTTGTGTGCACCTTCAGTCCAGTCATCTCATGCGTCAAGTCCTCCCTTACCCTCACCTGCATCCATCACACCTAGTGAGTCTAAAGACTCAACACACCAAATCTTTGTAACGAGTAATAGATATAAAATCCCATGCAACAGTGAAAATACTTTTACGTAAAATAACCTTTTCGTGATATGCATGACATGAACCTTACCTTTACCTTTTCCTTGATCATAACATAACATGATAAACATGACATAATAGCATGACGTGATTCTTTTCATGATCATAACTTTATCTTTTCCTTGATTGAATTCAGATCGTTAATTGTGACTTTCCTGACGTGACATGACATGACATGACATGACGATGGTACCATCTACATGAAACCACAGTACTGGGCGGCGGGGACATCAGCGACACAGGATCGTCAACTGAGCCTTGGCCTATTCTTGATCATAACCTCAAATCCTCAAATCCTCATAGTCACAATTACTTCACTTTCATCAATATTTTCATGTTTTCATCACCTTATAAAATCATGCATGAATATATTTTCTTTTGAAACCAAGCATGCACCATGTATTTTAAATGTCAACTTTAATCATAAAATTTCATGGACATTTAAAATAAATCATAAATAAATCATGAACATTTCATAAGCATTTAACAATGAACATAATATCATAAAAACAGCATTTAGGGCACTGCCATGACCGTTACTAATTTTTAGGTGTAAAAAGACCATTTTACCCCTAGACGGGACATTTCACGTTTCTGACTTATTTCTTGATTTCTTGACTCTAACGTGTCCCAAATAATTATTTAAGCTTACATGAATTTTTTCGTAATTTTACTTAGCTTAAATAATAGACTTTTTCAATTATCTTTTCTTGATCAATTTAACGGCGTTTTAATCCCGAAAAATACTAAACTTTAATATAAAATTCCTAAATTCAAAATTTAGTCTTTTTATATTATTTTAGCTTTTGCGAACCATGACTCGACCCCCGTGAACCGTTTTTCGATTTCTCTTTATTTAAAACTCTTCATTTGACACCTAAACTTTAACCCCGAGCCGACTTTTAATTTTATCGAGTTACTCTTGGACCAAAACGAACCAGAACTTGCCCAACATGATGAAGTACCCTACTGGACCTAGGAAACTCACGGGCCAAGCCCCTAGCCCCACAAACGACCCACAACAGTTTCCCCATGAAATGGCCGAGAGACCCAATTGGACAAGGATTCATGTTTGCACTCCTATGACTCTAGCCCATGACTTGGCTCCCTAACCAGCCTCTCCAGCACTCGCCTAGGACCCTTAGGACGCACCCTGACCCAGCCCTTGAATCCCAGGCCGAGCCCCACATCTCCTGCGAAAACCCTGAACCCTGCGCGTGAATCCCTTGGCTCACGGGTGGGAGTCCTTCTTGGCAAGGACTCCTCCCAGCCCTCATGACTGAGTCCTAGCATGGCTAGGACTCCACCCTTGACTCCCCCACGACCCCGGCTGGCCCCTAGACAGAAGCCAACACTAGACCAGCCGTGGAGCACAAAACCCGCCCCTTGAACCTCATGACAGCAACTTACGGTTCCTGCATGGAGGCTTATCTCTTTCAATTTTTGGTGCTTATGGTGAGTGTGTTAGGACTTTAAATCATGCATAGACACCACTTGCATGACCTATGGTCATGGCAGCCCCTTCGTATAAACACAACGTGAATCATGGCAATAAATTGATAGTATATGAATCATGCAATAAAAAAACGAAAACAGCATATGAACTTCGTGTTCCTTCTCACACGCCACTTTTTAAAATATAATATGACATGATGGATGAGTAAAGGAAGATTTAGGCGTGCCTTTGCGTCGTAAACGCACGAAATACCGATGGCGACGAAGAACGGGGAGAACCAAGGCTAGCCTCCCTTAAACTTTTTCGAAAAACCCTTCAAAGTTTCTGTGTGTGTGCTGTGGGTTTGCGGCTGCCAAGGAAAGGCTTTTGTTTTGATTAAACGTGAGAGGCGTGAGTTTCATGTGCAAAGCCTAGGGTTTAGTGTGTTTTTATATGCTAATCTAATTATTAATTAGACTTAAGGCCTTTTAAACTCTAATTAAGCCCACTAGCGCAAGTTAGGCCTTGAATAAACTCATAAAATGGTTTTCATAGAAATAGTTAGTGAATTAAATAGCCGGACTGCTCAAAAGATCGAATTTTTGATCAAAATCCAACACCGATAAAAATTAGTCCCGGCGTATGAATTCACCTCAAAATTCCTTGTTTTCAAAAAAAAAAAAAAGAGAAAACCAACACGCTTATATTAAACAATTAAAATTAATTAATTAATAACACATTTTACATTTTTCATCCCTTGGTCTCCGTTCCTTGATCGCAACTCGAATAACCTTTTTTAAAAAAAATACATTTTAATGCAATCATGTAGAAAATACATTTTAAAAAATGCAATTATGCATCACATAATTAATTCATGCAATTAAAACATTTAATTAAAAAATACAAAAGAATTTAATAATTGCATGCACATGGTTTGCGTGGACTTTAAAATTTTCGGGGCGTTACATTACCAAATCAACTCAGATATTCAGGTAACATGTAGCTTTCTAAACAGTAAAACATACTGAAATCATAGCATATACAATGTAGTTTCAACATTATATTTACTCATATGCCATATAAGTCCAGGCAGTAAAACATAATATCATGCTAGCATACACAATGTAATTCCACATTATAATCAATCACATGCTAGCAATCACATGCAAGGAAAGAAAACTCATTCTACCCCGCTCACTCTCCTCTATCTCGGTGCTAAGGAACCTACAGTTCAAGGACCTACAGCTCTGATACCACCTGTTGTGGGGATCCGGACGTTAATTCATTCCTTAATCGTCTTTAGGAATAAATAATCAAGTATAATGAACAGGGTCTAATTTTTTTTTTTTATACAAAGCGGAAACGTAATGTAATTAAATTCAAATTACATATTATACATAACCTACAATTATTGTATTATCTACAATAGTCCAACTAGGTTCAACTACATGTCATTGCTGAATCCTAAGTTGCTTCTGAAGCCCAGATCTCCACGCTATCTAGTCCAGCCTCGTTCTCGTCCTGACCCCGCTTTTATCCCACCTGTTGCCATGCACACATACAAACAAGACAACAACCAGATACTCCGGTGAGATATAAATATCCCAGTATAAATCATGTATACATGCCATCATATAAACAATATAAAAGCATAAGACAGCAAATCATACATATCCTATATCAAAATCATGATATGAATCAATAACAAGAATAAGTCATATTCTAAACATGTACCCTGATCCGGAACATAATTCAATATCAAGAATAAATCATATTCTAAGCATGTACCAATATCAGGAACATAATTCAACATCCATCCATATCAATCGATATAACTGTCACTCAAACTCGTGACTCTATGTTTTAGACTAGATTCAATCCTAGCCTAGGGATCCCAGTTTCCAAATGTGGTATTCCTATATCGAATTCCGTAATAGAAGGAACTTTGTTCCTATTACTCGATATAACCAAATATGGTGTTCCTATATCGAATTCCGTAATAGAAGAATTCCAATCCTATTACTCGATATAACCAAACATCCGGAGTCCTGACCTATCCGTCATAGAATGTAGCTCTATCGCTAATATCGTTATCTTGAGACATCGTGCAATGTGCCCGTGGCGATACCACCACTATCAGGCACTTCTGTCACAAGATTACTCGTCTAACACCTGTCATCTATAATTCAAGAGAACAAGTATATCAATCAACTCAATGCAAATATCAATGCAATAAGTAAAGTATGTGATTTAGGGAAACTCGAGTCAAACCTCACTCGAGTTGTGCAATCCCAACTCAACATTAATTTATACCTTTATCTTCTCGGTCTGACGAAGAAGAAAAAGTCCCGACTCTATCTCGGTCCATTCCCAATCTGGTAATATCAATATAAAACAGGCACAATATCAATAATTAACTCCATTCTCAATTCAACACTGAATCTGATTAATCTGGATTTAATTCAAATCAACGGTTTAACGGAACAATCTGAATATTCTTGTCAATACAACCTCACCAGATATTAATTACAAATCATAACCCATATCTGATATAATCCATAATCAATTCATAATCCAAATCTGTCCTATTTTCAATCGGTATAATCAGAAAATCATAACAATTTCATAATCAGTCTGTTCTTCGATCTGGCTTCGATTCTACGATGTGTAGTATTCCCAGAACACATAATAATGATCAAATAATAATTTCTCCAATATCATAATTTCAAATGATAACAAAACTCAATAAAACTTACGTCCAGTTAAAGCCGTTGACGAGAGGATCACATAACTGTGTTCGGATTCAAAATCGGATCACCGGTACATGCAAAATCAAATTTCTATCATTAAATAAGACTTGAGGGATTTTGAGGATTTCTCCCTGGAGGTTTCGGCTCCTTCTTTCTGAAAATCTAAAGAGCATGAAGCTTATATATATCCAGGTGCATGAGAAGACAAGTGTCCTCAACTCTCATTATTTCATTTTAGTCCCTCAACTTTTCACTATTTGCAAATCGGCCCCTATTCAATCTTTTCGATTCAATTTCAATCCTAAATAAGTTCAAACATCTTGGAATATAATTCAACACTCCATAATTCTCTAATTCAATAATCTCGATTTAAAAAAATATCATTTCTATAATATCGGTCCAAACCCACTATACATAAAACCCAAATCGCAAATAAGGAGATAAAACTAACCTTAATTACCGTGACAGTAAAAAGTTGTTAAATTGAGAAGCTAGAGCGGACGATTTGATCGGCGGAGCTTTCCTCTCTGTGTTCACGGTTAATGTGTTGGAAAAGTTTAACATACGGTGACCTTATGGGGCGTTGTGTTTGCCTCCATTACATGCACAGAGTTTTTGTTAAAACTAATAATTTTTTGTAAAAATATCTTTTCTAACCCAGAAAAATATGTAATGAATATTGAAATATATATAATACAATAAATGATAATTTCAATTATTGTTTGCATTGATTATATCAATTCATTTAGTTCAAATTCGAATGTAATTCATTTTTATATTAATTCAAATATAATTTATGTATTATTTTTTATTTTTTATTCAAATTAATACTAAACTCTATTGAAAACATAAACTACATTAAAAATTTTACATTGATTATATTAATCAATTTAATTTGTGATATGATTTGTGTTACTATGATATATTTAATTTTTATTACAAAATATATAAATAAATATTAATACAAATGATTGCAATACACACACACACACACACACACACACACACACATATATATATATATATATATATATGAGTTATGTTGAACATTGCAATAATTTTTTTACTCAAATTGAAACTAAACTCTGTTGAAAACGTAAACTATATTAAAAATTTTACATTGATTATATCAACCAATTTAATTAAAAAATGTATAAATAAATTTGAATACAAATGATTGCAATGTTCAGTATGATTCATGAGGTAAATCATTCAAAAATACATTTTGCGATTTTAAGTTATTTCATGCTCAAATTACTTACTAAAAAAGAAATAGAATATTTAATTAGTTTATTTAATTTTTCTAAAAATAAAATTGGTTGAGTGTTCAAAGATATCACTACAACAGGTTTTCCAATTGACATTAAGTTATCATTTAATAGTCATAATTTTTTATCCCAAATGCATATTATTTCGAAATTATCCTAATTTAAAGAATTAATGCATTGTAGTTTTCTTCCAAAACTATATGTACATTGTATATCTTGAATTGTCTTCTTAAAAATTCAAATAAGAGAGCATAAGAAAATTAAAAGATATAGATTCAAAAGAGTTTCAAATGGACATTAAATTACTCTCAATAAACATGTATATTACCTTCAATAATCAGAAATGTTTAACACCCAATGCATGCAATTCGAGATTTCCATAATTTGAAAGAGTTAATGTATGATATGATTTTGTCAAAAGCATCCAATGTATAATTTTTTCCCTTGGAATGTCTTATTTGAATTTTAAATTATAAACAATGCAATATTGCATATCATATTAGAAACAAATTTTATCTATTTATCTTACTAAATCTATCTACTTCAAAATTGAATTATTAAATGACTCATCTTTTCAGCACCATATATGAGTTGAATCCTTTCAGGTTCCAAGATATAATGTTCGTCTAAATTTAGATTTGCTCCTTGTTATGAAATACCTATATATCGAAACAACGAGACATTAAGTTTGAAATTTGTCTTTCATGGTCGAGAAGTAAAAAATATTATTCTTTTATTTGTACAAAATTTTAATTATTAAATATTACTAATGTGGGGACCCGGACGCTAATCATGTTCTTAATCATCATTGAGACTAATTAATCAATTATACTAAACATGGTCAATTTTTTTTTAAAATAATGCGGAACGTAGTGACATAAAAACATATATACCTCTCAGTATATAAAAGTACTAGTCCTGTACCACACATTTATTCAACTAAGGTTTAACATCTAATGTCAAGTGTCCAAACCCTATCTCTAATCCAAGTCCGGAGCCTCCACTCTAATCACGATCTCTCCTCATCTCCTGGACCCTGAATCTGTCCCACCTGTTGTCAAGTACACATACAAACAAGACAACAACCGGATAACTCCGGTGAGAATAAATCCCAGTATAAATCAACGAAACATGCAATCATATAAACAAATATAAAGCATGTAACAGGTAACAACAATATGTATCAAAATCTGAAACATAACTAATATCAAACTATCGACAATACTCGTAGCTACACAATTAAGACTAGACTCAATCCTAGTCTAGGGATCCCGGTTTCCAGATGTGGTGTTCCTATATCGAATTCCGTAATAGAAGGAACAGTGATTCTATTTACTCGATATAACCAAATATGGTGTTCCTATATCGAATTCCGTAATAGAAGAAATTCCAATTCTATTTACTCAATATAACCAAACATCCGGTGTCCTGACCTAACCGTCATAGACTGTAGCCCTATCGCTATTATCCTATCTTGAGACCTCGTGCAATGTGCCCGTGGCGATCCCGCCACTATCAGGCACTTCCGTCTCACGATTTCTATACTATCTTGCGACATCGTGCAATGTGCCCGTGGCGATCCCGCCACTATCAGGTATTTCTGTCACAAGATTACTCGTTTAATACCTGCTATCTATAATTCAAGAAAACAAGTACATTAATCCAATCAATGCAAATATCAATGAAATAAAGTAAAGTATGTGATTTAGAGAAACTCAAGTCTAAACCGACTCAAGTTGATCTCCCAATACCACATTGACTTATACCTTTATCTTCCCTCTCTGACGAAGACGAAGTCCCGAATTCAACTCTGTCCATTCTCAATCTTGTAATAACAATACCGAACAGATATAATATCAATAAACAACTCAATTCAATATATGTTCTGATCAATATTCAAATTACAATACAATCTGATCATGTCAATCGACATACGGTATCGTAACATCCTCTACATTAATACCGAATCTGATCAATATCAATCAACTGATGTTTCGACGGCATAACAATATTGTCTTGATAACCGCGTCAATCCAAACATCACAGTTATAATACCAGAACTCATAATCAATATCAGTACAATTCATAATCTCAGTCACAATACAAATCTGATATCGCATCTCAGTCAAATCGATTCCGAAAATCATAACAATTACATAAACAGTCTGTTCTTCAATCTGACTTCAAATATACAATGTATACTGTAGCCGAAACACTATATCTGATTCATATTCAATTCTGATTATATCATAAATTCAAATCACGTCTAAACGTAACAAAACTTACGTCTAGTTGTAGCTGTTGTCGCTAGGAACTCGGTACTGAAGTCGGATTCAAAATCAAACAGACGGTTCGCTCGTAAATCGCACATGTCGCCCCATACAAACAAGTGGCGAGTTTACGTGCTGCATGACTGGCGCATATGCGCCCATAATACCGCGCATATGCGCCGAAGGTTCGGCCTTCCAAATTTATCCACCCGCGCATATGCGCGACTCTACCCCGCGCATATGCGCCACACTTTCTGTCAATCTCGCGCAGGTGCACGGCTTACGTTGCGCATGTGCGCGTAATGCTCTGTTCCGTCTCCTTGGTTACTGGAGTGCTCGCGCATATGCGCGCACTGACACCGCGCATATGCGCGAGACCTACTGTCTCAGCACATGGTCTCTCGCGCATATGCGCGCACCATCCGGCGCATATGCGCCCAGCTCTCTGGACGTTCGGCGCATGACTCGCGCATCTCATAATGCACACTCTCGCACATATATTTCCCGTCTTTTCCGATCTAATCCGTTCCGTCTATATTACATCAATTAATCAATAAATCATTTTAGATTAATCTCAGATTATGGTAAATATAACCAAATCATTTCAGATTACGATAATCAAATTCTCGGGCCTTACATTTCTCCCCCTCTAAGACACGATTTCGTCCCCGAAATCATAAGCAATCCATTTGTGGAATACAGATAATCATATCTAATCCCAAATCGGATACAAGAAGGAGATATACATAAACTTAAATAATCTTATATCAACCAGATCACTCGTGATAACATCAATTTCCGAACAATGGCAATACAACATCCGTATATACCAATCAACAGTTCATAACAAACCAAAACCATCAGCTGTTATCAAATCTGTTTATCTCAGTCAAGAATATATTCATTCTTTAACCTTAAATATCAACAGTCATCGTCAGACGTTGGCTTGTTTAAAATAAACTTTCAAGTTATCTTCATTTGTTTCTGATTGCATTAGATTTTATTTCAAATATCATCGAGATATAAATCCCCATACAACGGGAATTGACAGTTCTCACTGTACAACATCTCAAATGATGTCATCTCAATACTCATCTTATAGCTCTCGTTGTACGATAATTCATAACTGACAATCAATCCTATCAACTAGTGCTAAAATCCAGCACTACAGTTCCTGGATATCCTCCAGTATCAGGATAGTTCACTCCGACTATCCTTCAATTTATAATTTATAGATGAAATACCACCCTATACACTCAGCCAAAAGTACAAAATCAAACGAAAATCACAGTCTGACATACTTAACTTTGGCATTTAATACAATCTGACCCCCGTTTCTGACATATCTCTCAGTCGTTTGGTCATATTTGTATGTCATCCTGTACCATATCACAGAGGTAGATTTGAACAATCGTTCAATCATAACTACGTACTGATATAATCTTGGCAAGATTTCGGTAATTCCATCACTAGATCCATATAAATGTACTCCCATTTCTATTTAGGAATCAATAATTTGTATAACCAATCCCTTGGTTTTTATCTTTATGTCTTCATCTATCAACGATTTACACATTTCAACACAAATTCTGACATAACTGATTTCATCTGTTTACTTCAAAACTGTCTAATCGAATTATTACCCATTTCCTGTTACCAGAATAACACTGAATCTACTACCGTGCGCATTTGACAATACCTGTCATTTCAAATTCGAAATATCTGACACAAACCAAACAGTTAATCATATAAAATAAAGCATTACCTACCTGGTATTCTGACTGACACACTGTTCTGACTATCGAAATTAAGTTCTGAACAGTCTGATCAAATTTCTGAACTGCTGTATTTTTCAAAATCAGCTCTGAGTCGGCTTGAACTATATATACTCTCAACGGTTCATAGCAATCAGTATCAAATACGGATTCAGAACAACATCAATATCAGCTCAGATTTGGATATAAATAAATTTCTGATAATACTGACGTTTCTGACTAACCGTTTACATTTTCAACGTTGTTTAACTCCCTTGCTATATTATCTTTGAATGTAATGTCCCCAAAACAATATACTCTGTCTCAAATACTGTTTTAGAACAATACAATTCTCAAGCAATTACAAAACAACAATCGGATATACTAATCTGCCATACTCATGCACATATAAATTTCTGATATCGGTGTCTTCCACAGTCAGTGATCACTACCCCAGCTGTAGTCATATCAATCAATATACCATATTCAAATATCACATATTCTGAATATAATCTGTTTCAAATCAGATTCATATGAACAATTCCGGTATATAATATTTTCCAGCTTTCAAATCGTTCAATACAAGATATTCGATTTACTCAGTAATATGCCACGAGTATATCAAAATATCATAGATAAACGGCACAAAATCATTCGAACATCTCTGAACACATGATTTATTAATCCATAACAGATGTGAAATATCTCATAGAGAAACATGTAATCATATGTAACTCTAATTCTTCAGGTAGCAAATCGTTTTACTGATATTTCAATTTTCTCAATTCAATCAGTTTCATTCTGTTCAAAATTCTAAAATAAAACCCAGTACCTGTATCGAATCAAGGCTGTAATCAATCTCCCTAATACGAAACAAATCTAACATCTGAATCTGGAAGATTATAGCAAATCTCCTTCTACTAACAAATCAATTCATACTACACCCAGTTTTCAATAATCAACTGAATGTATAAGGTCCAACTCCATTCCTTTCGATAATCATCGAATCATAAATAATATAGATATCAAGGAATTCAAAATCGAGAATCCTTATCGTATATCATTCGTTCTCCAGTCATTTCAAATCTGAATCTTACCATTTCTTGGCAAGAAATTACAACCTCTCTGTACTTGTTAGCATATCAGTATCAATAATGCGGTCAAAATCAGACAACACAAGTACAACATAATTTAATTCAATCTCATTCTCATCTTACTGTAATATACAATATATCACATAATTGACTAATATCAATTCCTCTCCCAAAAAGGTAAAAGGATCAATACTACAGTAATACAGACTCAACAGGTATAACATATATCAATGCAACTCAGTCAAAGATAATCGTATGGAAATGCATTAGTACATATCAATACATATGCAACATAATCACAAAAGATTAGTATCTGTCACTATATCATCACGTGTGTCCTGGATGTGTTCCTCGATCACCACACCCAGATGATCCTGCTCCCTGAATTCTTCGGGAACCTCTCTGTGGACAAACTATAGCAAAGTGTCCAGACTGTCGGCAGATGTTGCAACTACCAGTCACTCCCTGGCATTGCTCTTTGGGATGTCTCCCTCCGCAAGTCCTGCAATAAACTCCAGTATAACTCGGGCTAGAACCACTGGTGCTAGATGAACCACTCGGTCCACTTCCCACTTTCTTAAACTGTTTCTTTCGAGCTTTCAGCAACTCCTGCTTCCCACTCGTACTGCCACTATCAAATCTGTGAGGGGATTGTTGTGTCTAGGGTTGCATCGCACACAACCTTCCTAGTTGTCTAATCAGACTCGTCTCTGCTCTCTTCGCTCTACTCAAGGCATCAACAAAATGGTAAGGTCGCTGCATATTCATAAATGCAACTATCTCCGAGTTCAATCATCTGATGAATTGAGCCATTACAGCTTCATCATTTCCAGCTACATGAGGAGAAAAACGCAGTAGAGTAGAGAATTTAGCGACATATTCTTCAATACTCAGCTGACCTTGCCTCAAATTCTCAAATTCTGCTTTCTTGTCCTCTCGGTACGAAATTGAGAAAAATCTTCGATAAAATTCAGTTCTGAATATTTCCCACGAAATCACTATACCTCTCAGTTCTAACATTCTTTTACTTGTAATCCACCAATTCCTGGCGGCTTCTCGTAACTGGTTAGGCACCATTTTAACTCTCTGTTCATCTGTACAATCAAGTAAATCGAACAGTATTTCTATGTCATCAAACCAGTTCTCACAATCCTCCGACGTTTCGATACCACTCAGAATCGGCGGCTGAAATAACTGAAACTCTCTTAACTTTATTTCCATCTGAGTTTCTGATACATCTATCTGATCAGACGAAGTACTACCCCTTTCTGGAACTCTTCTAGGAGGAATATCTCATAATCACAGATGTTAGTAGTAACAGGAGACAAATCCGTCTCAATCCCAATCATGATCAGCTTACCTCTGATTAAGAATTGGTTCTGATCCAGTTTCAAATAATACGTATTACCAAATCAACTCAGATATTCAGGTAACATGTAGCTTAATATACAGTAAAAACATACTGAAATCTTAGCATATACAATGTAATTCCAACATTATATTCCAATATGTGCCATGTAACTTCAAGCAATAACACATAACATCATGCTAGCACACACCATGTAATTAAACATTATAATATACCACATGCTAGCAATCACATGCAAGGAAAGAAAACTCATTCTACCCCGCTCACTCTCCTCTATCTCAGTGCTAAGGAACCTACAGTTCAAGGACCTACAGCTCTGATACCACCTGTTGTGGGGACCCGGACGCTAATCATGTTCTTAATCATCATTGGGACTAATTAATCAATTATACTAAACATGGTCTAAATTTTTTTTTAAAATAATGCGGAACGTAGTGACATAAAAACATATATACCTCTCAGTATATAAAAGTACTAGTCATGTACCACATGCATTTATTCAACTAAGGTTTAACATCTAATGTCAAGTGTCCAAACCCTATCTCTAATCCAAGTCCGGAGCCTCCACTCTAATCACGATCTCTCCTCATCTCCTGGACCCTGAACCTGTCCCACCTGTTGTCAAGTACACATACAAACAAGACAACAGCCGGATAACTCCGGTGAGAATAAATCCCAGTATAAATCAACGAAACATGCAATCATATAAACAAATATAAAGCATGTAACAGGTAACAACAATATGTATCAAAATCTGAAACATAACTAATATCAAACTATCGACAATACTAGTAGCTACACAATTTAGACTAGACTCAATCCTAGTCTAGGGATCCCGGTTTCCAGATGTGGTGTTCCTATATCGAATTCCGTAATAGAAGGAACAGTGATTCTATTTACTCGATATAACCAAATATGGTGTTCCTATATCGAATTCCGTAATAGAAGAAATTCCAATTCTATTTACTCGATATAACCAAACATCCGGTGTCCTGACCTAACCGTCATAGACTGTAGCCCTATTGCTATTATCCTATCTTGAGACCTCGTGCAATGTGCCCGTGGCGATCCCGCCACTATCAGGCACTTCCGTCTCAAGATTTCTATACTATCTTGTGACATCGTGCAATGTGCCCGTGGCGATCCCGCCACTATCAGGTACTTCTATCACAAGATTACTCGTCTGATACCTGCTATCTATAATTCAAGAAAACAAGTACATTAATCCAATCAATGAAAATATCAATGCAATAAAGTAAAGTATGTGATTTAGGTAAACTCAAGTCTAAACCGACTCAAGTCGATCTCCCAATACCACATTGACTTATACCTCTATCTTCCCGCTCTAACGAAGACGAAGTCCCGAATTCAACTCTGTCCATTCTCAATCTGGTAATAACAATACCGAACAGATATAATATCAATAAACAACTCAATTCAATACATGTTCTGATCAATATTCAAATTACAATACAATCTGATATATGTCAATCGACATACGGTATCGTAACATCCTCTACATTAATACCGAATCTGATCAATATCAATCAACTGATGTTTCGACGGCATAACAATATTGTCTCGATAACCCCGTCAATCCAAACATCACAGATATAATACCAGAACTCATAATCAATATCAGTACAATTCATAATCTCAGTCACAATACAAATCTGATATCGCATCTCAGTCAAATCGATTCCGAAAATCATAACAATTACAGAAACAGTCTGTTCTTCAATCTGACTTCAAATATACAATGTCTACTGTAGCCGAAACACTATATCTGATTCATATTCAATTCTGACTATATCATAAATTCAAATCACGTCTAAACGTAACAAAACTTACGTCTAGTTGTAGCTGTCGTCGCTAGGAACTCGGTACTGAAGTCGGATTCAAAATCAAACAGACGGTTCGCTCGTAAATCGCAAATAAGTGTCGAAGAAGTTTTAAAGCTTTTCCCCAGCTATTCGTTTCCTTTTTTTTATAATTTACAATTGTATGTATATATATATATACACGTCGCCCCATACAAACAAGTGGCGAGTTTATGTGCTGCCTGACTGGCGCATATGCGCCCATAATGCCGCGCATATGCGCCGAAGGTTCGGCCTTCCAAATTTATCCACCCGCGCATATGCACGACTCTACCCCGCGCATATGCGCCACACTTTTTGTCTATCTCGCGCAGTTGCGCGGCTTACGTAGCGCATGTGCGCGTAATGCTCTGTTCCGTCTCCTTGGTTACTGGAGTGCTCGCGCATATGCGTGCACTGACACCGCGCATATGCGCGAGACCTACTGTCTCAGCACATGGTCCCTCGTGCATATGCGCGCACCATCCGGCGCATATGCGCCCAGCTCTATGGACGTTCGGCGGATGACTCGCGCATCTCATCGCGTGTAATGCCCGGAAAATTAATCCCAGTAATCGGTAATTATTGAGTTATAATTGGATATGATTATGAAAGGATTAATCGGGACATGAAATACACATAAGGGTGAAAAGTGTGTGTTTTGTGCGAAGGATTCACGCACATGCGCGAGCCAAGGCGCGCACATGCGCGCATCGAACAGAAGGGGTCGCGCATATGCGCGGCGTGACTGCGCGCATATGCGCGAAGGAGGCAGTAGGGTGCCTCGAGATGAAATTCCGGGTCGCGCACATGCGCCGATTGATGCGCGCATATGCGCGAGGCGATGGCAGCAGCACGCGCTGAGACACTAGTCTCGCGCATATGCGCGAAGACATGCGCGCATATGCGCGAGAGGATTTGGGCAAATTCTTGGGATGCCACGTATCATGTGCATGCGAGATATATATATAAATATATATACATATAGAATTTGCTCAGAGAAAAGAATTGGAAGCCGAGGAAAGTTTCGTTCTTGTGAATTCAAAATTCTATCGTGCAATATCTGTCCGTCCAAATTGTAATCCGACTTCGGTACCGAGTTCCTAGTAACGTAGGCTACACTTTGACGTAAGTTTTGCTACGTTTTGACATGCTTTGAAATTATGCTATTGTCAGAATTGAATGGAACTCATATATGTTGTTCTTGACATAGTAAAAATCATAGAATCGAAGTCAGATTAAGAAATAGACTGATTATGGAATTGTTATGATTTTCTGATAATAATCAGTTGATACCGGACAGATTTGGATTATGGATTGAGTAGGGATTGTACTGGATATAGGTTATGGATTGTAACTATTATCTGGTGAATTGGTATAGACGGGGTTATTGGAATTGTACCGTTATACCGTTGATTTTGAATTAAATCCAAATTGATTAGATTGTTGTGGATTTGATTAGTGTATTGACATAAGATTATTCATATTGTCATTACCAGACAGACTGTGAATTCAGGACTTTGACTGAACGGGAAACCGAGACTACAAGGAAAGGTATAAGTCAATGTGGTATTGGGAGATGGACTTGAGTCGGTTTAGACTTGGGTTTCCCTAAATCACATACTTTATTTTATTGCATGGATATTTGCATTACCTTGATTAATGTACTTGTCCTCTTGGAATTAGATGACAGGTATTAGGCTAGTTATCTTGTGACAGAAGTGCCGGATAGTGGTGGTATCGCCACGGCACATTGCACGATGTCTCAAGATAAGGATATTAGCGATAGAACTACAGTCCATGACGGATAGGTCAGGACACTGGATGTATGGTTATATCGAGTAATGGAATCCATTACGGAATTCGATATAGGAACACCATATTTGGTTATATCGAGTAAAGGGGTTGGAATTCTTCTAGTACGGAATTCGATATAGGAATACCGGGGCACTGGTTATATCGAGTAATAGAAATTATGGTTCCATCCTTTACGGAATTCGATATAGGAATACCACATCTGGAAACCGGGATCCCTAGACTAGGATTGAGTCTAGTCTTAAATGATGTAGCTACGAGTATTGTTTATGTTTCGGATTAGGATACATATTCATGTTACCTGATTACATGCTTTATATTTGTTTATATGATTGCATGTTTCATTGATTTATACTGGGAGTATATTCTCACCGGTTTATCCGGCTGTTGTCTTGTCTGTATGTGTACTTGACAACAGGTGGGACAGGATCAGGGTCCAGGAGATGAAGAGAGATCGTGATTAGAGTGGTGGCACCGGACTTGGACTAGAGATAGGGTTGAGCACTTGATAGTAGTTGTCAAACCCTAGTTTGAATAAATGTTTTTGATACAGGACTTGTATGTTATATATACTGATATGTATATTAGTTTGATTTCACTACGTTCCGCATTTTAAAAAAATTTTTAGACCCTGGTTTTAATTGATTAATTAGTCCCAATTATGATTAAGAACTTGTTTAGCGTCCGGGTCCCCACAACAGGTGGTATCAGAGCGATAGATCCCTGAGATTGAGATAGGAGCTAGTGAGCGGGGTAGAATGAGATTTTCTTTCCTTGCTTTTGATTGCTAGCATGTTTATTGCTTTAATACATGTTACCTGACTTATCTGCTATTGATATGGTATTGTGTATTATTGGAATGGATCAGCTGTAAGATGATCCAGGGAGGCTTGAAACAGGATTATGGTTGGGATTGCTAACCCTTTTGAATTCAGATATGCCTCCGAGGAGAATGCCAGAACAAGGGAGTACCTCGAATCCTCCCATGGATGTGACACCTACAGCAATGGAGAAATTGCTGAAACGGTTTCAGTCATTTCATCCACCGACTTTGAAAGGTACGGAGAACTCCGTGGAATGTGAAAGTTGGTTGGACGACATTGAATCACTGTTTGACTCTTTGGAGTATACTGAGGAAAAGAGGGCGAAACTGATAATACACCAGTTGCATGACGTTGCTAAACACTGGTGGATCACGACAAAAAGGGCATTGGAACAGAGAGGTACGGCCATTACCTGGAATGTGTTTAAGACTGAATTTTATTTGCGGTTCTTCCCAGTGTCATATAGGAAGGACAAGGGAGCCGAATTTGCAAACTTGAAACAAGGCCAGTTAAACATTGAGGATTATGTGGCTAAGTTCTCGACACTACTTCGATTCGCTCCCCATGTCGCTGAACATGATGAGGCCGTAGCAGATCAGTTCATAAATGGCCTAAATCCTGAAATTTTTACTTTGGTGAATACTGGGAGGCCCAACAACTTCACCGATGCCCTAAACAGAGCCAAGGGAGCTGAGGCAGGCCTGATGAGGCAGAGAGAGGCTTCGTTTGTGCCTTCAGTACCGAGTGCACCGATGCCTCCACCATTTCCTCGACTAGAAAGCGGCAGTGGAAGCGGAAAGAAGGATTTCTTGAAGGCTAGAGGGAAGCAATTCAAGAAATCAGGGACTAGCTCGTCCAGTTCGAGTGGCTCTAGACAGACTGGTCAGGGCCAGAGCTATACAGGACCTTACTGTGGTACTTGTGGAGGGAGGCATTCCACAGATCAGTGCCGAGGAGTGACTGGCAGCTGTCGTATTTGTGGACAGCAAGGACACTTTGCTCGAGTGTGTCCCCAGAGGGGTACCCAGGGATCACAGGCTGCTGAGTCGTCTGGATCAGCGACTCAGACCGGTAGGCGACCATCTGCCGTGCATACTTTTCAGCCAGTACCGTCTACTCTGTCACAGCAGAGGCCAGGAGGGGGCCAGACCGCGAGCCAGCCTCCGAGACAGCAGGCCCGATTGTTTGCTTTGACTGAGGAGCAAGCCCAGGATGCACCTGATGATGTTGTGGCAGGTAACTGTTTTATTTCTGGTTATCCTGCATATGTTCTGATTGATACTGGTGCATCGCACACTTTTATTTCTGAGAGGTTTGCATTGAGTCGTGCATTACCTATTGAGTCATTGTCTGCGGTAGTATCTGTTTCTTCCCCGTTAGGAACAGGTTTGATATCAGTGAAATCTGTGAAACCTTGTATACTGCAGTACGATGGACATACGATTGAGCTAGACTGTATTGTGCTTGGTTTATCTGATTTTGATTGCATTATCGGTATCGATATGTTGGCCAAGTACCGAGCTACAGTCGATTGTTTCCACAAGATTGTTCGATTCAGACCCGAGATGGCTGAGGGGTGGAAATTTTATGGTAAGGGTTCTCGTGCTAGAATTCCTTTGATATCTGCAATGAATATGACTCGATTATTGCAGAAGGGAGCGGATGGATTCCTGGTATATTCAGTTGACTTACTGAAAACGAGCACAGCATTGGCGGATTTGCCAGTAGTGTGTGAATTTGCTGATGTCTTTCCAGACGAGATTCCTGGATTGCCTCCGATTCGAGAGATAGACTTCAGCATAGAATTGATGCCAGGAACAGTTCCGATTTCGAGGGCTCCTTACCGGATGGCACCCATCGAATTAAGGGAGTTGAAAGAACAGTTGGAGGATTTACTGTCCAAGGGATATATCAGACCGAGTGTATCTCCTTGGGGTGCTCCAGTACTGTTCGTGAGGAAGAAAGACGGGTCGATGAGACTTTGTATCGACTACCGGCAGCTGAACAAGGCAACAGTAAAGAATAAATATCCATTGCCTCGTATTGATGATTTGTTTGATCAGCTACAGGGTTCATCTGTATATTCCAAGATCGATCTGAGATCGGGATACCATCAATTGAGAGTCAGGGACTCTGATATCTCAAAGACTGCATTTAGAACCAGGTATGGACACTATGAGTTTATTGTCATGCCTTTTGGTTTGACGAATGCACCTGCGGTATTCATGGGATTGATGAACCGCGTATTTCAGAAATACTTAGATGATTTTGTGATCATATTCATTGATGATATATTGATTTATTCAAAGAATATGACTGAGCATGCTAATCATCTGAGGACTGTGTTGAGCATTTTGAGGGCAGAGAAACTGTATGCTAAATTGTCGAAATGCGAGTTTTGGCTGAAACAGGTGGTGTTTTTGGGTCACATTATATCGGGAGACGGTATATCAGTTGATCCCAGTAAGGTTGAAGCCGTGATTAGTTGGCCAAGACCGACATCTGTGCCGGAAATTCGTAGTTTTATGGGTTTGGCAGGATATTACCGCCGATTCATTAAAGATTTTTCGAGTATTGCCAAACCGATTACGCAGTTGACTCAGAAGAATGCTCCATTTGTCTGGTCTGAGGAATGTGAGACCAGTTTTCTTGAGCTAAAGAAGAGATTGACCAGTGCTCCTGTGTTGACGATTCCTTCCAGCACTGGTGGATTTGTTGTTTACTGCGATGCATCTCACCGAGGATTGGGTTGTGTATTGATGCAGCAGGGGCATGTGATTGCTTATGCCTCGAGACATCTGAAACCCCATGAATCTCGTTACCCAATTCATGATCTTGAATTGGCAGCCATAGTCTTTGCACTGAAAATATGGCGACATTATTTGTACGGTGAGAAATTCGAGATTTATTCTGATCATAAAAGCTTGAAATATCTGTTTTCCCAATCAGAGTTGAATATGAGACAGCGGAGATGGCTGGATTTACTGAAAGACTTTGATTGTGAAATCAAGTATTATCCAGGGAAGTCCAATGCAGCAGCTGATGCACTGAGTCGAAAGGTATGTGCACTATCCTTATCGACGATAGGTGTATCAAATTTGATTGAAGACTGCTGTTTGTCTGGATTAGTATTTGAGACAGATCAGAGACCAATGAGATTATATACTATTCAAGCGGAACCAGAGCTGATTTTGAAAATTAAAGCGGCTCAAAGAGTTGATCAGAATGTGCAGAAGTCGATCGCTTTGGTCAAAGCTGGACATCGGTCAGAATATCAGGTCCAAAATGATATTTTGTATGTGAATAATCGTCTTGTTGTGCCAAATGTTTCGGAGTTGAGACAGCGAATACTGACAGAAGCGCACAACAGTCGGTTTAGCATTCATCCTGGTGGTAGGAAAATGTATAATGATCTGAAGACACAATACTGGTGGAAACAAATGAAAGCGGACATTGCTACATTTGTTTCAAAGTGTCTGAATTGCCAACAGGTGAAGGCAGAAAGAAAGAAACCTGGAGGATTATTAAAGAGTTTGTCCATTCCTGAATGGAAATGGGATCACATTTCCATGGATTTTGTGACACAGTTACCGAGATCCTCCCGAGGTTACGATGCAGTTTGGGTTGTGATTGATCGATTGACCAAATCTGCATGTTTCATTCCATACAAGATGACCTACAGATACGATCAGATGGCCGAAATCTATGTCAAGGAAGTGATTAGGTTGCATGGAGTGCCGAAGTCGATTGTTTCAGACCGTGATCCTCGATTTACTTCGCACTTCTGGCAGAGTTTGCAGCAAGCTCTCGGTACGAAGTTACATTAGAGTACCGCATATCATCCACAAACTGATGGACAATCAGAACGTACGATCCAGACATTGGAAGATATGCTGAGAGCTGTGGTACTGGATTTTAGTACTAATTGGCAGGATGCATTGCCACTATGTGAATTTTCGTACAACAACAGCTATCAGACGAGTATTGAGATGGCTCCATTCGAAGCGTTGTACGGAAAGAAATGTCGATCGCCTCTTTACTGGGATGATATCTCTGAAGTTCCTGAGACTGGACCTGACATGATCAGAGATATGAATGAAAAAGTAAAGTTGATTCAGAAGAAAATGACGGCAGCTCAGGACCGACAAGCCAAATATGCCAACCTCAGACGACGACCGTTGGTATTTGAGGTAGGAGACCGAGTATTCCTGAAGATTTCTCCTTTCAGAGGTGTTGTCAGATTTGGCAAGAAAGGGAAATTGTCTCCAAGGTATGTAGGTCCATATGAGATTCTTGAAAAGATAGGAGATCGTGCCTATCGACTTGCTTTGCCGCCTTCATTATCTGGGATACATGATGTTTTTCATGTATCGATGCTGCGGAAATATCTCCCTGATGATTCTCACGTGATTCAACCAGACGAGACTGAGCTGGATGAGACATTGAGTTATGTCGAGAAACCGATCCGGATTATAGATCGTAAAGAAAAACAGCTCAGAACGAAAATGATTCCATTGGTGAAAGTTCAATGGACTCGTCATGGTGTTGAAGAAGCCACGTGGGAGACGGAGTCTGATATGAGACAAGAATTCCCAGCATTATTTTACTGATGTAAATACGTACTCGATTGTAATTACATTTCTTCTTAATGATATGATTTGATTGCCTGTGATTTCGAGGACGAAATCGTATCTTAGAGGGGGAGAAATGTAATGCCCGGAAAATTAATCCCAGTAATCGGTAATTATTGAGTTATAATTGGATATGATTATGAAAGGATTAATCGGGACATGAAATACACATAAGGGTGAAAAGTGTGTGTTTTGTGCGAAGGATTCACGCACATGCGCGCATCGAACAGAAGGGGTCGCGCATATGCGCGGCGTGACTGCGCGCATATGCGCGAAGGAGGCAGTAGGGTGCCTCGAGATGAAATTCCGGGTCGCGCACATGCGCCGATTGATGCGCGCATATGCGCGAGGCGATGGCAGCAGCACGCGCTGAGACACTAGTCTCGCGCATATGCGCGAAGACATGCGCGCATATGCGCGAGAGGATTTGGGCAAATTCTTGGGATGCCACGTATCATGTGCATGCGAGATATATATATAAATATATATACATATAGAATTTGCTCAGAGAAAAGAATTGGAAGCCGAGGAAAGTTTCGTTCTTGTGAATTCAAAATTCTACCGTGCAATATCTGTCCGTCCAAATTGTAATCCGACTTCGGTACCGAGTTCCTAGTAACGTAGGCTACACTTTGACGTAAGTTTTGCTACGTTTTGACATGCTTTGAAATTATGCTATTGTCAGAATTGAATGGAACTCATATATGTTGTTCTTGACATAGTAAAAATCATAGAATCGAAGTCAGATTAAGAAATAGACTGATTATGGAATTGTTATGATTTTCTGATAATAATCAGTTGATACCGGACAGATTTGGATTATGGATTGAGTAGGGATTGTACTGGATATAGGTTATGGATTGTAACTATTATCTGGTGAATTGGTATAGACGGGGTTATTGGAATTGTACCGTTATACCGTTGATTTTGAATTAAATCCAAATTGATTAGATTGTTGTGGATTTGATTAGTGTATTGACATAAGATTATTCATATTGTCATTACCAGACAGACTGTGAATTCAGGACTTTGACTGAACGGGAAACCGAGACTACAAGGAAAGGTATAAGTCAATGTGGTATTGGGAGATGGACTTGAGTCGGTTTAGACTTGGGTTTCCCTAAATCACATACTTTATTTTATTGCATGGATATTTGCATTACCTTGATTAATGTACTTGTCCTCTTGGAATTAGATGACAGGTATTAGGCTAGTTATCTTGTGACAGAAGTGCCGGATAGTGGTGGTATCGCCACGGCACATTGCACGATGTCTCAAGATAAGGATATTAGCGATAGAACTACAGTCCATGACGGATAGGTCAGGACACTGGATGTATGGTTATATCGAGTAATGGAATCCATTACGGAATTCGATATAGGAACACCATATTTGGTTATATCGAGTAAAGGGGTTGGAATTCTTCTAGTACGGAATTCGATATAGGAATACCGGGGCACTGGTTATATCGAGTAATAGAAATTATGGTTCCATCCTTTACGGAATTCGATATAGGAATACCACATCTGGAAACCGGGATCCCTAGACTAGGATTGAGTCTAGTCTTAAATGATGTAGCTACGAGTATTGTTTATGTTTCGGATTAGGATACATATTCATGTTACCTGATTACATGCTTTATATTTGTTTATATGATTGCATGTTTCATTGATTTATACTGGGAGTATATTCTCACCGGTTTATCCGGCTGTTGTCTTGTCTGTATGTGCACTTGACAACAGGTGGGACAGGATCAGGGTCCAGGAGATGAAGAGAGATCGTGATTAGAGTGGTGGCACCGGACTTGGACTAGAGATAGGGTTGAGCACTTGATAGTAGTTGTCAAACCCTAGTTTGAATAAATGTTTTTGATACAGGACTTGTATGTTATATATACTGATATGTATATTAGTTTGATTTCACTACGTTCCGCATTTTAAAAAAAATTTTAGACCCTGGTTTTAATTGATTAATTAGTCCCAATTATGATTAAGAACTTGTTTAGCGTCCGGGTCCCCACATCGCGCATGTGCGCGAATGCACACTCTCGCACATATATTTCGCGTCTTTTCCGATCTAATCCGTTCCGTCTATATTACATCAATTAATCAATAAATCATTTAAGATTAATCTCAGATTACGGTAAATATACCCAAATCATTTCAGATTACGATAATCAAATTCTCGGGCCTTACAACTAATGTGAATTTTTATATATATATTACAAAGTTGATTAAACAAATTCTAAAGAAAGTACACATCTTATTAGAAGAAACTTTATAAAATTTATTGACATTGTTTTGGAATACACATATAAATATTTTTAAAATAACTTTTTTGATTTATACATAATTTACTTATGATCACATGTTTCATTTTTCTTTCGGAATAATAGGCTGTTGTGTATATTATGAAGAGATTTCTAGATAAAACCACAACTCATTTGGATAAAGATATTGATGAAACAATTATTGTTATCATGAAAATGTGTCAAAAACGTGTCATGTCACAAAATTGTTTGTGAATGTGGATTTAGACGAAATTACTGAATTTTTTAAAAAACTATTTCTCATTAATTTTATTGAATGTGATTTAAAAATATTTTTTTTATCATATGTTAAAAAATAATATTATATAATTTCTCGAAAATTAAAGAATTAAATATGTATTAAGGTTGGTGGTCGACATCAATACATTAAACACGATAAGGATCATGTCATTGCCTTAGACTAACACAATCGAAAATTTGATATATGATAGTGATTATTAGCCAAAAAAATTAATGGACATGCGTTGTATTTAAGAAATTTTTTTAAAATTAGCGAAAAATTAGTTTTAAATTTATATTTATTTTTATTTTTATAATTATATTATCTTTTAAAATTTAAATATCTATTAATTTTTCACTAATTTTTAATAATATCATCTCGTGCATCGCACGGATTAAATACTAGTACTTCTAAACACAACAATATAAATAGGCACAATTTCCATTAAAACATTAATTATGCATATAATTTTATGGTTTCCTACGAATCGTTTCCACCTGTATAAGAGTGTGTAATGATGGGTTTCCTACGAATCGTTTCCACTTTTATATAAAAAAAAATTTTATTTTAATATTTTACGATTTCAACCAATTAAGATATTTAATTTATCTTTATATTGATGTGAGCTGCATAGATAAAGTTCTTAAAAAAACAATAGGTACCATTATATCTGTCACTCAACATAAAATCATGAAACTTGCCGTAAAAAATAAGGATAAATTTCGCTCGAGCTCTCGAGCTTGAGAATATCATCTGTGATGTAGATGTCATGTTTCATTAGTATTATAAGGTCCAAAATTAAGACGACGTAATCCAAACTACATACATATCTAGGAATTTTGAAAAATGAGTACTTAAGTGATTTTAATTGCTACTTAATTATGTGACATGCATCATTATATGTTAAATAGGATTTTGTTATCATCATGCATAAAACTGTGTTTTTAATGATTACTCAAGTGGCGATCGAAGAACCAAAACGATTATGAGTGTTGCTTTTTCATGTTTTTGAAAATATGGGGTTTTGAGGTGATTTTATACGTCGGGACGTAAATTTTATCGATGTTGGTTTTTCAAAAAAAAATACGAACTTTTTAGTAACCCGACTATTAAATTCACAAACTTATTTTATCAAAACCATTTTAATAATTTAATTAAATCCTAATTAAGAATAATGGGCCTAATTGGTTGGCTTAATAGGCCTAAGCCTAGTTAGTAATTTAATTAGTATTTAATATGTTAATCACCTAAAACCCTACACACATATTCACGCCACTTTTTCAGATTATTGACACCACCAAAACCCTCCAATCACACGACACACACACACACTCAATATTTGAAGAGAGAATTTTCGAAGGGTTCAAGGTAGAATCAAGCCAAGGTCTTGCTCCGTTCTTTGCCGTCAACGTTTATTCGTGCGTTTAAAACGCAAAGGCACGCCGTACATCTCTTTTTCTCGTCTATCACATCGTAGTATTATTTTAATTACGTTTGTATGAAAAGCATGTGTTCATATTAATATTTTCGGATTTATGGCATGCACAAGAGGTACACTCATGATTCTATGATTTAAATTCATGTTTATTATGTAAAGAGGCTGCCATGATCTTAGGTGATGAACAAGTGATGTTTATACATGAGTTAAGGTCCTAAAACACACACACACACACACTAATCACCATAGTCGCAGGAAAACAAGCAAACCAAGCTGGAAGAAATTTCGGCTGTCAAGGGTTTATGGGGAGCGCTGGCCTTGGCTTGGGTTCAGGGCTGGCCTGGGGTCTGGTTGAGTCAAGGGGGAGAGTCCTATCCAAGCTAGGACTCGGGCTAGAGGGCTGGAAGGAGTCCTTGTAAACAAGGATTCCTACCCGAGAACACGAAGCAGGCTTGAGCAGAGGTTGCGCGGATTGCAGGGGAGTGAGGGCTCGGTCCAGGGCTCGAGGGCTGGGCTAGGGTATCTCATTAGGGTCCTAAGAAGGTGCACTAGAGGTTGGTTCGGGTGATGGGGTGTCGGCTAGGTCCCTAGGTGCATGCAACTAGAGTCCTCACATATTGCATCTCTCGGCCACTGCATGGTATTAATAAGGGGCTCACGTTTTTTGTTTGTGGCTGGTTCCTAAGGGTTCCAAGGGTCCAGTAGGGTGCACTAAGGAGTTGGTCAGGGTTTGGGAAGGTATGGCTTGAGGGTGGCTTGACAAAATCGAGACATGGCTCGGGTGGGACTTTTATGGGTCATTTAAGGGTTTTCAAAACAAAATATTTGAAACATGGCTCACGGGGGGTCGCGCCATGGTTCATGAGGGCTAAAATAATATTAAAAGTTAAAGTTTTAAGTTTAGGAATTTTAGTTTAAAGTTTGAGATTTTTCGAGATTAAAACACCGTAAAAAACGATTAATTAAAGATAAATTAAAAAGCCTAATTTTAAAGCTAAATAAAATTATGGGAATTTAATTTAAGCTTAAATAATTATTTGGGACATGTTAGAGTCAATGAATTCAGGAAAAAGTCAAAATCAAGGAATTTTACGTCTAGGGGTAAAACGGTCTTTTTACACCTAAAAATTAGTAAAAGTCATGGCAGTGCTCTAAATGCTGTTTTTGTGATATTAAGAATATTTTTAAATGTTTATGAATTTTTACATGTTAATTTATGATTTTTAAATGTCCGTGGATTTTTATGATTTAAGGTTGACATTTAAAATACATGTTGCATGCTTGGTTTCAAAAGAAAAATGATATTTTTGCATGATTTATAAGTGATGAAAATATGAAAACATTGATGAAAGCGAAGTAATTGTGAGGATATGAGAATATGATTGAGGATAGGCCAAGGCTCAGTTGACGATCTTGTGTCGCTGATGTCCCCGTCGCCCAGTACTGTTGTTACTTGTAGATGGATCCATCGACTTTTTGAGGATTGAGTAAAGTCACAATTAACGATCTAAATTCAATAAAGTTAAATGTTTATGATCATGATAAAAGGATACATGTTATGATTGAGGAAAAGGAACAAGTGAGGTTTATGTTATGCATATCATTAAAATGTTATTTTTATGTAAAAATGTATTTTCACTGTTGTATGTGATTTTATACGTATACTTGTTATCAAGATTATGGTGTGTTGAGTCTTTAGACTCATTATGTGTGATGGATGCAGGTGAGGTTGAGAGAGGTCTTGATGCTTGATTTGGCTGGACTAAAGATGTACACAACCCGAAGACCAGCGCTTCAACTATTTCCGCACTTATGATTCATGATTACAATTTACGTTAAAAGATTTTTTAAAAACATTTATTTTTTCTTTAGAGTGGTTTTTGAGAGGATGAGACATTTCACATTTATTGTTTTTTAGGCTTGGTAAAATATTTGACTATTTCCTTTGGATTTTCAAATATTAGTTGGATGACGTTTTACAATTAAAATGATGCCAAATATTTTATAAAAAATATTTTAATACATGTCGAGGGTTTGGTCTAGTGTGAATTTTTTTTAAACAGTCTGTAAAATCCGGTGGATACAACCCAACAACACTCAGATCGAAAATGTAAACTGTTTAATTTATTTTACGGAAGCATGATTGTGGGGACCCGGACGCTAATTCATTCCTTAATCGTCTTTAAGAATAAATAATCAAGTAAAACAGGGTCTAAAATTTTTTTTCTAAATTACACAGCGGAAACATAATGTAATTAAATTTAAATTACATATTAAACATAAACACACAATTACTGTATTATCTACAATAATCCAACTAGGTTCAACTACATGTCAGTGCTGAATCCTAAGTTGCTTCTGAGCCCGGATCTCCACTCTATCTAGTCCAGCCTCGTTCTCGTCCTGACCCCGCTTCTATCCCACCTGTTGCCATGCACACATACAAACAAGACAACAGCTGGACAACTCCGGTGAGATATAAATATCCCAGTATAAATCATGTATACATGCAATCATGTAAACAATATAAAAGCATATAATAGCAAATCCTATCCCATATCAAAATCATGATATGAATCAATAATAGGAATAAATCATATTCTAAACATGTACCCTAATCCGGAACATAAATAGACATGTACCATACTCAGGAACATAAATCAGTATTAATCAATACAATAAGATATAACTGTCACTCAGTCCAGTGACTCTACATTTGAGACTAGACTCAATCCTAGCCTAGGGATCCCGGTTTCCAGATGTGGTAAACAGTAATAGAAAAGACTCCAGTTCTATCCACGTCGATATAACCCAACATCCAGTGTCCTGACCTAACCGTCATGGATTGTGGTCCTATCACCAATATCATGTCCTGTGACAAAGTGCAATGGGCCAGTGACGAGTCCTCACTATCCGGCCCTTCTGTCACAAGATGAAATATCTACGACTAAGCATATCCGCTTATGACTCAAGCCATACATTGTCTATAAATCCATAGACCAAACATATCAATCGTATTCAATTGAAAATAACAATGCAATAAAATAAAGTATGTGATTTAGGGAAACTCGAGTCAAACCTCACTCGAGTTGTGCAATCCCAACTCAACATTAATTTATACATTTATCTTCTCGATCAGAAGAAGAAGAAGAAGAAGTCCCGACTCTATCTCGGTCCATTCCCAATCTGGTCATAACAATATCGAACAGATATAATATCAATAAACAACTCAATTCAATACTTGTTCTGATCAATATTCAAATCACAATAAAATCTGATCAATGTCAAGTCAAGACACAATCTAATCCATATCGACGATATCACGATATAATCGAAATCACTACTGAATCTGATCAATATCAATTAAATGATGTTTCGACGGCATAACAATACTGTCTCGATAATCCCGTCAGTCCAAACATCACAGATATAATTTCAGAACTCATAATCAATATCGGTACCAGTCATAACCTAAATAACCATACATATCTGATATGAATTCTCAGTCAAATCGATTCCAAAAATCATAACAATTACATAAACAGTCCGTTCTTTAATCTGACTTCGATTCTATGATGTCTAACATGACAAGAACATCATATATGAATCATATTCAATTCTGACAATAGTCTAATTTAAAAACATGTCAAAACGTATTAAAACTTACGTCCAGTTGTAGCCTACGTCGATAGGAACACGATACCGAAGTCGGATTCAAAATCAGACGGACAGATTTCTCGTAATTCACAAATCTACGAGGAAAAAGGCTTAAGTATTTCACGGAGCTTCTCGGTGCTTCTCTCTTCCAATTTCTGAAGGAATGAAGGTTATCCACCTATATATATATATATTGCATGCATTACGTACGTGGCTTCTTCCAGATTTTCGTGCATTATAATCGGCGCTCGGGCGGTTGGAAAGCACCGCTCGGGCGCGGCATATTCTGTCCAGATGTTCAACCGAACATCTCCTGGTGCTCGAGCGGTAATATTCTACCGCTCGGGCGCCAAACATTCTGTCCAAAAATTAAAATTGGCGCTCGGGCGGTTCTTTTCTGCCGCTCGGGCGCGAGATGTTCGGCCTAACATCTTGAGATGTTCGGTTCAACATCTCAGCTTAAAATAAACCAACGTCCGGCTTCGTCATTTGAGTTCGTATAACCATAATCACCTCACTTATTCCATAAATCATTTCAGGATAATCTTAAATTTCAGTAATTATACCCAAATCATTTCAGATTACGGTAATCAAATTCTCGGGCATTACAATGATGGACTATTAAAAAAAGCTATCATCTGTAACATTATATATAGGTTGGAAACCTTGTGTAGTTGCATGCTTTTGGGTTATATGCATTTAAAACATGATCGATATGTATAACAATACCACGTACCATAATTATGAAGATTGAGAGTAATTTTGAAAAATTAAATGATTCGAAAGCTCAAACAAATATTTTTAAGGAAAAAGAGTGAGGAAAAAGTTATGTTTGATGATGATAAGTATTTGTAAGTTTTCCCGTCTTATTTGCATAAGGAAACTCAAATATTAGAAATTCGAAGGAATAAAATATGTTACCTAAAAATAAATTATATTAAAACCCCCTTAAAGAAAATTTCTCGTGTACAGGCGGCTTACACCATTGTACCGATAATTCAACACTCAACAGAACAACGAAGAGCGGCTGAGGATGACAACGATTCGAAGGTTTTGCTGCAACGATCTCCTCCGATTTGCGTCTGTGAATATCGACCATCTCACGGAAACATTAACTATACAGATATTACCTTTTCAAGGAATCGATAATTCGGCGTATAGATTGAGATTATTTCAATTGACGAATGCAATAATCCAATGAATGCATTTCAACATCTCGTTCTATATGACTTATATGTCAAGTTGGCCGGATTATTTTCACGTGGCCGGAGCTCTTGGAAACCGAACATGGGCTACAGTGAGTTCCCCTTCTATAGTTCGGCATCACTTGTTTAATTCTAAAATGTTGTAAAATAGAGAAAAAAGATGTTGTTTTCTTAGGTTTCGGTCGCAATAGGATTGAAATTTCCGGATTGCGAGATAATTTGATTGTTCGTATAGTGCATAACTGCAATGAGCATTAGACTGAGACGTGGAAAAAATTTATAGGCAGCTGGTTTGATAAGCGGAGAAATCTTCTGTATTGATTGAATATGTTAACATTTTTATCTAAAAAATCTTCCGAAATTGGAAGTGTGGCAATCCCCTCAACTAAAATCCTAGTTATGCTTGTGGATTACATGTTCTGTGGAGTTCTTGTCTGCATTGCGATAGGTAAAATGGCTATTTGTTCGTTAGTATGTTGAAATATTCAACATAGCAGGATTGGAGCAACTTTGTTTGGAAGAAGAGTAACTTTTAAACTTGGGATCAGAGCAACCTTGTTTGAAAATTAGATACAATTTTGTTTCTTGCTTTTAACGTGAGATGTGCATTCTAAAATTGGGAATTCTAGTTGTTTCCTCTTAATGAAACCGAAATGTACTTTAAAAGTGTTACAGTTCATGTTTTGGTTATCAACTTTTGTTGGGCCTGTTATTGGTCCTACGTGCGGAATCTGAGATAATAAATCCCAAAAATAAAGAATAAAAAGGACACTGAGATTTACGTGGAAAACCCCTAAAAAGTATTAGGGTAAAAACCACGAGCAAGATGAAAAGAATTCCGCTATAATATTTTGTGGTGTACAATTAACTCACTGTGTTTCCAAAGAAAACACACACTCTCTTAATACAGGAGAACAAAACACCTCACAAATATTATAGAACTAAGCACTCAAATGCTTATAAGTTGAGAGAAAACTTGAAGAAGGGATGATTTCACAATGAAGGGGGGAGCTCTATTTATAGAGCCCCTTGTCAGTGTGAATAATCGTTAAAAAAGCGTATTCATATTTCAGTCTGAATTTCTTTCTGCCGCACCAACTTTGAAAAATCAATTGCCAATCACCATGTTTAAATTTCACATGCCCACCTCTGTTGACTTGCCGACATTTCTCCCACTTGAAGATTTGATTGAGAATCAAGCACATCTTCACACATCCTTTCAATCTTGCCATTACCTGCTGCTTACGTTTCTTCTAGACCACTTGAGGTTCTACACCACTCAAACTTTTCAGTGTTCACTGGCTTGGTCAAAAAATCAGCTATGTTATCCTTTGTATGGATCTTCTGCATATCCACGCTTCTTTTTTCTATTACTTCCCTTACAAAGTGAATTTGGACTCCAATGTGTTTTTTCCTGGAATGAAAGGCTGGATTCCTTGCGATGTGCAAGGCACTCTGACTATCACAAAACAAAGGAATATTCTCTTGTTTGTGTTCAATCTCCTCCAATAACCTTTTAATCCATATTGCTTCCTTGCAGGCTTGAGTAGCTGCCATGTATTCTGCCTCCATTGTAGATAACGCCACAACTGTCTGTAGTTTTGAAACTCAGCTTACTGCTCCCCCTACAAGTGTAAACACATAACCAATAGTAGATTTTCTCTTATCAGGATCACTTGCATAATCTGAATCGACATAGCCCCTGAGTGTAAAATCCGATCCTCCATAACATAATGCAGCATTCGAGGTATCCTTAATGTATCTACGGATCCTCTTAACAGTGCCCCAATGCTCTCGTCCAGGATTCTCCATATACCGACTAACTGCTCCCACTGCTTGAGCAATGTCCGGTCTTGTACAGATCATAGCGAAAATCAAACTTTCCATTGCTGATGCATATGGTACTCGAGACATCTTCATCCTCTCTGTTTCACTGCTAGGAAACATCTCGGAGGATAACTTGAAGTTAACAGGAAGAGGGGTCGATATTGACTTGTGATCTTGCATGTTGAAGCGTTGCAAGACTTTCTTCAAATAATTTTTCTGGGAAAGCCAAATCTTTCTGTTACTTATGTCTCGATGAACTTGCATCCCTAGAATCTTGTTTGTTGGTGCCAAGTCCTTCATATCAAATTCCCTAGCTAACTGTGCCTTCAATCCTTGGACCTAATCTTTGTTGGGGCATGCTACCAACATGTCATCCACATAAAACAACAAAATAATATAATCATCACCAGACCTCTTGAAATACGTACAAGGGTCTGCACTCAGTCTGTTGTATCCAAGGCTCATGATATATGAATCAAATGTCTTGTACCAACACCTCGGCGTCTGTTTGAGACCATACAAAGATTTTTTCAACCTACAAACCAAGTCATCTTTGCCTTTTCCCGCAAAACCTTCTATCTGGACCACATAGATTTCTTCTTCAAGATCTCCATGAAGAAACACCGTTTTTACATCTAGCTGTTCTAGATGTAGGTCAAACACCGCACACAATGCAAACACCACTCTGACTATTATAAGCCGAACCACAAGAGAAAATATTTCATTGAAGTCAATGCCTTCTTTCTGAGCATACCCTTTTACCACCAATCTAGCACAATACCTGATGCAAACATGGTTGATCAAGCACCAAAGAAAGCATGGGAGTCATTGGAGTTGCCCGAAGGACCTATAACGAGGGGACGAAGTAAGAAGTTTAAAGATGCACTTCAAGGACTCATGATAAGCTATCAAGGAAGTCCTACAAGTTGGATGTCTAAATTAGAGGAGGTTGGGAATCATGGGAATAATATTGGAGGTTTTTGGAATGTTATTCAAGTGCAATTGCCAAAGGTGGAGCGTACCCGTGCTAGTTCAGGGACTGCTCCCGCGGTCCATAATAATCAGATTTAAGAGAATATTGCCGAAGCAGGACCGCACCCGCGGTCAAGCTAAGCCGCACCCGCGGTTCAATGAGTGCACCCGTGCTCATAATGGACCGCACCCGCGGTCCTTTATATCCGACTTCGCCGAAGCGGTACCGCACTCGCGGTCCAGTCTGCAGCGCACCCGCGGTCTATTGTCAACTTCCGTGTCAAATTTGCTTGTTATCTTAATTAAGCCTTTTTACACTACTTTTCATACTTTATTGAATATATATTCAGTGTATTAGACCATGAACGAATTATGATGAATGATATATCAAGTTCTTGAGATTTCTCTCAATTTTACAAGGCAAAAGCTTTGTGTTCAAAATCAAAATCAAACTTATCAAAGATTACATCTTTGTGACGTTTGTCGATTGTTCTTCGCTCGGATTGTCAAAACAAGTTCTTTGAAGGTTCGTTCGAAATTCAATTGTTTTATCGTTGATATTTGTTGCTAAGTTATAATCGCTTAGAGGTGAATATCACAAAATCGTTACTTGTTTCAAAAGATCGGGACAACATAATCGTTCCTTGTTTGTTATTTAATTGAGGGTATGATTACGATATTCGTGCTTGCCTTTCATTCGTACGAGGATTCGTATCATTTGGTATCAGAGCTTCTGATTCTGTTTGATTCAAGTAAGTTATCGTTGCTATTTTCAGATCTGTTTAAAAAGTCATCAGATCTGTGTTATACTTTTGTTTTTATTGTCATATCTGTCAAAAACAAAAACAAAAATTCGTTCTGTTTCAGTTTTGTGTTATCCTTTGTTCTATTTTAAGATCTGCGTTATTTCTATCATCCTTTGTTATTTGATAATCCAAAAATCTCGAAAAAAAATTTGTTCTGTGTTATTCTATAGTTCTTGTTTTTGTGCAATCCAAGTGAGACAGTTTCAAGTGTTCACAAGTTGAATCTTGTTAGTTTGATAAAATATATATATATAAAGATTGAGCACACCTTTGAGAGAACTATCAAATTCAAGTAAAAAAACATTTGAGTGCGAGTGTTATTTCTTTGGAGTGATCGTGAGAATTTGGGTGAGAAAAATCTTTTATTTCTACTAACATTTTATTGCAGGTACAAAACCTGAAATTAAAATGGAGAGGGAAGTAGGAGAGATTTCTAACCAGGGGTTGTCTAAGGTTCAAATGGAGGCGTTATTTGGGCATTTTAGTAGAATGATGAGGGCCGAGTTGGATCCTTTATATGAGAGGTTGGATAGGCTTGAAGTTAGCACTAGTGAAAATAAATCTAAGCCTAAAGGATTGGGTAGAGTCGAAGAAGAGGATGATTATGAATTGGGGATAGAAGAGGAGAGTCAAAACGAAAACTGGGGTAGGAGCGGAAGAGGTAGAGGATTTGGTAGGGGAAGACGAGAAGCCTTACGTGGTAGGTACGATGATGGGAATAAGGAAGATAATAACATAGGTAGCATTAAGATGAAAATTCCGTCGTTCCATGGTAAGTCGGATCCAGAGGCTTATTTAGAATGGGAAAAACGAGTTGAATTCGTGTTTGATTGTCACCATTATTCCGAACAAAAGAAGGTTAGGTTGGCCGTTGTTGAATTTGTTGATTATGCACTTATTTGGTGGGATCAATTAGTGACCACTAAGAGAAGATGCAATGAGAGGCCTATAGAAACTTGGGTTGAGATGAAAAGCGTAATGAGGAAGAGGTTTGTACCAAATCACTACTATAGAGAAATGTTTAAGAAGTTACAAACTTTGAGACAGGGTGTGAAGAGTGTTGAGGACTACTATAAAGAATTGGAAGTAGTCATGATTAGAGCAAACATAGATGAGGATAGTGAGGCTACTATGGTTCGTTTTCTGTGCGGTTTGAACAGAGAAATTCAAGACCAAGTGGAACTTAGACATTACTTGGATCTAGATGAAATGGTGCAGATGGCGATAAAAGTGGAGCAACAACTCAAGAGGAGAGGAGTTGGTCGTACCACACAAGCTGGGAATACATCAACACCTTGGCGTTCCAATGTTGTTAAACGTGAAGAAAGCAAGGTAGTGGTCAAGCCCAAAGTTGACATTAAACAGGAGGCGCCTAAGCAAGGAATGCAAGGTAAACCTGAAACTCCTATTAATCGTTCTAGAGATATTAAATGTTTTAAGTGTCAAGGAGTTGGACATATTGCTAGCCAATGTCCCAATAAAAAGGTGATGGTGTTGAATAATTATGGGGAGTATGAATCTCATAGTGAAGGAGATGATGGAGAGGATGAAGATGAGATGCCTGCATTAGAGGATCCTGATGAGGGATATGAAGCAGTTGTGGGTGAGGCATTAGTAACTAGGTGTATCATGAGTGCCCAAGTTAAAGAAGAGGAGACGAATCAGCGGGAAAACTTTTTCCATACTAGATGTTTTGTCAGTGGCAAAGTTTGCAACATTATTATAGATGGAGGGAGTTGTACCAATGTTGTTAGTCTTGAGATGGTGGAAAAATTGAGCTTGCATACTTTGAAACATCCTCAACCATATAGGCTACAGTGGTTGAATGACTGTGCCGAAGTGAAGGTGAACAAAAAAGTTTTGGTTGCGTTTTCGATTGGGAAGTATATTGATGAGGTATTGTGTGATGTGGTACCAATGCATGCTTTTTATATTTTGTTAGGAAGACCATGGCAATATGATAGGCAAGTGACACATGATGTGTTTAGAAATAGATATTCTTTTGTACTCAAGAAAGAACCCATTGTTTTACTTCCTTTGTCCCCAAAAAAAATCAGGGAGGACCAACAACAAAAGAAAAAAAGAGATGAGGCCGAAAGAAAGAGTGAATTAAAAAGTGAGATGGCCTTTGAAAAGAAAAATGAAATGGCTAAACACAAAAGTGATAAAAAAATTGAGATAGCAATACAAAAGAAAAATGAGGAAAAAGAAAATGAGAGGAAAGAGACCAAAAAGAAAATATATATGGTCCAAAAGAGTGACCTGAAACAATTGTTGCACACACATGATACACTTGTGTTGATTCTTTACAAAGAGATTCTCTTTAACACAAGTGATATAGCCGGATCCCTTCTGTAATAGCCGAGCCTGGTGTACGGTACAGTTTAAGTTTCGTATGTTTATTGGGTTATTTGGTTTAGATGTTAAGAGTTGTGTTTATTGGTTTTAGTATGGTTGGTTATTATTATTTTGTGGTATTGTTGATGTTCATGGATGGTGGTTGTATTGTATCAGTGTTTCGGTTCGATTTTAGTTGCGTTAGATTTTGTCTTGGCCGAGAGGGGACCGCACCCACGATCCTTGCAGCAGCGCACCCGCAGTCTTGATTGCAACATTTTGTCTAGAAATGCCGTACACACCGCACCCGCGGTGTATTGGTACCGCACCCGCGGTGAAGGCACCGCACCCGCGGTAAAGTTAGGACCGCACCCGCGGTCGTCGATTTCAGAATTTTGGTTGGGAGGCCGTGAGCTCAGCGCACCCGCGGTAGAGATAGGAGCGCACCCACGGTCGCGCACAGCTCGAGATTTTAAGTGATATAATTGGATGAGTTGACTTCATTTCTCTCATTTCACTTTCCTCTTTCTTGATTTTCTCTCCTAGGAGACTAGGGTTCTCTCATTTTCTTCCTTTCTTTTCTTTAATCCAAGCTCTTAGTTGGTGATTTGAGTTGAGATCAAGGTTCTTGGTTGTTCAAAGAGCTAAGGTAAGTCTTTTGGTTTAGTTATTTCTTTGTTTGGAGGAGATGTGTTATGGGTTTGTTGATTTGGTTGGGATTTTGGGTTAATTGACATGGGTGTTTGATTATTGAGTTGTTAATGGTGTGATTTATGGTTTATTGTTGTAGGATTTCAACCAAGAGTTTAGAACCAAGGTTTCAAGTGATTGTAAGTGGAATCTCATTTATTGTGCTCACATGATTCTATACGTATTGTTTTTCAAGAGTTTTATTATGCTATTCCCTTCCATTTGATTCATAGTATGTATTGACTCAATGTGTTGTAGAGTAGAGGCTTGTATATGCCTCAATTGCTTAAAAAGGGAATACAAGAGAATAGTGTATTCAAAGTGTTTGTTTAAATACCAAAGAGAGAATTCAAATGTTTTATGGATTGATAGATACATAGTCAGATATTGCATGCAATTAGTTGATCAACGACCATAGGCTTATATCCCTCAGAGTTGTCGATTTATATCGATGGGATACGAGCAACCATAGACAGAGATACTATTGATATCAATCCATACCAGAGAAAAGAGAAATACCATCTCATTTTATGCTATTGCTATGTTATTCATGTTTCAGAGTTTATGGTATTTACTGATTTCAAAGTTATGTTTTACAGAGTATGTTATGGTCATTGCTATATAAGAGTTCCACTTGCTGAGTTTTATACTCATTTCAGTTATTTCATGTGATGCAGATAAAAGCGACGGACCGGAACGTTGATTGTGAGACCGGGGTCATATGCATACCAAGTTGGAAGGATGATGATTTTTGGATGGCATTTTGGACATGATCATAGGAATGATATTTTGTATTTTTGTTATATCATTTGAATGATCATGTATTTAATTTTGATGTAAAGATTTTATAGAAATGTATTTGAAACTTCCTTCCATTGAAAGAAAAATTTTAAATTCCGCTGCTATTTTATTAAATTGGGTCGAGGTGTCACACCTTCCGAGCATTGTTGTGTCACTTTTGCAGGAATTTGAAGATGTATTTCCGGAGGAGCTACCTCAAGGATTACCACCATTGAGGGGGATTGAGCACCAAATTGATTTGGTACCCAGAAGTGTATTGCCAAATCGTCCAGCTTACAGAAGCAATCCGGAGGAGACTAAGGAACTACAACTACAGGTAAGTGAGTTGTTAGATAAGGGTTTTGTGCGTGAGTCCATGTCTCCTTGTGTTGTACCTGTTTTACTAGTTCCTAAGAAATATGGCTCATGGCATATATATGTGTGTGGATTGTAGGGAAATTAATAACATAACCATCAAGTATAGGCATCCCATACCTAGATTAGATGATATGTTAGATGAGTTGCATGGTGCATGTATTTTTAGTAAAATTGACTTGAAGAGTGGTTATCATCAGATTAGGATGAAGGAAGGTGATGAGTGGAAAACAACATTTAAAACCAAATATTGGTTATATGAGTGGATGGTAATGCCTTTTGGTTTAACAAACGCTTCTAGTACCTTTATGAGGTTGATGAATCATGTCTTGCGTGCTTACATAGGGAAATTTGTTATGGTTTATTTTGATGATATTCTTGTGTATAGCGAAGATTTAGAAGATCTTGTTGAGCATTTGAGACTTGTACTGACAAAACTTAGGGCTGAACATTTATATGCTAATCTTAAGAAATGTGATTTTTGTACAAGCAAACTTGTCTTTCTTGGTTTTGTGGTAAGTTCACAAGGGATACAAGTGGATGAAGACAAGGTAAGTGTTATTCGAGATTGGCCAACGCCTGCTAATGTTAGTCAAGTTCGAAGCTTTCATGGTCTTGCAAGCTTCTATAGGAGGTTTGTAAAAGATTTTAGCACACTGGCGGCACCGATGACGGTGGTCATTAAGAAGAACGTTCCATTCCATTGGAGCGAGGAGCAAGAGAAGTCTTTTAATATTATTAAACAAAAATTAATTAATGTGCCTTTACTTGTTTTGTCTGATTTTTCTAATACTTTTTAAATTGAATGTGATGCTTCAGGTGTAGGTATTGGAGGTGTTTTGATGCAAGGAGGACGACCAGTGGCGTATTTTAGTGAGAAACTCAATGGAGCAGCACTGAACTATCCAACGTATGACAAGGAGTTGTACGCGCTTGTGAGGACTTTGGAGGTGTGGCAACACTACTTGAGGCCTAAGGAGTTTGTGATCCATACCGATCATGAGTCTCTAAAGTACCTTAAGGGACAACAAAAACTGAAAAAGCGGCATGCTAAGTGGGTGGCATTCATAGGTACATTTCCCTACATAATCAAATACAAACAAGGGAAGGATAATGTAGTGGCTGAAGCACTATCACGGAGGTACGTATTAATCTCTACCTTGGAGTCGAAAATCTTGGGATTTGAACTTATGAAAGAGTTGTATTTGTTGGATGAGGATTTTAAGGAGATATTTGAAACATGTATGCATAGTCCATATGATAAATTTTATTTACATAATGGGTTTTTATTTAGAGAAGATAGATTGTGCATTCCAAAGTCATCAATTCGTGAATTACTTGTGAGGGAGGCACATGGTGGAGGTTTGATGGGGCACTTTGGTGTGGCTAAAACTTTGAGTTTTTGGAATGAGCATTTTTAATGGCCACATATGAAACGTGATGTTGAACGTGTTTGTGAAAAATGCATTACTTGTAGACAAGCTAAGTCTAGAACACAGCCACATGGATTGTATACACCACTTCCAGTTCCTAGTGAACCTTGGGTTGATATTTCTATGGACTTTGTTTTGGGGTTGCCGAGGACTAAGAAGGGGAGGGATTCTATATTTGTTGTTGTAGATAGATTTTCTAAGATGGCACATTTCATTGTTTGTCACAAAACTGATGATGCATCCAACATTGCAGATTTGTTCTTTAAGGAAGTCGTTAGGTTGCATGGTATGCCTAGAACTATTGTGTTTGATCGTGATGTTAAATTTTTGAGTTACATTTTGAAAACCTTGTGGGCTAAACTTGGCACGAAACTGATGTTTTCTACTACGTGTCATACTCAAACGGATGGACAAACTGAAGTTGTTAACCGAACTTTAGGAACACTTTTGCGTGCTATTATTAAGAATAACTTAAAGAATTGGGAGGATTGTTTACCATTTGTTGAGTTTGCTTATAATCGTTGCGTGCATTCTACTACAAATTATTCGCCATTTGAAATTGTATATGGTTTTAATCCTTTGAATCCGTTGGATTTGATGTCTTTACCTGTGAGTGAAAGGTTGAATATGGATGGCAAGAAGAAAGCTGAATTCGTTAGAAGTTTGCATGAGAAGGTCAAGGATAACATCGAGAAGAAGAATTTACAATACACGAAGCAAGCCAACAAGGGAAGGAAAAAGATGGTTTTTGAAAAGGGAGATTGGGTGTGGTTGCACTTAAGGAAGGAAAGATTTCCAGAAAAACGACGTTCAAAACTCTTACCTAGGGGTGATGGACCGTGTCAAGTGCTTGAAAATATCAACGACAATGCCTACAAATTAGATCTACCAGGTGAGTATAATGTCAGTTGTACTTTTAATGTTAGTGATCTTTCGTTATTTGATGTAGGAGATGATCAAGATTTGAGGACAAATCCTTTTCAAGAAGGGGAGAATGATGCAAACGTGGTTGATCAAGAACCAAAGAAAGCATGGGAGTCATTGGAGTTGCCCGAAGGACCTATAATGAGGGGACGAAGTAAGAAGTTTAAAGATGCACTTCAAGGACTCATGATGAGCTATCAAGGAAGTCCTACAAGTTGGATGTCTAAATTAGAGGAGGTTGGGAATCATGGGAATAATATTGGAGGTTTTTGGAATGTTATTCAAGTGCAATTGCCGAAGGTGGAGCGCACCAGCGCTAGTTCAGGGACTGCACCCGCGGTCCATAATAATCAGATTTAAGAGAATATTGCCGAAGCAGGACCGCACCCACGGTAAAGCTAAGCCGCACCGGCGGTTTAATGAGCGCACCCGCGCTCATCAATGGACCGCACCCGTGGTCCTTTATATCCGACTTCGCCGAAGCGGTACCGCACTCGCGGTCCAGTCTGCAGCGCACCCGCGGTCTATTGTCAACTTCCGTGTGAAATTTGCTTGTTATCTTAATTAAGCCTTTTTACACTACTTTTTCATACTTTATTGACTATATATTTAGTTTATTAGACCATGAACGAATTATGATGAATGATATATCAAGTTCTTGAGATTTCTCTCAATTTTACAAGGCAAAAGCTTTGTGTTCAAAATCAAAATCAAACTTATCAAAGATTACATCTTTGTGGCGTTTGTCGATTGTTCTTCGCTCGGATTGTCAAAACAAGTTCTTTGAGGGTTCGTTTGAAATTCAATTGTTTTATCGTTGATATTTGTTGCTAAGTTATAATCTCTTAGAGGTGAATATCACAAAATCGTTACTTGTTTCAAAAGATCGGGACAACATAATCGTTCCTTGTTTGTTATTGAATTGAGGGTACGATTTCGATATTCGTGCTTGCCTTTCATTCATACGAGGATTCGTATCAATCCCGTTCCACTTGGTTATTGCCATCACGCTTGATCTTATAGACACATCTGTTTCCAATGGCTTTCCTCCCTTGTGGTAGTGTAACAAGATCCCAAGTTTTATTCTTGTATAATGCCTCCAACTCTTCTTGCATTGCTATCATCCACAAAGATACATCTGAGCTTTGAGTAGCCTTGTGGAAACTCAATGGCTCATCATCCTCTGATAATAGACAATATGAAATATTTCTTTCAATGACATAATCTGAAAGCCAACCTGGTGGTCTTCTGTCTCGAGTTGACTGCCTCACATTAGAAACCTCAGACTCAACATATTCTTGTTCTTCATGCTTTGGTACTGCTTCACAAGAAACTTGACCTTCGTCCGTCTTATTTTCCACCTGAAATATAGTAGTTTCTGAATTCAGTGTGCCTTTGTCTCCCTTTAATTTATCTTCTTCGAAGATAACATCCCTGCTGATGATAAGCTTGTGAACAGTAGGATCCCACAAGCGAAACCCCTTTACTCCATCAGCATAACCCATGAAGATACATTTTCTGAATTTCAAATCCAACTTTGATCTTTCTTGCTCATTGTACAGAACGTACATCAAACTTCCAAATGTATGCAAATGAGAATAATTTGTCGGCTTCCCGGTCCACTTCTCCATCAGAGTCTTCAGATTAATCGCCACTGAAGGAGAACAATTGATAATATAACAAGCGGTTTTGACTACTTCCGTCCAAAATGACTTTTCCAAACCTGCAGTCCTCAACATAGCTCTTGTTCTGTCCAACAAGGTTGTAAGCCGTCGTGAATTGTCTTTTGATGCCCTCATTTTGATAATATGCATAAAATTCATCACTGGTATATTCTCCTCCATTGTCAGTCCTCAAACACTTGATTTTCTTTTCTGAATCAAGTTCAACCCGCGCTTTTAAATCTTTGAAGATCTGGAAAACATCTGATTTATTCTTGATTGGATACACCCAACATCTCCTAGAGAAATCATCAATGAACGAGACAAAGTATCTCGCTCCTCCTAGGGATACAACCAGTGCTTGCCAAACATCCGAATGAATCAGCTCCAATATGCTTTTGCTCCTGGCAACAGAAGTGACAAACTTTAATCTGTGTTGTTTACTGGTAACACAATGCTCACAAAAGGGTAGTGACACTTTTGTAATTCCCGGCAGCATCTTCCGTTCTGAGAGAATTTTCAACCTCCGTTCTGACATATGCCCGAGCTTTCTATGCCATAATATTTTTAATTCTTCTCCTGAACCAATTGATGCAAAAGCTAACTCCGCCTCTTTGTGTGTTTCTCCCAAAAAATACATATAGATTTGCAGCAACTTTTCCCGCCTTCATAACAACAAGCGCACCCTTCACAATTTTCATGATCCCGATGTCATCAAATTGCCCCAAGGACATAAGATTTTTCATCAGTCCTTTCACATGTCGTACCTCTTGTATGGTGCGCATGATGCCATCAAACATTTTAATTTTGATAGTACCGACCACAGCGATTTCTAAGGCATGACCATTTCCCATGAATACAGATCCTCCTGAGACTAGTTCATAATGATCAAACTATTCTCTCTGAGACGTCATGTGCCACGTCGCTCTTGAATCCATAATCCATGTGTCACAAAATTTGTGTCTGCCTTCTGCAACTATTGCCGCTTCACTGAATAATATTTCACCACTGCCTGAAGTACTTGCCACGTTTCCTTGAGAACTTTTATCGATGCTCGTACACTCTTTCTTGAAGTGCCCTTTACCGTCACATTTAAAGCAGTAAAAATTTTTCTTCTTACTTCTTGACTTTAATCTACCTCGTCTTTAGCTCCCACTAGAGTCACGGTCCATGAATCTTCCTCTTATCATCGGTAAAGCCTCTGCATGCTTTGATGTTACCAACCTATCTTCCTTATTCTTGCGTCGGCTTTCTTCTCCGAGAACCGCAGTTAAGGCATCGGCGAATCTTAGAAAGCCCATAAGAATATTGTTGATAATGTTGATGATAAGTTGATCATATGAATCTGGTAGACTTTGAACTAGAAGCTCTGCACATTCATTTTACCCTATTTTATGCCCCATGGAAGTGAGTCGGGCAAATAGAATATTTATTGTGTTGATAAGGTCGGTAATCGATGATAATTCCGCCATTCGAAGAGTATAAAGTCTTCTCTTTAAGAAAATCATGTTGTGTAGCCACTTGACCTCGTACATCTTTGTCAGAGTATCCCAGATAAATTTTGCTGTTTTTATCTCAGAGATACTTGACACAACTTTGTCTGCTATTGCCAAGTGTAAATTGGCAACAGTATTATCATTAATCTCATTCTACTTTTCATCATCCGCAATATCCACCGGTCTATCTCCAATAGCCGCCAAGCAATTCTCCTTTCTTAAAACTGCTTGTATCTTTATTTTCCATAGCATAAAATTGCTTCAATTGAACTTTGCTATCTCGTACCTTCCCGCCATTATGTCTACAATAATTTTAGTAGACTGGAAAAAATAATCCCGCCTTAAATAAAAAATCTTTTTTGATGTGGAAGATCAATCTAGGCTGTAACCACATAGCATACTCAGAATTTTAAAAAATTTTAAACCAAGTCTCTGATACCACTTGTTGGTCCTACGCGCAGAATTTGAGATAATAAACCCCAAAAATAAATAATAAAAAGGACACCGAGATTTACGTGGAAAACCCCTAAAAATTATTAGGGTAAAAACGACGGGCAAGATGAAAAGAATTCTACTACAATATTTTGTGGTGTACAACTCACTCACTGTGTTTCCAAAGAGAACACACACTCTCTTAATACAGGAGAACAAAAAACCTCACAAATATTATAGAACTAAGCACTCAAATGCTTATAAGATGAGAGAAAACTCGAAGAAGGGATGATTTAATAATGAAGGGGGGAGCTCTATTTATAGAGCCCCTTGTCAGTGTGAATAATTTCAGTCTGAATTTCCTTCTGCTGCACCAACTTTGACAAATCAATTTCCAATCACCACGTTTAAATTTCAGCTGCCCACCTTTGTTGACTTGCCGACACCTGTAACGTGAGATATAAAATTTACATAAAATTTTTATTGGTAGGACAGAAGGAGAATGAATTCAGTTGATAGATGAGGGGAAAAACAATAAAGACTAGGTGCACATTCTGTTAATCCTCCCTAAACTTCAAAATAATTGATTGAGTCTCAAATTGTTTCTCCTGATAAAGATGTTGCTGTCTGCTGTAATTTTTTGTTTATTTATTTTCGTGGTTGGAAGTGGGTTATTTAGGTAAAGATGCCATTAACTATACGGAGAATTATATATCTGAGGTCATTGGTTGCTAGTCTTTCTGCCTAAATGGTACTCTTTGTTTTGATTTGGATTTGGTGGTTCTGGTATTGTTCGAGAGTGTCACAAATCCCTATTCCGTTCTCTTCAAAAAGATAAAAAAAATCCCAGTTCTGTAATGAAATTTGAGTAAAATAAGATCTGCCTTGGCACGAATCGAGTGCCAAAGGTTCTCATTTATGATGCAGGAAAATGTAAATATTCCCGAACAATTGCTGTAACTATGTCTTTTGAGAACTCCAATTATTTTTATGAGAAATATGCACTGAAAATGGTCTTGCCCTTACTCCTTCATTTGGTGCAGGAAAGGAGATTCATCCGTGTGAAATTATGATGAATTAATTATGACTTTTTATACTCTATTTATCAACTAAAACAGAAAACGTGATGCGAATCTGGTTGCCCAAGAAAGACAAACACGAACTAGACCCAGTTGCGCCCTCAGTTCTACGAACAACTGGATTTCTTTAACCCACAATATTTACTCTTTGAAAACAAGTAACGTGTATCCGCCCCTTAGTCACACGGTTTAGTAACAAATAACACAAGAAAACAACCGAACTCAAACGAACCTTCAATGAAAAGCAAAATGATGAAATTGTCAAATTGTGATGAACTAATTATGAGTTTTTATACCCTGTTTATCAAATAAAACATAAAACATGATGCGAATCCGGTTACCCAAGAAAGACAAACACGAACTAGGCCCAGTCGCGCTCTCAGTTCTATGAACAACACAATTTCTTTAACCCCCGATCTTAATAATTGAAAACAAGTAACATGTATTCACCCCTAAATCACGCGGTTTAATAATAAATAACACAAATAAAAAAATCAAACTCCAACGAACTTTCAAAGAATTCGTCTTTTACAATTCGAGTGAAGAACAATGAATAAACGCCACGAAGCATTAAACTTTAATAAGTTTGATTTGATAAAATACAAAAAAACATGCACAGTCGAAGCTTTCTTGTTGAGAGAAAATTTCATAAATTCATTTAATAATATTCAATAATCTTTTACAAAATGTTTACAAGGTATATTTAACAAAAAAAATGGTAAAAATCATCCTAAAACGTCAAAATATTATTTATGTAATTAATTTGCTTCAAAGACCCGCGTTTTTTAATTTCTGTCTGAGGGACACGCTAGGGCGGGTAAAAATCCCTGCTGGGCGCGGGTGAAAAGTTCCTCTGGGCACGTCTAGCTCGGCTTGGGTGCTGAGGCGGGCAAAAATATGCGTTGGGGCGCGCCTGTCTCGGCCGGGATGTCTTATTTTTGCTCCTTCAATACTTTAACGCTATAATGACCTCAAATTTGATTGGTATGCTCTTGGTAGCTTGCCATGAATCGTTAAGGAGCTTCCTTGAACTTCTTTCCAACAATTAGCTCGTAACGCCTGGTCAGATTCATATCAAAACGGATAATAAGTTGAATTTCAAAGTTCACTTCACTGGCTTCCCCAAAGTTCACAATCTCATGCCATTGATTGACATTTAAAAAATTTAATGAATTTCCTGACATTCATGGTAAAGTGAAGATTTAAGTGCCCCAAAGAATGTTATTATAGTCTGGTGCTGATTTGTGATGATATGGCTCTTAAACGTATCTGCTTTGACTTTGATTGACATCGACATTTTTAATATTTATATATGTTAACTCCTATATGGGATAACATGCTTTAACAATAGAACCTTAATGCTTGCTAGTTTGCAGTTATGGGGAAGGTTGAAGTACAAGGTGAGTCATGGCACGGTCATGTGACAGCTGTAATTGTAGCTCCTGAATATCGCAGGCAACAATTGGACAAGAACCTGATGAACCTATCGGAGAACATGAGCGACAAGATGTAACAATCCACATTTTTTATGCATTCAAATGTGCCTTCATTCAGATGAGTTTGTAGAAATTGAATGACACATTTTACTTGTGTTCAAACATCTCAATCGATTCTTCAAGTTGTTTGCTCCTGCAATTTTAAGCTCATTATTATTTCCTTTTATCCTGTCCTATCCATTTCTCATTTTGATTCTAAATCTCTGGAGAAAATTAGTGTTTCGTTGGATTGTATGTTCGTTGTAAGCAAATTTTCTTGATCGTTTTGACCGTAGTGGCATTTTCTCATTTTATTTCGCTGTCTGCCACTTTTTATGTTGCTTAAAACCTGAAAATAGAGAATGAATTAAAGAATGGACATTGTAAATTGCCACAGCTTTGAGTAACAGGAGCCTTTCTTTTATGCATGCACTTGTTGTACATATGATGAAGCTGCTAGCACCTGCTTTTATGAAATACTCAAGTCTCCCTCTCAAATACTTTGTTCTACATTTGAAAGTAGCATCTTCACTCTGAAATGGCGTAGGAAGTCCTTTTTATTAGTTATGGGATTAGATGAGTTATGATGTATGGTTATTTCTCTTTACAGTGACAAGGCTTATTTTGTGGACCTTTTTGTGAGAACTTCTAATACACCTGCCATCAAGATGTATGAGAAGGTACTGAAAATTTTCTTTCCTCATACTTGAAAATTTATTTTGAAGACCAATACCCTTTGAAATTTGTATTGAATACGTGGATGTGTATTCTATTCATAATTGCCTCTCCAGGCATGCTCATTTTTATTTTTTTAGCTTGGCTACATAGTTTATAGACGCATACTTCAATAGTGCTCTGGAGAGGAAGATGGGTTGGGTGAGTTGCTGTACACAAGTATGAGAAAGTCTTCTGTTTTGGCCGAATATTGTTGGCTTTTCTAAATGATAACTTTTCTCGTCACGTTTCTAATCTTCAAATATGAGGAAAGCTCTGTCAAGAGTTGGGAAAAGAAGTCTTGTAGCGTCCTTACCCGAGCCACTACTAAACAGACTAATAAACATGAAACATTAACAACAATTAAACAGGGGAAACCAAATACTTAATCATCTTACAACCCAAACAAAAACAGAACACTAACTGCCTTTAGGACTCGTTATGGTCACTTCGAGTTACTTGTGATGCCGTTCGATTTGACGAATGCGCCAGCGATCTTCATGGATCTCATGAATCGCGTATTTCAGCCGTATCTTGATCAGTTTGTGATAGTATTCATAGACGACATTCTCGTCTACTCTAAGAATCAAGAGGATCACAGCAGACATCTGACCGCAATTTTGCAGACCCTACAAAAGCATAAGCTATTCGCCAAGTTCAGTAAATGCAAATTTTGGTTAGAGAAGGTGGCGTTCTTAGGCCATATCGTTTCTAGCAGTGGTACCGAGGTTGACCAAGCGAAAATTGCAGCAGTCAGAGATTGGGTTGTGCCGCATAATGCATCAGAGATCCGCAGTTTCCTTGGGCTAGGAGGATATTATCGGAAGTTTATTCATGGATTCTCCTCTATCGTAGTTCCACTCACGTCATTGACAAAGAAGAATGCGAAATTTGTGTGGAGCGACAAGAGTCAGAAGAGCTTCGATACTTTGAAGCAAGCACTTATCTCAGCGCCAGTATTGGCCATGCCGTCAAGGCCCAGAGACTTTGTTTTGTATACCGATGCTTCGAAGCTCGGTTTAGGCGCAGTGTTGATGCAGCATGGGAAGGTGATAGCATATGCCTCTCGACAGTTGAAGATCCATGAGAAGAATTACCCTACCCACGATCTAGATTTGGTCGCCGTAGTTTTGACCTTGAAGATTTGGAGGCATTATTTGTACATAGAGAAGTGCCAGATCTTTACCGACCATAAGAGCCTCAAGTACTTCTTTACATAGAGAAAGCTGAATATGCGTCAGAGGCGTTGGTTGGAGCTAGTGAAGGACTATGACTGTGACATTAGCTACCACCCGGGTAAAGCTAATGTAGTTGCGGATGCATTCAGCAGGAAAGTCGCAGTGATGGCTCATCTAGCGATTTTGAGGCCTCTTCAGTCTGAGATGCAGAGGTTTGATCTAGAGACTTATCCTCGAGGTAGAGTTCCCCGTCTATCTACTTTGACGATTCAGTCTTCCATTCTAGACCGTATTCGCAGTGGTCAGTCAGCAGATGAGCAGTTGGCAAAGTGGAAGCAGAGAGATGAGGCCAAGGGCAGTGTCTTGGATACAGTTAGCGACGGTATTGTGAGATACTGAGACAAAATGTGGGTTCCTAGCAGTGATTCTATTCGAGCAGATATTCTATCAGAGGCCCATATGTCGCCGTAATCTATTCATCCTGGGAGTACGAAGATGTACAAAGATCTGCAGTTGTTGTATTGGTGGCCCGGAATGAAGAAGGATATCAGGCGTTTTGTATCTGAGTGTCTGACGTGCCAGCTAGTGAAAGCAGATCATCAGAGACCAGCAGGCTTGCTCAAGCCTCTTCCTATTCCCGAGTGGAAGTAGGAGAATATTACCATCGACTTAGTGATCGGTTTGCCGAAATCAGCTAGAGAATCAAATGCTATCTGGGTGATTGTTGATCATCTTATCAAATCAGCTCAATTCTTGCCTATCAAGAGGACTTTCACCATGATTCAGTATGCAGAGTTGTATATCCGAGAGATAGTCAGACTTCATGGTATTCCCGTTTCTATAGTGTCTGACCGAGATCCTAGATTCACTTCCTCATTTTGGAAGAGTTTGCGTTTGACTATGGGTACAAAGTTGTTGTTTAGCACAGCTTTCCACCCTCAGACAGATGGGCAGTCAGAGAGTGTTATCCAGATTTTGGAAGATCTTCTCCGTGCACGTGTCATCAATTTCTTAGGGAGTTGGGAGTCGAACTTGCCATTGGTAGAGTTCACCTATAACAATAGTTTCCAGTCTTCTATAGGTATGGCTCCGTATGAAGCACTGTATGGTCGTAAGTGCAGATCGCATATTCATTGGGATGAAGTAGGGGAAAGATCAGAATGGGTCCGGAGATCATTCAGCAGGCTGCCGATGTAGTAGTCAAGATCCGTGATAGGATGAGGACTCCTCAGAGTCGACAGAAGAGTTATGCGGATCAGAGGAGGAGAGATCTAGAGTTTGCCGTGGGCGACCATGTTTTTGTGAAGATATCACCTATGAAAGGTGTCATGCGGTTCGGGAAGAAAGGAAAGCTCAGTCCGAGATTCATAGGACCATTTGAGATCCTCGACAGGGTTGGGACGTTATCTTATCGTGTTGCTCTTCCACCGAATCTGGCCGGAGTACACAATGTGTTCCACGTCTCTATGCTGAGGAATTATATGGCGAATCCTTCGCATGTGCTGAATTTTGAACCGTTGCAGCTCACTCCGAACCTGTCTTATGAAGAGTGACCAGTGCAAATCTTAGACAGACAGGAGAAGAAGCTTCGGAACAAGCTGGTTAAGCGAGTGAAAGTCAAATGGCTTAATCATTCAAAGGAAAAAGCTACGTGGGAAGCTGAACCAGAGATGAGGAGTCGGTATCCCGAGTTATTCGGTAAGTTTTAATTTCGAGGACGAAATTTCTTTTAAGAGGAGGAGAGTTGTAGAACCCGTTAAACCAGACTACATATAAGCCATTCATAGTTACTATTATTTAAATTAAAATGATTTTATGCATGAGGATTTAAATTCTTTTCCTTAAATTTGATTATTTTACTCAGTTGTTTAGTTACTATCTTTTCAGTTAAATAAGTGAGGCCGGACTGGAGTTGGAGTATGAAGATAAAATTTAATATTAAGAAAACATTCTTAGAATTTATTTAAGATAAATAATAAGTTAATTTAATGTAAAATAATGTTTAAAGGATGTATTTAAGTAATTTGAGATAAGTAGTAAATAAATTCTTTTAGGTTCAATAATTAATTTATTAATTCACTAAAATATTTAATGGGTAGATAAAACTCTGAAGATTTAAAATACATTATTTAAGCAAGATTTTCCCTCCCATTATCATAGAAAAATCGGCCACCTCCTTTAAAGGATTTAAATTTTTGGCAACTCTCTATTTTGATGTCTTTCCTTAATCCTTTCTTGGCATAGTTAATTCCCTCATTTTAAATCTTCAATAATTAATAATTAAGCAATATTTTACCACCATTTTGAACATCAAATTTTGGCCACTCTTTTCTTAGATTTAATTAAATTTGACAACTCACAAACTTTGATTCCTTTCCTTATCCCTTTCTTGGTAGATAATCCCTTCATTTTAATCATTAATAATTATTGATTTAAGTAACTTTCTACCCTTATTTGACATAAGAAATCGGTCACCTCACCATTTTATCTCCCTCAAATCAAATCATTTCCCTCATCCCTCAAACTCTAGGATAGAAAGATTTTTATCTTGCCTTTCAAATTCCATTTAATTAGTAAACTTCTTCATTCATCTCCTAGCCATTTCCCTGCCCTCATTCTCGAAAATATAAGTGTTCTTCAGCAAGAAAAAAATCGTGTGAGGCTTGAGAGAAAATAAGAGAGAAAAGCAAGAAGCAAAGCAACTCCGTCTCCTCCGCGCCGTGTCATCGTAATCGATTTGTTTTCATTTCAAACAAATCCAAGGCATGTTTATATTATTTCTTTTCTCTTCAATCAAGTTATATAAATATTTTAAAACAATATCATGATTTAAAGGCAAAAACCGAAATTTTACAGAAACTTTCACAAAAAAATATTCTGCACAGATTTCGGCCTTCACTTGTGCACCTCACGGTTTTGATGTTTTTTGGTTTCAGGGTTGGCTCGATTTCCAGGGGCTCAAGTTTGCTTTTAGACATGATATAGGATGTGTTAGGAAGAGATTTGTCCATTGGTTTGAGCCCTTTCGTCCCAGCAAAAATCATTTTGACAGCAACTCTCCATGTTGCAAACTATGAGACTCGAATTTTCTTGTTTGGATTGTCTAAGGGAGAGTTCGAATCTTGGCTGTCCTATGGACTATAGCCATGGTTAGAACCCTTCCTTGAAATGTCTAGGACGTGACCAAGATGCCCTTTCATGGCTTGGTTCATGGCCCATCGGTTTTTAAAACAAACAAGAACAGCACCCCATCGGCTTTTCATTTTTCTGGTTTTGGTTGTGTGAGTTGGGTTTCGAATTTTTTGTGTTAAGTGGGTTTTGTTAGGCTACTAGCCCTTAGCCATGACTCATACAACACCTTAGCATGTCTAGCATGGACCATGGTTAACCTCATAACCATTGGATCCTTCATTTGACAGCAAGAACAAGCAAGACACCCCACACGTGTGAGGTGTGTTCTCGGGTGGAGCTTGTGAGTTGTTTTTGGTGTTGCTTGGATTGTTGTTGGCCTAGGCCCTTAGTCATGGTTCAAACCATACCTTAGAATGTTGGTAAGAGGCTCTAGCTTGTGGTTCAAGCCCCAATGGCCGATAGTCTCGAAAACAAAACACGGAAGCACAAGAGCTGCTGCAGTATTCTATTGGACAGTAGCTTTAGCTTCAGTTCAGAGGCGTCGTCTGAGTTCTCGGTCGGTTTTTAGCCTATGGGCTTTGACTGGACAGTACCTTATTGAGTTAAGAATGTCATGTTTTTGGCCGTTTGTGATTTGGTTAAGCTTATAGGTCGTACGAGAATATACGGTGCAATGTGCCAAAGTGACTCTCGAAAGAGAGTTTCATGATTTTGGCCTCCATTCACAATTTTCGTGTATTACGGCCCTTGTTAATTATTTTCCAGTATTTTAGATGTATTTTAATCATGACTAAATGATGGTTCGATGTTGGTTCAGGTTGGTACGGAGTCATGGTTAGATACTAAGTTTGTTGGGCGTAATCATCTCGTTTTTGGGTTCAATTACGAAGTTTTGGTCAAGTTAAGTTTATTTGCATGTTTTCATGTTAGGATTAGGATGCAGCGAGCCTGAGAACGATCCAACTCAATTGGTAAAATAAAACAGGATAATAATTATATTACGTGCATAAATTATAAAAGTTTATTTTTGAGATTTATGCGATATGTCTTGTCGCCACTTCACACTCATGGGATTGCAGCTTATGGGATTATTACTTCATCCGGTGGCTACTGACCGGTTCATGATAATGTATGGGTACGGATATCCAGTCCAAGGGCTGTGATGATCTCTACCGCCCCAGTATACTGTGGTTTAGTCTGATTAGACGATTCAGTTCATGTTATGGGCCACTTGCGTAGAACATATTCTCAACAGAAAATTATGATATGCTATTTTATGACAGGGCTCTAATGAACAAACATTTTACGTATGATTTTTCAGTTATGCACGTATTTATAATTATTCATGACACGATACTTTTACGTTACGCCAGACTTATGATATTTTACTTGTTATTCATGATATATGCATGATGAGTCTTTAGACTCACTAGACTTGATTGTTGTAGGTATTGATGAGGTCGGGACCAGGGACGGGGACTAGTGAGCGAGCTTGGGTCGGCAGTAGTAGGAACCCGAGGAGCTCATTTTCAGCACTTAGTATTTTATTCCCAAACTAAGTTTTTATTTTGTTGAATTATTTTAAGTTGTTGTTTTTGAATACATTATTTAATTCCGCTGCTACTTTAAACATTTAAACTTTTATCAGTTTATTTTATGAATGAGGCAAGTTATTTACTTTTAAAGAAAATTTTAAATTATTCCACAAATTTTCAAATACGAAATACGGGTCTCTACAGTGGATCTCTGTCGCTGACTATACTTGTTGGCACACCATGATATTTAAGAATCTCTTGGATATATATTCTTGTCATGCAATCGAAACTATATTTCCGACTATATGGAATGAAATGTGCTGACTTAGTCAGTCGGTCCACAACAACCCAAATTACATCACAATTCTTAGAGGACAACGGCAAGTGGGTGACAAAATCCATCGTTACATGCTCCCACTTCCACTCAGGGATAGGAAGATTTTAAAGTAATCCTCCTGGTTGTTGATGTTCAGCTTTCACTTGCTGACAAACCAAACAATTGGCTACAAACTGGTAAACACTTTTCTTCATACATTTCCACCAAAACTTGGTCTTCAAATCCTTATACATTTTCATGCTTCCAGGGTGGATACTCAACTTACTCCTATGAGCTTGAGATAAATCTCGTCTCTCAATTTAGAATCTTCTGTAACTACGATTCTTCCTGACAGACACAAGGTTCCATCTGTTTGGAATGCAAAGCCAGATGTTTTGTCTCCGTTAGCTAACTTTGCTAACTTTTTCACCTTCGGATCATAAAACTAAGCGTCTCTGATTTTGGCATACAACATCTGTTCAGATAAAATGCTCGTTACTCGAATGTGTTCCATTCGTTTCTTATGACGGAAGTGAAATCCCAGAGAACAACAATCTTGGATTACACTTGATATGAAACTTGTCTGAAGTGCAGATAATCTCACCTTGCGACTAAGAGCATCAGCTGTAAGATTCGCTGATCCTGGATGATACTTGATTTCGCAATAATAATCCTTTAACAAATCCATCCATCTTCTTTGGCGCATATTCAACTCTGCTTGAGATAGGTGCGGTTCCTGGTACCAAATCTATCTCCGCTTCCACTTCTCTCTCCGGAGGAAATCCAGGAATTTCATCGGGGAAAACATCAGGAAATTCTTCGACAACTGGAATGTTCTTCATGTCGATTACATCCTTCGATACGTCAAAAACATAAATGAGGTATCCTTCTCCTCCTTTCGCTAAAGCCCATTGTGCCTTTACATCAGACACTACTAGTATTGGAGGTCGAGCTCCCTCACCAAAGAAGAACCAATTCTCGTCTCCTTCTGGACGGAACTGAACGAAACGTTGATAACAATCTACCGTCTCTCTATACTTAGTCAATAGGTCGATTCCCATAATACAATCGAAATCTTCCATACCCAATATCATCAAATTGGCAGACGATTAATTTCCCTCAAACTCTAGCAAACAGTCTACTACAAGTCGCTTAGCTAAAACCTCTTGTCCCATCGGTGTAGACACCGACAACAAAACATCTAATGACACTTAGGGTAGTTTATGCTTCTTAATAAACATTGATGCTATGAATGAATGTGATGCCCCAATGTCAATCAATATATATGCAGAAATACCACATAAAAGAAAAGTACCTGCAATGACTCTCTCATTTTGCTCCTCGGCTTGTTCTTGGTTTAGGGCAAACACTTGCCCCTGAACTCGTGGGCATTGCTGAGATCTTTGCGATATTCCTCCACGACGAGAACCTTGAGCGGGAAAACCTTTCTGTTGCACAGTGGCCTCAGACTGTTTTCCACTATAAGACCTTGTCATAGAACCTCCGCCTCCATTCTGATTATCCAAATTAGGGCAATCCCTTTTCATGTGACCAAAACCACCACAATTGAAACAAGCACATGTTGCTCTTTGACAATTCTCTGTCGAGTGATTGCCTCTGAATTGGTCACATTGCATCTTTTTCCTGCCAAAGCTGTGTACTCCTCCAGAACCAGAAGAAGAAGAAGATGCAGACTTCTTGAAAGACTGACCCCTTTGTCCCAACGAACTAGAACTTTTGCTAACTTGCATAGACTTCCTCCTAGCAATACTGATCTCGGCTTGACGACAACAATTCACTAATACTTCGTACGAAGTACGATCATCACAGACATAAACCCGGTCATAAATCTCCTCGTTTAAACCATTCAAAAAGTGAGAATATTTTGTTGCAGTATACTCAGTGGTGTGAGGAGCGTACGACAATAGATCCGTAAAACGCTTCTGATAATCCTCAATGCTCGAATCTCTTTGCTTAATGGTCAACAATTCCATCTCTTTCACCTGACGAAGAGCTGGCCGAAAGTGATGATTGATGAAGGCCTGACGGGAATGTTCCCAACGAATCCGCCCATTCAGCTGAACTAGAATGGAAGAAACAAGTTTCCACAATTTCCGAGCTTTTCCTTGGATCATGAAATCGACTACCTTCATCTTCTCATCCTCGTCATAGTGTAGAACTCGAAAACACTGCTCCATGATATCGACCCAAGCTTCAGCAACATCAGCATTCTCTTCTCCGGTCAACGGTGGAGGTCCAATCATCATGAAATCCATAATGTTGACACGGTTCCTAAGTCTCCTTTCATCATGATCTCGGTGACGCCTTCCGTCACAATTCTACAACGATGTTCTCGGCCAGCCTCATCAAAGCCACAACGGCCATGTCCCACACTTCGGTGACTGCTTCCATCTCCTGACATCTGAAAGGAAACTAAAATCAACCTCTAAATCCTCAAAACAGAATTACTAATGTCCCAAAAATCTTTTCATGCTCTGATACCACCAAATGTAGCGCCCTTACCCGAGCCTCTACTAAACATACTAATAAACATGCAACATTAAAGCTTAATAACAACAATTAAATAGCGGAAACCAAATACTTAATCATCTTACAACCCAAACGAAAACAGAACTAACGACGGTCTTAAACACTAATAAAACCATAACGAAAACATAATTCTTAACGAGAAAATGATAAACCACATAAAACCTCCACTGGATCACCATCGAAAACCCAACTGCTCTAGCCACTGCCCTGGTCGTCCGAGCTGTCCAACCTAAGACCTGCCCCGTGGAATGGGGTGCCCAAGATGAAAACAAGGACGTGAGAGACAATCATCCAATACGAGAATGTACGAGTATACAAACTGATATGATGAATGCGAAATGCAATATGCTCAGATATCAAGGATCAAGTCAAGAATCTCATGCTCAGTCTAGAGGTGCCTGAGTATGTAGTCTCTGATATGCCTTAGGCATGTTTTGGCTCCCACACTCATCATCAAGACGTGGACCTACAATGTCCAGGTCATCAGAGCCCGCGGGTCCTATCGGACACTGTAGATCTCGATGCCCCATCGTCCACAATACAGAATAGGGCTGAGCGGCCCCAACAAACGAGGTATATCTCAAAAGATAACAGGCTCAACATGATATGTCATGCATAATATGCCAAAGCAGTAAAACATGTATCATGCAATAGATAAATATGCAGCATATAAGTTTGTATACTACGCTTGGATATCTCAGTCAGTATATCACGCACGTCATTAAAATAATCTGACATAAAGCTCTGAACCTAGACAATACCAACATAATAAAATCTATATCAAACTAGATCAAACATGCTACAAGTTCTCCATAATGATCCTTAAATCACTATCTATGGATTTAGGATTATACATGCGTCCGTCTACAGCCCGCTGATGATTTCTCGATCTCAGTTCACCGACCCTTCCTCAAGTCGACACTAGCTCCAAAACTTCCCGACACCAAAGTGCCCTAGAAACTGGCTAGAAAACCTAAGATAAAACTAGAACTCTCTCTGAAGAATGCGGTGAAGGAAACAAAAGAATTCGGCTTCTATTTATAGGCTGCATCCGGACTGTTTCATAAAATCTAAAGCAATCTTATCTGCCACATGTCAGAATCTCATTTTTCTAGTTGGATTTCTCGAGATAATGTAATCTGAAGTATATCGGTTTATCCCTTTTAAAATTCGGTGGATACCAACAGCTTAATCCTGGATTATCAATTCCTTAAATATTTAATTAACAACTCATTAATTATCACTTAATTAATACTTCATTCAAAACAAGGATTCAGGTCATTACAAGTCTGTTATTCCTTTGAAGCGGCCCATCACTCCGGATGAATTGGAATATGACTAGGAGGTGTGTTTTCTTAATTTTAGCACCCAAATCAAAGTTAAAATGACAAGTATTTTCCTGTTAATACTAAATTTATCGAGTTATCAGCAAGTGACTGAGTAAAACCAATATGACTAGGAGGTGTGTTTTCTTGATTTTTTTTAAATACAACTGGTCGTCTGAGTTTGGGGGTTGTAATTTGTTGTTTGGCGGACTTGATGTACTTGAAGAAAACAAATTTAGTGTCATGACTGTTTCTTATAGTTGTGATAAAGTATTATCTGTGCTATAGAAACAGTATTTTCCCATTAGTTTTTGTATCTCAAGATCTTAAATTTCTTTAACAAATCTTATTAGAAACAGAGACTAAGTTGGAGAGAAAGAAGAAAAGAAATCTCCATTATCATTTTTCCCAAATGAATTCAAGTGTGTTTACAGTATTTATATGAAAGACAAGAATAAAACTAATGCATATAAAAACAATCAAAGGGAAATAGAAAATATACTAAAAGCGAGTTTTCCCAGTTGCCTTTTATATAATATTCAATATGCCCCCTCAAGATGGAGCATGTATGTTGATGGTTCCCATCTTGGACAGCAGCAGTTTGAACTGAGTTGGAAGCAATGGTTTAGTGAGCAAGTCAGCAATTTGCAACGCGGATGACACATGTAGAAGCTTAATGATTTTGGCATGAAGCTTTTCTCGAATCAAATGACAGTCGATTTCATTATGCTTGGTCCATTCGTTGAATACCGGATTGGAAGCAATATGCATTGCAGATTGGCTGTCACAGAAGAGAGTGGCTGGTTCATCTTGTGCAACTCGCAGATCCTTAAGCAGTGAATGATCCATACTATTTCACATATAACACTATCCATGGCTCGATATTCTGCTTCTGAAGATGATCGAGAGACCGTCTGTTGTTTCTTGATTTTCCAGGATACCAAAGAATCTCCAAGGAACATACATAAACCGGTAACAGAGACGAGTATCAGGGCACGCTGCCCAATCAGAATCAGAGAAGGAATTAATTCAAAGGTCATTAGAGCTGGCATAAAACAAGCCTTGACCAACGATCCCTTTGCTATATCGAAGAACCTTGTACACTGCATCCAAATGTGCTAGTCTCAGTTTGGAAACATATTGGCTTAATTTGTTAACAGTATATGATAAATCTGGACGAGTGATGTTGAGATATATGAGTCTACCAATCATTCTCCGATATTGAGAAGAATCTTGAAGCAAGGCATTGTCCTCTTGATTCAATTTAGAACCAAAATCCATAGGGGTGGAGCGAGGTTTGCACCCAAGCATGCCTGAATCAGTGAGGAGTTGAATAAGGGCATAGTGACGCCGATAGATGGAAATGCCCTGAGCAGACCGCGCAACCTCAATGCCAAGAAAGTATTTTAGATTTCCCAAATCTTTCAATTTGAACTGACCATCTAGTAGAACTTTTAATTGGGCAGCTTCTTCTTCACTGTTGGTAGCAATGACAATGTCATCAACATACACAAGTAAGGCCAGAAACACACTACCCCGAGCTCGATATCAGCAAGTGACTGAGTAAAACCAATCTGAATAAAGGTGGATGAGAATTTTTCAAACCACTGACACGAGGCTTGCTTAAGGCCATACAATGACTTGTGCAATCTACACATTGGCTGTGGTGGTAAAGGCTTCCCCTGGCGTTGATATCCAGGAGGAAACGACATAGACACTTCTTCATGTAGGTCACCATGCAAAAAAGCATTGTTGATATCGAGTTGTATCAAAGACCATCCACGAGCAGCTGCTACAGCTATTAGAGTTTTGACTGTCACAAGTTTAGCAACTGGGGAAAATGTTTCGAAATAATCAATGCCCTCCTGTTGTGTAAACCCTTTGGTAACAAGGCGAGCTTTATAGCGTTAGAGTGAGCCATCAGCCTGAAACTTGGTCTTGTATACCCATTTACAGCCAACAACACTTTTTTGGAGGGGAAGAGAGGTAATGGACCACGTACCATTACGCTCAAGTGCTCGTAATTCTTCATCCATAGCCTGTCGCCACTCCGGCTGAACAACAACTTGAGCAAATGTTTGTGGTTCAATGATGGAAGATATGTTATTAATAAATGCCAGATGGTGGTGAGACAGTCTATGTGAAGAGAGTACAGAGGATAAGTGAAACATCTACTAATTTTAAAAGCGCGGAAATTATTATTTTTTTAAATAAAAGCTCGCATTTTAGAAACAACATTTAAAAATGTCTTAAGTATTTGACAATATAAATAGTGCGTAAACATAAACGAGTAAAAATTGTGAAAATCATCAGCGTATCAAAACCAGCATATAAAAATGTTCATATCATCTCAAATCTCATAAAAACAAAATGCGGAAAACATGTTGATAGGACTCGTTTTTACGTGTTTTTAGTGTTGGTTTTGAGTCGCATTCATGCATCATATTAGTTTGTTTTAGTTTAATTTTGCATTTTTTAGCATTATTTAGCATGTGATTGATCTCGTGTATTTTGTGGTTATTTTGTAGGAATTGAACATAAAAGTAGGAGAAAATTTGTCAAAATATCGAAGAGGATTCGCTAGGGCAGTCAAAAGTAACCGCCCCAGCGAGCATTTTGGTCTGGCCGAGGATTTTATGCGCAAGTGTCTCGCTAGGGAGGTCAAAAGTGACCGCCCCAGCGAAACCAGGGACATGCTCGAGGAAGTTTATGCGAGGACCTCTCGCTAGGGCGGTCAAAATATACCGCCCTAGAGAGAAGCGAGATTCAGAAAGATTTGTTTCCAACTTTTTATGGACTCTATCCGACACCTAAACCTAAGACACGAGATCAGCGATTCTTTTTTTTTTGAGACTTTATCATATTTTTCATCATTTTTCTTGGAGGAGAGGCTAGAAAAAGGAGATTTCGAAGACCTCGAGATTTCCACGTGTCGTGGCCGTCATCCATCGTCATCTTTAGTATTTTCATTATTCAGTATTTTATTTCTTACATTGATTGTTGGTTTTTATCATGAATTTCAGTAGCTAAACTCTAGATTTGTTGGGATTTGAGGGGATCCTACCCCGTACTCGGTATTTAACATTATTTCTCGACATTTTTATTAGTGATTTGTTTATGCTATTGTTCTTTCTTGTTTCAATCGAAGCCTAGCTAACTTCCTTTGATTATTTCATGTTGTTGATGATTTTGATAGAACAATTAACAATAGGATCAAATGGTATAAACCACGGATTTACAATTTTAATAGATATACGGAATTGGGTACGTGTCGATAGTGATAGTTCACCCGGATGAAAGCTAGTGGATTCCATAGAATGTAATGCAATCTTGAACTGTTAAATAATTGAGGACACTTGAGTACTGCATGTTTATGATTAGTATTTATATAGCTCTACAGAGTATATTAATTAGTCTGGGGAATTCCGTCGAATGCACGAGTAAAAGTCGAGTGTAATTATTTAAACACGAGTGGTAGGTGAACTGCTAATTCCCAACAAATTCATTTCTCGATTGATTTAATCCAAATTATCATTGCTTTCTTGAATACGTTTTCTTTGCATTTTAATTATTTTAGTTGTTTAATTTACATTAGTTTAATCATCAACTCATTTTATCGTTGCTAAAGAAATTTTACTTGAAAATAAAAATAGTGTAACGCAGTCCTTATGGAACGATACTCGTATTCAATTACGTTTATTATAACTTGACTATCGTGCACTTGCGATATTTAAATCGAGCTTTCATTTATAAAATAAATTTTGGGACTATTCACTGTGCAAGTTTTGCTCGATCACATGTGGTCCTCGGGTCGTGTCACCACACCAGGTCTGTCTACTCAGTGTTCAGCACCTCCAGTCCTCTCAATAACAAGCTCACCTACATCACACACGTCTAGTGAGTCTAAAAACTCAACACACCTGTACCGTTAATAACAAGTACATAAACATAGCAAACAGCAGTGAAAAATATCATACTCAACATATCTTTCATGAACTTAAAATCATAACGTAAACGTGTCGTATAAAATCATGTCGTGTCAACTCATGTCATCTCATATCATCATATACGTGTCAAAACAGCTCATCGTGTAATCATAAACTTAAACATTTTCTTTTAATTGAATTCGGTTCATTAGTTGTGACTTTCGTATCAGCTCTATCGTATCAGCTCTATTCGATGGATCCATCTATAAAACCGTGGTACCCGGCGGCGGGGGACATCAACGACAGCATTACTCGCCCACTGAGCCCGGGCCTCAGCTCATCATATCTCATGTCATCGTATACATATACATCGTCAGTCAAAACCAATTCTCATCCTTCAAAAATATCATCATTTTCATCACTTAATAAAAATATGCATATGCGTAACTTTTCCTTTAAACCAAGCACGCACCGTATTTATCTTAATTGCGTAAAAATCATGAACATGATGCATGAACATTTAAAATATCATGAATTTGTGCTCAAGGCGCTGTCAGGACCAAAATCTCACCCCGGGTGCAAAATGACCATTTTGCCCCTAGAAACCCAAAAATTACCGTTTCACCCTTGGACATCTAAAATTGACCCGAAGCTTACCAAATTCCTTAAAATGTCACAAAACATTTTTAAAGATATTCCTAGATGTAAACCCGAGCCAAAATCAGAACTTAAACGATTCGTTTTTAAAACTTGGATCGGGGTTCCAGTTTTAATCCGAACCGACTCGAAACTTAACCGAATTTTTCCCTACTTGAACCACAACTTAAACAACTCAATCTAAAACATTTACTACTAAAATTATGTCCTTAAATCCAAATTTTTTCGGCCACTACCCACTGTCCTAAATAAAGCTCTCGGCCACCACCTCTTTGTGCATTCATCAAACTACACATGGCCCCTACCCTTACACTCTCACGGTCCTCCCTTATACTCCTACCTGTCCAGCCCTTATGACTCACCATTAGGCTCTTAATAACCTCTCTAAACTATTCCAAACCCAAATAAAAAGGCTACTGCACAACTAACCGTAGGAACCGACCGTTCCTCTCGCACCACCTCTCGAACAAGTTATGTCTCCACGGACCGAGCTTCTCCATCGAACAAGTACCGAAGGCTAACCCTCAACCTCATACCAGACCTTACAGGGACTGAAACATGGCTGGGTTCGAGCCCAATGCACAGTCGAGTCCTCCCTAACTTAGATCGAACCCACTTCCACCCCCTCAACATGCACCTACACCGAACATCCCTCAAGAACCACACTTAGATCTATCAAGCTTCGACCCCAGGCACTATTCCTCCTCCCTCTCGACATCAACAGCTTCTGATAATTCCAAACAGCAGCCCCCTTACACACAAATTCAGTAGAAAACATGAGCACAACCGAGAATGCAAGGAACCCAAATGTAATTCGAAAATCTTTCATGTACAATGGGAGATCAAAAACTTTGAATGCAAGAACACCTACCACAGTATATAAAATACATGTATGATGCAAAAAAAATAATACAATGCGTGCCTTATGATGTGCAAACGCAAGACGGTTGAAGAATGAAGCAACAATGCAACGCCGAATGATCTTCTTGCAAGAAAGGAGATGACCGAAGCTTTTAGCTGGAATATGATAACCAAGAGGATTTTGAACGGAAAAGGGGTGAGTGTCGGCTGTGGGGGGTTACGGGAGGTTAAGGGGTGATTAGGTTTACTGATATAATAATTAAAAATGTTAATGGACTCAATTGAAGGTTCAAAAGAATATTTAAGCCCGATGGGCTTAAAAGTTGGCTCGTTAAATTCAAACATGCTTCCAAAAAATATATCGTGTTGGTAAGTCCTTGAAAATATTAGCCGAAACCTTAAAAAAAATGTCCCGATTTGATAAAATTAGCGTACCGTTAAAAATTAAAATCATGCGGTTAAAAATACCCAAAAATTCTCATTTTAAAAAATCCACTTAAAACCACATTATATTAATTTATAAAAATAAATCTTGTAATAAAATACTTTCCTGAAAATTCTCCGGTCTTTGTTCCTCGTTCAAGCGTGAAATGCACCTAGAAACCCTAATGCGTGAACTTATAAAATTTATGGAATAAATTCTACCATACATGAATTATGCATAAAATGCATAAAAATAATTAAACATATGAAAATGAAATAAACATACATTTAATGCTTTAAAGGAATTAAATAAAATACCAAAGAAATTTAATAATTTACATGCACATGGTTCACGTGGACTTTCAGATTTTCGGGACGTTACAATAAGGGACGAGGAGTGATGAAGAGAGGCTAGTGGAGGTGGTGGCATAAAAATGGTAATCACGAAGGTGAGATGGTGTTGTGATATGACGACGGGAGCAAAGGGACTCGCGGTGAGAAGTATCAATTGGAAGGCTTCTTTGAGTGGGTAAATTGTTATTAGAAAAGAACTCAATATCGACTGGAGTGGAGGAAACATCTTTGAAAGGGAATGAGTGTTCATGGAATATGACATCCCGAGAGATTTAAATTGTGTCGAGAGTGAGCAATTTTTAGCCCTTTTATCCAAGAGTATATCCTAGAAAAACCAACCCAATAGCACGGGCAGCAAATTTAGTTCGGGTATGAGGTAGAGTGTATCCAAAACAAAGGCAACCGAAGACCTTTAGGTGCGAAAAAACAGGGACTTTGTTAGGAAGTAACTCAAAAGAGGTCTTGTGGGATAAAAAGGGAGAAGGTGTCTGGTTGATGAGATATACAACAGTGAAGATGCAGTCGCTCCAATACACCAACGGAAGATTGGATTGAAACACTGATGACCGGGCCACAGTGTTTTCGATCAACAACATAATTTTGTTGTGTTCGATCAACACATGAGTGGTAGGAGACAATGCCTTTGGACTGGAAAAAATCAGTAAAATTCAACTCAGGAGCATTATCTGCATGGACAACCTTGATTTGTTTCCCAAATTGAGTGAGGATCAATGTGTAAAAAGTGGGAAAGATATGCAAGACATCAGATTTGGCTTGAAGCATATATTCCCAAGTAAATCAAGAATGATCATCCACTATCATAAGGAAAAACTTATATCCTTCAATACTAGTTGGGTGAAATGGCCCCCAAATGTCAATGTGAACAAGATCAAATATAGATGCACACATAGATTTATTAAAAGCAAAATATAATCTCTTTTGCTTGGAAAAATGACATACAGAACATGGGTGTAAGTTGTCCTGTACATGTGTAAGATGTAGTTCACGTCCTATAATAGATAATCGGGGGAGTGATGGATGACCTAGTCTACAATGCCACAATTCAATTTTATTGAAAGAAACATTACAGATAGTTGGAGAGTTGTATGGTTCAAGGACATAGAGATCTCCGACTCTTCTACCCATCCTAATCGTCTTCTTCATGCTTAAAGCCTGAATGTGAAACAAAGAGGAGGAGAATAAGATAGAGCATTTCAAATTGGAGGAGAGGGAACTAATTGAGAGCAAGTTAAAACGAAATTGAGGAACAAAGAGGACATTGTGTAACTCCAAATGCATTGACAAGCACTCGGTTCCAATGTGTGAAATAGGTATAGTGAGGCCATTAGGTAATGTGACATCTGTATAAGAATGAAAAAGAGATAACGAGCAGCAGATATGGTGTGTGGCTCCAGTGTCTAATACCCAGCTCTGCTGTGACAGCAAACCAGAATTAAAGGACAAGGAATATATACCATTGAAGCACGAAACTGAAGGCTCATTATGTTGTGGAGTCGTAATGGATCCAGGAGTGGGCTGAAGCTGAGAGCTCAAGAGTGCAATAAGTTGCTTGCATTGATCTTGGTTCAACGAAGTCTCGCCCGTGCCAGAAGTTGATTCATTAGTAAGTTCCTGAGCCTGGTTTGAATATGCTTTGCTTGGAAAAAGTTTGCTCTTGTACTTAGGATGACTAGGCGGATAACCATGTTGTTAAGAAATGAAATTTCAGGAATTTTGGTGTATGACAAATTAGAAATCAACCACGGTTGGAAATTCTCAACTGCTAGTTTTCAACCGCTTATTCTTTAGATTTCAGCCGCTTCATTTAAGAGACTTACTTATTACTAAACGACATTCTCTGACCGGCTGTATGCATTCAAATTCTCGAAGTCAACGATCTCACATCAATTCCAAGAAAGATGTGCATTTATATCTCTTTCCTAGAAAGGACGATCAGAGACAGTCTTCATGTCCTAAAGATATATGCACAGTCGCCTAAAGTAGTAAACCTCAAGTAAAGAGCCTCAAACTTATGATAAGCAAAAGGAAGATTTAAATACGGACATTTATTGCTCATAAATATGAAAGCGACTTATCTGTTTCAGGAGCTCAGGTTTACGTTTACTAGTACCTTCTGACCGTTAGATCTTTTAGCTATATCATCTGGGAGGAATGCAAGTTATTCGCGGGCAAGCTACACAACTCTAACACTGATTGAGAGAAGTCTTTCAGCTTGCCTTCACAGAGATCTTTGAGCGCCTTCACAGATTACATTCTCATTATCGCTCTTCTGCACGCAGCTCTACAGTCACATATTTGATCATTTAAGGATCTTTTCGTGCTACCAAAACAAACTACTGTTCTATCAATAACCTGCGGTTATTTGATTAAAGTTTGGAAGTCTGGTGAACTTAGAGTTCTTAAATCCAGAAGTGTAAAGTGATCACTAGGAGTTCCAATACAGGCAATGGAATAAGTCCTGATTGGATTGGGCTGTTACAAACGATTTGTAAAGTCAAAGTCTTTTAGTGGAATCCTTCCTACCAAAGGAAGAAGGGGTGACGTAGGAGTATTCAATCTCCGAACATCCATAAAAATACTGTGTCCCCTATCTTGCGCAAACTGTTATCTGTTATTCATATCCTTGCAGTTTAGTATGTCAAATCTTATTTAAGAAATATCTGTCAAAAGGAAGTGAACCGTCTTCCGCACATTTTAGTGGTTCACCTCTTTCGACCGTTTGAGAAGGAAGTATTTTGAACCGCCTAAAAACGGTTGAAAATACATTTTAAAGAAGAAAATGTGAAAGAGTTCATTCACCCCCCCCCCCCCTCTTAACTCTTTCTCGATCCTAACAATTGGTATCAGAGCGGGTTCTTCTCAAACATTGATATCTCTTGAATAATATGGCATCTTTCAACAAAATCCCTATGTTTTCCAAAGAAGATTATGATGATTGGAAAATTCGTATGCAGGCACATCTGGCAGCTCAGGATGACGATATGTGGTTTGTAATTACTGATGGACCAATGAAGATAATGAAAGCAAACACAGCTGTTGGTATAACTGAAGGTGCTCCTCAAATGATAGAGAAGCACAGATCTGAATGGGCCGCTGAAGATAAGAAGAAAGCAAACTTAGACAACGTTGCAAAAGATATTCTCTATAAGACTCTGGATAAGAACATGTTCGCCAAAATCAAGACTTGCACCACTGCAAAAAAAATATGGGAAAAACTCACTCAACTGTGCGAAGGAAATGATCAGACCAAAGAGAACAAACTGACAGTGGCTATTCAAAAATTCGACAATGCAAAGATGAAGCCAGGAGAAACTCTTGCAGAATTTGATGAGCGATTCAGCAGCATTATCATCGAACTCACCTCACTTGTAAAAGAGTACTCCAACAGAGAAATTGCTTTAAAAGTCATGAGAGCTCTTCCCAGAGAATGGGATGTGAAAACTATAGCCATGCGAGAATCCAAAGATCTAAACAAACTGGAACTACATGATCTATTTGCTGATCTCAAAGCATATGAATTTGAGCTAGGGATACGAACCGAAGAAGAGCCGTCCACAACCCAACAAATAAAGGCCTTGGCAAGCGGCTACAATGACTCTTCCGGTCGAAGAGTCCACAAGTAAGAAATCGGCTGAGCAACTAAGCAATGAAGCCATGTCTCTATTTGTTAAAAAATTTGGTAAATTTATGCGCAAAAATCAGTCTCAAATGAATAAACCTTATTTTAAAAAGGACCATACTGAGGATGGTCAAGGTTGTTTTAACTGTGGAAAGAAGGGACATTTTATTGCAGAATGCAATAAGCCAAAGAAGGATGAAAAAAAACAGGAGAATAGAAGACGGTTCAAAAACGACAAGAAATTCATCAAGAAAAAGAATCAGAAAGTTTTGGTTGCAGAAGAAGACAAAGGCAAATGGGCTGAAATAGAATCAGAAAAGTCTTCTTCTGAAGAATCTTCGAGTGAGAGTGAAGACGAAAGAGTTGAATGTCTTATGGCCAAGGAAGATCAAGAAGCTACTGATGAAATGGTATTTGATTTTAATTTTGAAGAATTTACACGAGAAGATCTTGTTACAGCACTTAACGACATGGTAAATGAGTTCAAAGGACTATATATGAAATTCAATGAAGCTGATGCAGAAAAGAAAGACTTGAAAAACAAATTAACCCTCTCCAGCTGTTCGCAGCACAAAGAGGTTGAAAGTTTGAAAGTCAAGCTAAGTCTGATAGCAGCTGAGAATGATGATTTACGAAGATTGTTCCATGCTACATTAAAAGAAAACAAACGGTTATTAAGTACCATCAACATGTGGAACAAGTCCTCTGCTTCTCTTGATAAGATACATGAAATGCAGAAACCAGCCGGAGACAGAACTGGGCTAGGTTACGGCATAAATGATTGTAATACTTCAGAAGCTTCAACTCAACCGTTGCTAGAAAAAGACAGTTTAAGATCAATTAAATTTGTCAGATCTAGCTCGGTATATGAACATGATGAGCCTAAAGTTCAAGGCATTCAAAATATAAATCTTGAGAATAATGGGAGGCGATGTGGTTTGGGTTATGATCAGAGTGATAAATCCAAACAATATTGGCGCAAACCTAGGCCAAATCCAACCGGATACGAAGGGTCAACCAGATATCACTCAAGAATCAGACCTAACAATTACTACAATTGCCGACCAGTTCAAAAGAGGTATAGATTGAATGATGATAATCAAAGGCCCAAACAACATATACTGCATTCACCAGAGTATGCTTTTGATCATGATTACCCTGGAACACATCACAAAAAATCCGCAAGGATAATTCAAGTGTGGGTTCCTAAGGGTCTAATTAACCCTGGACCCAAATAAAAGGGGTACCAATCTTTCATTGTCAGGAACTAAAGAAGAAAAACATAGAAAAGTCATCATGGTTCCTAGACAGTGGATGCTCAAGACATATGACTGGAAATAAAGATCTCTTATCAGAAATTGTAGATCTCAAAGGACCAACAATCACTTTCGGTGACAATTCTAAAGGTAAAGCTATGGGTAAGGGTAAGATTACTCATGGCAAAATCATCATCAAAGATGTTCTTTTAGTAGAAAACTTATGCTACAATCTGATCAGTATAAGTCAACTTGGTGACAATGGGTACACGGTTGAATTTCATAAAGAAAAATGTATGGTTAAAACTAATGCAGGTTATACTGTGTTGACTGGTTATCGAAGTCAAAATACCTATAGGGTAGAATGGAATGATCAAAATTTAAATGCATCTACCTGTTTCGTTGCTTTAAATGGAAATAAAAATTGGCTATGGCATAAAAGACTAAATCATCTAAATTTCAGATCCATTGCTACCATTAGTAAGCTTAAGCTAGTATCTGGACTGCCTAACGTTGATTTTGCCAAAGATAAAGTATGCAATGCTTGTCAGCTTGGAAAACAGGTTCGATCAACTTTCAAAAGCAAAGGAAGACACTCTTCAAATATATGTCTAGACCTTCTTCACATGGATCTATTTGGACCAATCCTGGTAATGAGCTTAGGGGGAAAGAAATACACTCTGGTCGTCATTGATGACTATTCTAGATTTACATGGGTACTATTTCTTGGCTCCAAAGATCAAACTGCTGATCATCTAATCAAGCTGCTCAAGAGACTTCACAATGAAAAAGGGGAAAACATCAACAGAATCAGAAGTGATAGAGGAACTGAATTTCTGAACAAATATCTATCATCCTATCTTGAAGATCATGGGATTAAACACGAGCTATCAGCTTCAAGATCGCCCCAACAAAATGGAGTAGCAGAAAGAAGAAACCGCACATTGAAAGAAGCAGCTAGAACCATGCTGGCTGAATCCGGTATCTCGCAAAGATTTTGGGCTGAAGCCATTAACACAGCTTGTTTTACTCAGAATCGATCTATGATTAATAAAAATCATGAAAAGACTCCATATGAAATATGTATCGGCAAAGTGCCAGAAGTGGGGTATTTTCGCATCTTTGGCTGTAAGTGCTTTATTCACATAAATGGCAAAATACATCTCACTGCATTTGATGTAAAGGCTGAAAACGGCATCTTCCTGGGATACTCAGCAGTAAGTAAAGCATATAGAGTATATAATCAAAAATCTCTCACTGTCGAAGAATCCATACATGTTGTATTCGATGAATCATCCATATGTCATGACAATAGCAATAGCAACATGCATGATCTGATAAATAATTTTGAAGCTGCTAACCTTGAAGCTAGCAATGATGATGATGAAATAGACATACGAAGAACAGGTGAAACAATCTCTAAAGAAAATCCAACCGGTCAAGAAAATTGTCAACAAACAAATGATCCAGAGAACAACTATCAACCGCAGAATACACCACTGGCAGAAGAGGCAACAGAACAAGAAAATGACATCATTCAACCAACCGAGGAAGATCAATATGGACCATGTCTCCAGTGGAAAAAGGATCACCCACTCGAGCTGGTCATTGGTAACCCTACTGCTCCTCTTAGAACTAGAAATCAAATGATAAGTGAATTTTTGTAGGATCCTAAAGATATATGCACAGTCGCCTAAAGTAGTAAACCTCAAGTAAAGAGCCTCAAACTTATGATAAGCAAAAGGAAGATTTAAATACGGACATTTATTGCTCATAAATATGAAAGCGACTTATCTGTTTCAGGAGCTCAGGTTTACGTTTACTAGTACCTTCTGACCGTTAGATCTTTTAGCTATATCATCTGGGAGGAATGCAAGTTATTCGCGGGCAAGCTACACAACTCTAACACTGATTGAGAGAAGTCTTTCAGCTTGCCTTCACAGAGATCTTTGAGCGCCTTCACAGATTACATTCTCATTATCGCTCTTCTGCACACAGCTCTACAGTCACATATTTGATCATTTAAGGATCTTTTTGTGCTACCAAAACAAACTACTGTTCTATCAATAACCTACGGTTATTTGATTAAAGTTTGGAAGTCTGGTGAACTTAGAGTTCTTAAATCCAGAAGTGTAAAGTGATCACTAGGAGTTCCAATACAGGCAATGAAATAAGTCCTGATTGGATTGGGCTGTTACAAACGATTTGTAAAGTCAAAGTCTTTTAGTGGAATCCTTCCTACCAAAGGAAGAAGGGGTGACGTAGGAGTATTCAATCTCCGAACATCCATAAAAATACTGTGTCCCCTATCTTGCGCAAACTGTTATCTGTTATTCATATCCTTGCTGTTTAGTATGTCAAATCTTATTTAAGAAATATCTGTCAAAAGGAAGTGAACCGTCTTCCGCAAATTTTAGTGGTTCACCTCTTTCGACCGTTTGAGAAGGAAGTATTTCGAACCGCCTAAAAACGGTTGAAAATACATTTTAAAGAAGAAAATGTGAAAGAGTTCATTCACCCCCCCCCCCCCCCTCTTAACTCTTTCTCGATCCTAACACATGTAACTTGTAGCATTTATCCACGGTGTGTCCAACACCCTCACAATGAGAACACACAAGCCTATCATACCTTTTTACTTTGACATTCGAGAAGGATTTAACAGCAGCAACATTCGATGGGCAAGACACTGGTGTATACGAATCACCTTGTAAAGAAAAGCTGTCGTGTTGTATGGAGCGCTGTCTTTCCTCTTGCAGAATTAGTGAGAATGTTTTCGAAATAATAGGAATAGGATCCATCATTAATTTGTGCACGAATTTGAGCATATGACTCATTCAAACCCATGAGGAATTGCATAACACATTCCTGATTCTGAAAATTTATCAAATCCTTCATTGAGCCACAATTGCACACAGAAATTGGATGGAAGTCCTTCAATTCGTCCCATAGTGTCCGTAACCGAGTGTAGTAAGTAGTTACATCCATCGAACATTGTTGTAATCCATTCAGCAACTTCTTAATCTGAAAGATTCTCGGTGCATTGCTCTGGTGGAATCTGTCGCACAGGTCATTCCATATCCCATGGGCAGTTGGAATGTACATCAAGCTATCAGCTATTTCCTTAGCAACAGAGTTAAGAATCCACGAAATCACCATCGAATTGCAGCGTAGCCACGCTCCATACAAGAGATCATCCAGAGGTGGACGTTGGATCGAATTATCTACAAAACTGAGCTTATTTTTGGCTGTAAGCGCCATGGACATTTCTCAAATCCATGTGTTGTAATTGTTTCCAGAAAGTGGATGCGAGACAAGGATCAATCCAGGATGATCACCATTTTGCAAAAAACCAAAAAGGGCTACCAGAATCGTCAATAGCGGTGCGATTCCCTGATACAATCGTTGCGTGATTTGGAGCCTGATTTTCTTGATTTCCCTTCGCCATGAGGAGGAGGCATGTGCACATTTAAGGCCCTGATACCATATTAGAAACAGAGACTAAGTTGGGAAGAAAGAAGAAAAGAATCTCCATTATCATTTTTTCCAAATGAATTCAAGTGTGTTTAAAGTATTTATATGAAAGACAAGAATAAAACTAATGCATATCAGAACAATCAAAATGGGAAATAGAAAAGATGTTAGAGTAGATGCCCTGCAAGCCAACGGTTGGCTAGGGAATTTATTGACTCAAGTGAAATAAACAGTCTTTATTTTAATATAATTTAACTTTTAATGGTTTCGTGATACTTTATCTGTATACCCATGCAAGCAGCATAGATAAAGTCCTTGATTATGCTTTAATACAAATGAATCGTAATTCGATGTTGAAACTCATTTGTAAACACTGCATATTCTAAATTCGTTCCTAGTCGATTCAGCCGCCTAAAACATGGATAAAGGTCGCTTGAGCTCGAGACTAGCATCTGTGATGTTGTGTACTGCGTTTCTTGGTAAGGGCATAGAGATGTCCAAACATACAGATGGGTAGTCATATGATGATTATACCGAACAACCCTCCCTCGGACTTTTCAAGTGGTTATCATTCATCGAGAGGATAAGTCCGTGGTTATGATTGTACAACATTAGTCCTTACGACCCGGGACAACACTGAGGCTCTATATGCTAGGGCTGTGCTTTGACTCGTTTACCGGCTCCAGGAGAGTCATCAGGTGGCGAGGTTGGGTACAATTGCGACACATATAGGAGCCAGTGCATTGTAGTCGGGGATTCACCGCTCACCTACGGGTGTGGATATCCTATGTGATCTAATGAAATAATAGTGCATGGAATCTCTGGCCAGAGTACGAGATGTACGTTGGAGAAGGAGTTCTCCAAATAGTACACGCGATGCCACTATTATAGTTATCACATAGTTATCGAATTAATATGCAACCCTCGATGAACCAATGGTTGCAGATTCGATCGGGATATATGAGATGAAGGGACCGTACTGTACGCTAATCATAACCGACTGGTTCTTGCAGGCACTATCAGTGATACCTAGGGGATCATGGGGCGATGCTACTAGACGCTCTTACCATGATCCGATGGGTGCAATCAGAAATGAGTTCTGACATTCTTGATCAAGGTGTTGATGAAAAGAATGGGGCTAACTAGGGTAAGCCCGAATAAAGGATTATGTCCTGAATCACAAAGAGTTGTGAACCCACGGCTAGCTGTATCCCTGAACCATTGAGGGTCACACAAGTACTGGATCGTTTGTTCCCGTTGAGAGAATAAATTCAAGGAGTTGAATTTATATTATAATATAGTAAATTCAAGGAGTTGAATTTATGATAAATAAATTTTGAGAAAAATAAATTCAAGGAGTTGAATTTATGAGATAGTAAATTCAAGGAGTTGAATTTATGATTTTATAAAATTTGGAGAGAATAAATTCAAAGAGTTGAATTTATAAAATTTGATAATTTAATTTATTAAACTCAAATGTTGGGTTTATTAAATATTAAATTTTGGAGGTGATAAAATTCAAGGAGTTGAATTTACAATTTATATAATAAATTCAAATGTTGAATTTATAATTAATTTAATTTATTAAACTCAAAAGTTGAGTTTATTAATTATTAAATTAAATATAATGAGAGTATGTTTAATGGGCTTGTAGGAGTACAAGTCCAACATATTAAATAATTAAAGTTACTAATGGACTTTGATTAATTAATTAAACTAGTTGGATTAGTCCAATTAATTAATCAAGCCCATTAAAGTTAATTATTGAATTTAGGTCAAGATTATGATTTTTAAGAGAAAAATTATAGATTTGACCAAGCCTCCAAGAGACCACAATTTTTTAAATTGTTTCGGTAATTTGGAAAGAAAAAAAAAAGGATTTGGGATGCAAATATTATAGAATATTTGATTGACTTAATTAACTAGATTAATTAAGTAAATTAATGTTTAGATAATATGATAAGCATTTTGTTTCAAAATAAAAGATAGAGCATCCGAACCTTTTTCTTGAACAAGCTTTTTCGGCTATTCAATTTTTTTCCACAGTGTTGCTCTCGAAAATCTCTCCCAAAACAAGAAAAAATTTGGCTTGTATTATTGAGTCGAATTTTTCGTGTTATATCTCTACGCAAAAGTTCTTCTAAATTTCTAGTGCAATTTAGAAGAGGAACAAATAATCTAGTCGTGGACCGGATTAGGAGATCGAAGAATGTTCGTAGGGATTTACAACAAGAGCTATGTCCGCTAACCCCGGAATAGTTGGAGCCACGTGAATCGTTCACCAAAGGTATAAAATTTCTAACACCCTATGAATGTTTGTTTCATTATGAAAACCATACGAGCGTCCAATTCAAATATATTTTGATTATCAAAATAAAATAAAAAAAATTTTAAAACTTCCGCTGCGTTTGGGCGCGTAGAAAATCGAGATCCAACAGTGGTATCAGAGCCAGGTTTTTCTAGATCGTATGGTTTTGATATTGAATAATTTATTTCTAACCACACAAGAAAATTTTTCAGAAAATTATGGCACCATGAAAATTTATTTTTCCAGATTTTCGAAAAAAAAAAAAAAATTCGTTTCTGCCCGGAATTGTTCCGGGCAGCCCGTGCGCGCAGGGCCGCGCACGGGGGCGCGCAGCGGCCGCGCGCGCTGTGCGGAGCGTCCGCACAGCGCTCGGCGGCCGCGCTGGAAGGCGCTGTGCGGAGCGTCCGCACAGCGCTCGGCGGCTGCGCTAGCGCGCTGTGCGGACCGTCCGCTCAGCGCGCGGCGGCGGCGCTAGCGCGGCGTGCGGAACGTCCGCACGCGCCGCGCGGCGCCGCCCGCACCTGTGCGCCCAGCGCGCACAGGGGCTGCCGCCACTGCCCGAAACGTTCGGGTAGCGGGCGGGCAGCGCGGGCCGCTGCCCGAGATCGTCTCGGGAAGCGTGCTGGATGATGGGCCTGAATTGTTTGGGCCTAGGGTGCAATTTTCTGATTTTTCAAATTTTTGGGCAAAATTGATATTTTTGAAAATTTGTTCAATTTTTATTTTTGAAATTAATTTTTGGAAAATTAGTAATTTTCTTGTGAAATAAATAATTAGAATATGATTTTAATTATTTATAGTAAAAATGAGTTTTTACAATAAATCAATTATTATTGATTTAATTGGAAATTAAATAAAGGAGTTTATTTAATTTATTAAATCCTTTAATAATTGTGGTGGTTAGTGATAAAATTATTAGATATATGTTTTATCAATTAATTAAACTGTTTAATTAAATTGATGTTAATATTTGATATTAAATGCATGGAGGATGATCGAGTGCCTTGACCAATGTGTTAGGTGTATGTTAGGATATTTTACTGTTTTTATTCTTTTTATAATATTTAATATTATTAAAGTGGGCCTGGTTTATGGCCCGTACCCACCCCCATGAGATGTATCCCTTATGTGCCATGGCTATTCAAATGTAATAATTAGAAATAGTGGGAGATCAAGACTGGAAGATGGTGGGCCCGATGATCAAGATGAAGACATGTAAAATATTGGAAGCTTTTGTAATAAGTTGCATTTGCATCCCTGCATTCACCTAGGTTTGGACCTGGATCCATGTATGGCTCACATGGATCTAATAGTGTTGGCGATCGATCATCCTTATTTATTGTTGAATTTCATATTATGATATATGTGATATATAGTAATATGCATGTATGTATATTATTAGATAATATAGTTGTATGAATCCGACAAACATACAAACTCGTGGCACGCGATTTTTAAATTAAAATGATGAGACAATTTTAAAACTAAAATCCCTCATTTTGAATAAGATTCAAAATTTATATCAAACCGAAAAAGTAAAAATTAAAAGAGTTTAATTTTTCCTTGCCTTCCATGAACCGTGGTTGCATGTTGATCGCTACCCGCGGACAGTGTCTGGCTCATATTATTGGGGAGGCCTGTACGCCGGAAAGCTGTGACTTCCACCGGACATATGATGTGAATTGAGTGGAACTCCCATGACTTCGGCTCATATTATTGGGGGAACTCATGGCGACCGTCTACTACAATTCAATATTGATGGGTTGGTTTGACACGCGAAAATAAACGGCGTCATATTATTGGGTCCTTATTAAACGTGAGGCAAAACACGCGGAGGTTGCATAAGGATGCAATTGGATTCTACCTTTTAGAAATTATAATTGGCTGATATTATTCGGGATTATAATTGGCTAATTGGACTCTACGTGCCCACTAAGGAAATACGATTTCCCTTTTTCATCAGAGGGTGGTGGAAATGTCAAAATAGTGGGAGGGAGATTTATAAAATAAAATCCATATTTTATATCTTAAAATTATTTTAAAATAATCAGCAACCATTATTCTGTTTCCGTATCAGTATATTTTCGATTTCGTCACGTAATACATTTATGTTATTAACTAGCTAACCGAATCTAATTTTCAAGACTGGTTGGGAAATTGTTCTGAATTCGGAGAAAATGACATACACACTAATGTCAGTCTTGTTGAACTGACAAAGCATGCAAGATGGTAGGACCATAGTGTGCAAGTTAAAGTGTAATGTGCTCGCTTCTATGTCAAATGAACTGTAGGGACAGTTTGAGGATATGTTGAATGTTGCTGACATTCGAATAAACATGCAAGAGTTGAATGGTACATGAAACTCTTACAGTGATGCACATCAATTTCAAGGAGCTCATGACTACACGTATGCAAGATGGGGCTTTTGCCCATGAGCATAATGTACGTATGACTGGGCTTATTGAGGATGTGGTGGGCATGGAATATGTGATTCCTAACGAGTTACTAGATAACATGAATATGTTATCTTTCTCTTCCTCATTTGACGGGGTTATGGTGAACTTCAATTTGAATAAGATAGATGATAGCCTTGATGAGCTAGTCAATACGCTTATAACTTATGAGATCACCATAAAACAGGAAATTATTGTTTTTCTTATGGGCATCTCGTCAGACGAAAATGACCTACAAGGTAAGGGAAAGAAATGTTCTGCCCCTCACAAGAAAAACAATCCCAATAAGAGGCAAACTCTGAAAGACACTTAAAAGGCCTACAAAGCCCGATAAGTTAGAACATATTTATTTCACTGCAAGAAGTCCGGACATAAGAAATTATAAGCGCCAGAAATGTTCTGGAAATGATAAGTGAATGTCCAAGTAAACATGATTTCAACAACAAACAAAAGAAAGTTAGATTATCCAAATCCCACACAAATATGGCACGCTAGACTAGGTCACATTTCTCAAAGAAGGATGCACAAACTAGTGGGAGAAGGCATGTTTGACTTGTCAGACATAAATTCTCTACGTGCTTGTAAATCCTGTCTAAAAGGAAAAATGACCAAGATTCCATTCGATGGAAACGTGGAACGTGCGCATGGTCTACCGGATTTGATCCAAACAGACGTTTGTGGCCCGCTAAGTGTTAGCACAAAATATGGGCAATCCTACTTCATTATCCTTACAGATGACCATTAGAGGTATGGATATGTTTTTGAAACACAAATCTGAAGCATTTGAATGGTTCAAATAATTCAGATCTGAAGTAGAAAAATAAGCTAGAAAGAAGTATTAAGGCATTTCGATCTGATCGAAGTGAAGAATACTTGAGTGCTGAATTTTTGGGTTATCTAAAAGAGAATGTGATTCTCACAGTGGACTCCACCAGCAACACCACAATTGAATGGTGTTTCTGAACGTCGTAAGCGAACCTTGTTGGACATGGTTCGATCCATGATGGGATTCACTGAATTGCCTACATCGTTTTGGGGCTTTGCGCTTGAAACTGCGGCAATGTTGTTGAATAATGTCTATACTAGAGCAGTGGATAAAACACCATATGAGATATGGATGGGGAAACCTCCCAAGTATTAGTACATGAGAATATGGGGATGTCCTGCTTATGTGAAGCAGACAGTGGGAGACAAATTGGATAGTAGATCCACTTTGTGCTACTTTGTAGGATATCCAAAGAATTCTGTTGGATATCATTTCTATCATCCCAATGAAGCAAAATGTTTGTTTCAAGAAATGCCACCTTTTTGGAAAAGGAATTTCTATTAGATAGAAAAATACAAGATGATAGAACTTGAAGAAATTCAAGATACTCCCTCAACTATAGTAGTTGAACCTAATCTCCAACAACCAGTAGTTGAAGTACAAGCTCCTAGGAGGTCTGATAGGGTTATTAGACCACCTGCTAGATATACGCTTCTTCATTAACAAGACCATGATGAGTCTTGTGTTGGATATGATCCAATGAACTTTAAGCAAGCAATATCTGATACTGATTCAACCAAATGGCTTGAAGCCATGCAGTCAAAAATGGACTCTATGTATTCAAACCAAGTCTGGACGTTGGTAGATCAACCTGAGGAAATCGTTCCTATAGGGTGCAAATGGATCTACAAAAGAAAGCTTGGGGCGAATGGGAAGGTAGTGACCTTCAAAGTAAGACTGCTTGGAAAAGGTTATACTCAAAGGCAAGGAGTTGTCTATGAGAAACTTTTTCACCAGTTACTATGTTTAAGTCCATTAGATTACTACTAGCCATAGCATCATGGTATGACTATGAGATATGACAAATGGATGTAAAGATTGCGTTCCTCAATGAAGACATCAAAAAAAAAAAAAAAAAAAAAAAAAAAGAAATTTATATGTCTCAACCTGAGGGATACACATCAGTAGGAAGTGAGCATAAGGTATGCAAACTTCAGAGATCAATATATGATCTCAAGCAGGAGTCAAGGAGTTGGAACCTCAGATTTGATAGCACTATCAAAGGGTTTGATTTTGCTAAGAATCCTGAGGAACCGTGTGTGTACAAGAAAATTAGTGGGAGTGTAGTGACATTCCTAGTGCTTTATGTTGATGACATCCTGCTCATTGGGAATGATGTAGGATTACTGCAATCAACTAAAGTATGGTTAGCAAGTAAATTCTCCATGAAAGATTTGGGTGAAACATCCTACGTATTGGGAATACAAATCTATAGAGATAGATCAAAGAGGATGCTCGGACTCACCCAAGCCACCTATATCGATACCATTATAAAACGTTTCTCTATGGAAGAGTCCAAGAGAGGATACTTACCAATGTGTCATAGTATTACTCTATCTAAAGCTATGTGTCCCAATACTGATGAAGAGATAGAGATGATGACACGTATTTCATATGCGTCTGCCGTTGGTAGTATCATGTATGGTACGATATCGACACGTCCTGATGTTGCTTACGCTCTAAGTGTTACAAGCAGATATCAGGCGAACCCTGGTCCAATGCATTGGAAGGCCGCGAAAGATATTCTTAAGTACTTGAAAAGGACTAAGAATTTGTTCATGGTTTATGGGGGTGGAGAATTGAAATTGGAAGGCTACACTGATTCTAGCTTCCAATGTGACGTAGATGATTCGAAATCGACATCTGGTTTTGTATTCATGCTATATGGTGCGGCTGTCTCTTGGAAAGGTTCCAAGCAAGACACCGTTGCGGATTCCACCACTGAAGCTGTATACATTGCTGCATCAGATGCAGCCCAAGAGATAGTTTGGATGAGGAATTTTGTCCAAGAGTTGGGCGTTATTCTTAATTGAGTTGATCCAGTCCCGTTGTACTGGGACAACACTGGTGCCGTTGCGCAAGCAAAGGAACCAAGGTCTCATCAGCGATCCAAACATGTACTGAGGAAGTTCCACGTCATACGGGAGATTGTGGGAAGAGGAGACATTAGTCGAAAGAGTCTCCTCTGCAGATAATGTTGCTGATCCACTTACATAGCCCTTGCCAGGACCATTGTTTGAAAAGCATCGCGAAGCAATGGAGTTAAGGGTAGTTGGCTCTAGGGCAAGTGGGAGATTGTTAGAGTAGATGCCCTGCAAGCCAACGGTTGGCTAGGGAATTTATTGACTCAAGTGAAATAAACAGTCTTTATTTTAATATAATTTAACTTTTAATGGTTTCGTGATACTTTATCTGTATACCCATGCAAGCAGCATAGATAAAATCCTTGATTATGCTTTAATACAAATGAATCGTAATTCGATGTTGAAACTCATTTGTAAACACTGCATATTCTAAATTCGTTCCTAGTCGATTCAGCCGCCTAAAACATGGATAAAGGTCGCTTGAGCTCGAGACTAGCATCTGTGATGTTGTGTACTGCGTTTCTTGGTAAGGGCATAGAGATGTCCAAACATACAGATGGGTAGTCATATGATGATTATACCGAACAACCCTCCCTCGGACTTTTCAAGTGGTTATCATTCATCGAGAGGATAAGTCCGTGGTTATGATTGTACAACATTAGTCCTTACGACCCGGGACAACACTGAGGCTCTATATGCTAGGGCTGTGCTTTGACTCGTTTACCGGCTCCAGGAGAGTCATCAGGTGGCGAGGTTGGGTACAATTGCGACACATATAGGAGCCAGTGCATTGTAGTCGGGGATTCACCGCTCACCTACGGGTGTGGATATCCTATGTGATCTAATGAAATAATAGTGCATGGAATCTCTGGCCAGAGTACGAGATGTACGTTGGAGAAGGAGTTCTCCAAATAGTACACGCGATGCCACTATTATAGTTATCACATAGTTATCGAATTAATATGCAACCCTCGATGAACCAATGGTTGCAGATTCGATCGGGATATATGAGATGAAGGGACCGTACTGTACGCTAATCATAACCGACTGGTTCTTGCAGGCACTATCAGTGATACCTAGGGGATCATGGGGCGATGCTACTAGACGCTCTTACCATGATCCGATGGGTGCAATCAGAAATGAGTTCTGACATTCTTGATCAAGGTGTTGATGAAAAGAATGGGGCTAACTAGGGTAAGCCCGAATAAAGGATTATGTCCTGAATCACAAAGAGTTGTGAACCCACGGCTAGCTGTATCCCTGAACCATTGAGGGTCACACAAGTACTGGATCGTTTGTTCCCGTTGAGAGAATAAATTCAAGGAGTTGAATTTATATTATAATATAGTAAATTCAAGGAGTTGAATTTATGATAAATAAATTTTGAGAAAAATAAATTCAAGGAGTTGAATTTATGAGATAGTAAATTCAAGGAGTTGAATTTATGATTTTATAAAATTTGGAGAGAATAAATTCAAAGAGTTGAATTTATAAAATTTGATAATTTAATTTATTAAACTCAAATGTTGGGTTTATTAAATATTAAATTTTGGAGGTGATAAAATTCAAGGAGTTGAATTTACAATTTATATAATAAATTCAAATGTTGAATTTATAATTAATTTAATTTATTAAACTCAAAAGTTGAGTTTATTAATTATTAAATTAAATATAATGAGAGTATGTTTAATGGGCTTGTAGGAGTACAAGTCCAACATATTAAATAATTAAAGTTACTAATGGACTTTGATTAATTAATTAAACTAGTTGGATTAGTCCAATTAATTAATCAAGCCCATTAAAGTTAATTATTGAATTTAGGTCAAGATTATGATTTTTAAGAGAAAAATTATAGATTTGACCAAGCCTCCAAGAGACCACAATTTTTTAAATTGTTTCGGTAATTTGGAAAGAAAAAAAAAAGGATTTGGGATGCAAATATTATAGAATATTTGATTGACTTAATTAACTAGATTAATTAAGTAAATTAATGTTTAGATAATATGATAAGCATTTTGTTTCAAAATAAAAGATAGAGCATCCGAACCTTTTTCTTGAACAAGCTTTTTCGGCTATTCAATTTTTTTCCACAGTGTTGCTCTCGAAAATCTCTCCCAAAACAAGAAAAAATTTGGCTTGTATTATTGAGTCGAATTTTTCGTGTTATATCTCTACGCAAAAGTTCTTCTAAATTTCTAGTGCAATTTAGAAGAGGAACAAATAATCTAGTCGTGGACCGGATTAGGAGATCGAAGAATGTTCGTAGGGATTTACAACAAGAGCTATGTCCGCTAACCCCGGAATAGTTGGAGCCACGTGAATCGTTCACCAAAGGTATAAAATTTCTAACACCCTATGAATGTTTGTTTCATTATGAAAACCATACGAGCGTCCAATTCAAATATATTTTGATTATCAAAATAAAATAAAAAAAATTTTAAAACTTCCGCTGCGTTTGGGCGCGTAGAAAATCGAGATCCAACAAAAGATACTAAAAGCATGTTTTCCGAGTTGTCTTTTATATAATATTCAATAAATCTCAACTAGCAATTTCAACTTCAGCCGGCATTTAGAGTTATGACTTCAACAGTTCAACTTGATAGATTCATCGGTGGTTCTTATTATATTGTTTATTTATTTAATAAAGTTGTAGAAAAAGAGAGAATCGGAATAAAGGGTTGTGATGTAACCGACACACATTTCTGGATGCAAATAATATGCCAACAAGTAGGGAAAAAATTTGATCAAATATATTTATCACTGTGCTTCGTAATTTCAAATTTAATTGATTTTTAATTTTAATTGATTTTTGATTAAAATCTGTCACTGTCACCTGAAATATCATCGAAGGCGTGACTCCGTTTTCGAACACATTTACTTTTCGTTATTGAAGAATCGCATCATACATGATTTCACAGTTGGTAATATAATAAAACTATATAGATAATATAGATGCTTAATAATTTCATATGATACAATTATAATAATAATAAAATTAATTTTAATTTTTAATCCACAAATTTAACTTACATCTTAGAGCAGGTCTTTTGTAAGACGGTCTCACGAATTTTTATCTGTGAACCGATATTCACAATAAAAAGTAATACTTTTCATGGATGATTCAAATAAGATATCCGTCTCACAAAATATGACCCGTGAAACCGTCTCACTTAAGGTTTTGTTTACATTTTATTCTTGTCGGTGTTTACAAAAAAGATAATACTTCATTTTCACTTTTAAAAATTTGTTTCTACTATTCAAATTCTGATTTTACTTAATTTAATTAAAATCTAAAAGTTGCTCTCATGTTAGATTCACCCTTTTCAAAGATGATTCTATAGTTTTGGTGAATAATTCAAATATTTTCTAGACACTCTTATCTTCAATATTTTTATCTAATCAAAAGCTACTCTTTACATTTTGTTCACAACACACTATCAAACTTTATTTTTTACAAATACTCCCATAAGAATATTTTTTATATTTTATTTTTAAAAAATATTATAATCAGTTATTTACTAAACAAATTACCTTAAAATATTTTTAGGTTTTTTCTTTATTTTCAAATACTGCTATTTTTTGTGTTGTCTTGTTATTTTACATCATAAATTTAAAAACTTATTTAAACGTATATTTTTTGCAAACACTCTTTTAATATGATTTAATTAAATAATTTTTTTTATAAAAAAAAACTATTTCACATTTCTTAATGATAATTAATATACACGATGAATTTCCAGTTTCTTGGAAGAAAATTTAACAAAAATCGAGCTACTGAAATAGAAAACCGTGATTCTTAATTTACGTGTAGCTTTCAGGTACGATTCTCAATATCACAACGTGCTTCAAGTAAGCCGCTCGGACTTCCACTCATGCGACGCCACTGCACCGATCGGTTATTATGCATGTGCCCCAGCCGATAAACATAAAGAATAGCTTGAAAAGTAGGAAAAAATTATACAATATTTCTAAGCAACTGAGTTTCGAAATGTGAAAGAAGACAGACAGTTTCGAAACATGGAAAATTAAATGAAGAAGAAATTACTTTGAATAAATTCTGAGCAGTGGCGGAGCCAGAAATCTGGCGTTACACGGGCTAGAATTTTAAAATCTAACTTCTTTTAATATTTTAAATTGATATACTCGGGCTAATATCAAATTTATCCAAAATTATACAAAAATTTACATATAATTTTTTTTTAAAAAAATGGACCACCTGGACTAAAGCCCGAGTACAAGAGGCCGGCTGTAGCTCCGCCTCTGCTTCTGAGCTTATAATATATGCATGAATAGCCCCTTGAGGTGGGTGATAGTATCATTGTATCAAAGCCAATTCTCTTTCCTTTCTCTTAAACATATGAATCAAATATGATTGTCATTAAAAAAAATTGTGTTTCATTTCCCAAACTTCAACATTGTTATTACCATGATCGGTAACTAGTGATTTGAACATAAAAGGCGTTAATTAAATGGAGAAATATAGGAAAATGCATCTTCCATTAATTCTCTAGTTAGAATCCTAGATGCAGATGGAAAGACGAGACCTTACATAACGAGAAGAACTCGTCAACGTAGCCAAGAACAGCTTGCCTGGAGCTCCGCGGAGACCGACCGAATGTAGGCAAGTCATTCTTGGCTAGCAGACTGAAGCTCTTATCTTCATGTGAGGCCCCTCTTCCTGGCATAGAAAATGCTTGTGATTTGGTTTGAATTTATAGGCGAAGTATTGGTATAAATTGGGCCTACTTATCTCAGCCAAAATGCCTCATCCATGACTTAATGTCACAAGCCATGCAAGCATATATTCTTTTGAATGCTCTTTATATGGAATTTTGTGCAGATGGAATGTCAACGATAAACTTCTCCAGGAATGAATTATTGGACCATATCTATCTATCTATCTAGTGGCATATAGTCAATTCCTCCTAAAATGAAGTGTGTGTGTGCAGTGACAGAGTCAGGTTTTCATTTCTACATGGACTGGAATTTTCTAGACTATGATTGAGCTAATATTGACAAATACATGGATCCCCGGACTATCAAAAAATAAGACAAATTTTATGTATAAAAAATATAAAAAAAAAATAAGCTACCCGCGCTACTGCTTTGGCAGAGCAACACATGGCTCCGCCCGTGTGTGTATTCAATATGAATATTTTATTTACGATTGTACACGATCAAATGGTTTAATTTTATTGGACCATATCTTGTATTTGTCGAAAATGAAGTTGTACACATTTATGTGAAATCACAGCGGTAATTACAATTTTGATCCCTACTTTTTTGGCAGAAATAGTCCGAAAGTTATGAAAATTAAACACTTTTACGCTGCGTTTGGTTGGGTGATAAAATAAACCCACCTTATCCCTCGTTTGGTACGCATGATTATTTACCAAGTCAATACCTCTTATGAATGATTAAGTTATATTAGGTGGGTTAAAATAATACATCCTCACCCCTTAGGATTATTTATCCAACTCTTAATCCTTCCTATTTTTTCAATTTTACCCTTCTCCTATATTCAAACTCACCACCACTTCCCGCCACGACCACCGACCACCGACCGCTGCCGTCGTCGTCGGTCGATCACCGCCGGCTGCCGCCGAGAACCAGCCGACGCCGGACCACCGACCGTCGCCGCCAACCGATAACTTCCGGCCGGTCGGCATCCGTCGACGCCGCACCGACGTTGCCGAAACGTCGCCGCCGACGGAGTGGAAGAAGAAAAAAAAAAAGAAAGGGCACTTTTGTCCTTTCATCAAAAAATTCAAAATTATCCTACACTTAAAAATCATACCAAACAAACACCATATATTACATTCCTACAACAATCATTTTCTTTATCATTTACTTACTAATCATTAGTTTATTTTATCCTCCAAACCAAACGCAGCCTTAAGTTATTATTGTTAAGGATTGTGAAATTATCAAAAATAGCACTCCAAATTAGGAAATTTAAGCATTTATAGTCTCCTGATGTCAGATGTACGATGTGAATTTCCACTAGAGTTTAATACATGTAAACCAACTCATTATATTTATGAATTTTTTTAATATAATATTAATGTGTAATTTTAGAACATATTTTTGATCGTCTATATTATATTGTTAAGTGTAAGATCCTTAGAATAACTACCTTATAGGTGTTAAATGGAAGAAGAAGAAGAAGTTCTGTGTATTGATTATTTCAGAATAGTTGTTTTAGAAGTCCCGTTTACAAGTATATAAGCTACCGATCCTAATAACCGTAAAAGTGGTAAAGAAATAGAAGAAAACATAACAAATAAAAAACACGTTTCTACTAATTACACCTATAACCAACACACCCCCCTCAAGCTTGATACAAGTTTCGAGTACCAATCTTGGATAACAGATAACGATGATGATCTTTCCCCAAGCTTTTTGTAAAGATGTCAAAAAGTTGATCGGTGGTGGAAAGATGAGCTGTTTGAAAAATTCCCAATGCAATCTTCTCACGCACCACATGACAATCTATCTCAATATGTTTAGTGTGCTCATTATACATTGGATTAGCAACAATGTGGAGAGCTGCCTTATTGTCACAGTAAAGGGTAGCTGGTTGACGAAGTGTAACTCCCATATCATGCAAAAGCCCTCTGATCCATACAATTTCACAGGTGGTAAGGGCCATAGCTCGGTATTCTGCTTCGGCCGAAGATCTGGAAACAGTATTTTGCTTCTTGGTTCGCCAAGACAATAAAGAATCACCAAGTTTAATACAAAAACCAGTTAGAGAACGGCGAGTCATGGGAAAGAGGCCCAATCTGAATCACAATAAGCTGAAAGAGACAAAGAATTATGTGTTGTTAACATGATGCCCAAGCCAAGAGACCCTTTGAGATATTTAACCACTCGTAGAGCAGCATCCTGATGAGATGTTTTGGGAGAATGCATGAATTGACTGAGATGCTGAACTACATAGCATATGTCAGGCCTTGAGGCCACTGGAGTGAGAATGCGATCCAACTCCAATGTTGTTAATTTCTTATTTTGTTCCATAGGTGTATCAAATGGTTTGCTCCCTGCTATACCAGTCTCCGCAATGAGCTCCAAGGCATATTTGCGCTGGTTAAGATAGATGCCCTCATGAGATCTAGAAATCTAGATGCCCAAAAAGTATTTTAACTTGCCAAGATCTCGAATTTGTAAACGAGAATGCAAGAAATGTTTGAGGTCTGCAATCCATTCCGAACTACTCCCTGTGATGACAATATCGTCCACATAAACCACTAACATAGTGATATGCCGAGAATTACATTTGGTAAAGAGAGAATGATCATGGTGAGATTGTGTGTACCCAGCAGCACGCATTATCCCAGCAAATTTGTGATTCCACTGCCGTGATGCCTGCTTAAGACCATACAACGATTTTCGCAAACGACACACGTTATGTCAATCTTGAATGTGATAGCCTTGCGGAAGCTTCATAAAGATTTCTTCATCCAAATCGCCTTGAATAAAATCATTAGCAACATCCATTTGTGTTAAAGGCCAACCATAAGCAGCTGCCAAACTAAGCGAGCATCTAATAGTGACAATTTTGGAAGTGGGTGAGAAGGTATCATGGAAATCAATTCCAGGTTGTTACGTATATACTTTGGCGACCAAACGAGCTTTGAATTTATCTACTGTGCCAGGGATGATGCTTTATTTTGTATACTCGTCGACAACCAATGGGAAAACACTATCAAGAAGATCAACGACGTCCCAAGTATGATTAGACTCCAGGGCAGCAAGCTCTAATTCCATAGCTTTTTTCCATCTAGGATCGTTTATTGCCTCATGGTAAAATCGAGGTTCTAAAACTGAGGAGATATTTGCTGCGAAATTTTGATAAGGAAGGGAAAACTTAGAATAAGAAAGGTGTTGAGAGATGGGATATAGGCACTGAGCAGAGTGACTTTGAGGCAATGTGGAACAAGAAGAATCTTGCATCCATCGAGGAACGGTTCTCGTTCTATCAGATCTCCTCAATGGTGGAACATGAGTGTGACCATGTATCGGAAGAATAGAAGATTCATTTGGGGATGGAAGGTGAGAATTATCTTTTGGAAAGGTTTCTGGGTCAGGGGATGAATTTGGAAAAGGGAGAACAAACGGTACACTTTCAGAAAAAGGGAACAAATTCTCATGAAACACAACATCTCGTGAAACAATAACTTTTTTGCTGTGAAGATTCATGACTTTATATCCCTTCTGGACATTTGAATATCCCAAAAAAACAAAAGCCGTGGCACGAGCAGAAAATTTATGCTCAATGGTGGGGGACGTAACATAACAGAGACAACCCAAAATCTTAAGATGAGCATAGGCTGGACATTTGTGAAACAATATTTCAAAAGATGTTTTGTTTCCTAAGATAGGGCTCGGTGTTTTATTGATAAGATAAACCGATGTCAACACACAATCACCCCAATATCGTAAAGGAAGAGAAGCTGGAAATCTCAAGGAACGAGCTATGTCAAGGATATGTCTATGTTTTCGATCAACCACGCCATTTTGTTGTGGTGTGTAAGGGCAAGAACTGAAGTGAACAATACCTTGTGAAGCAAAAAAAGTGCTGCACTCAGATTTGAAAAAATCAGCTGCATTGTCGGATCTAATGGACTTGATTTGAGCCAAGAACTGAATGCTAACTAAAGCAAAAAATTTCTTAAGAATTCGTAGTACATCCAACTTGGATTGCATTAAAAAACCCAAGTTCCTATTGAGAAATCATCAACAATTGTTAGGAAATATCTCTCCCCATTGTATGTAGGGGTATTAAATGGACCCCAAATGTCCATGTGAATGAGTTGAAAAGGAGATAAGGTTTTTGTCAAACTCAACTTTGGAAATGCTAATTTTTATTGTTTCGACAGAGGGCAAATAGAACAATGATTCAAAGAAACATTCTTTGTCAAAAAAGGTAATAAATGCATTCTTGAAATAGACATATGTCCTAACCTTTTGTGCCAAGTGTCACAATCTACTACACCGAATTTTGGCACACAAATTTATTCTCATAATGCAAGGTATTACAACTGGAAATAGGTGAAGGTATAGAAGTTACAGTAAGAGAATGACTAATGTTATGAAACGGTTGATTGATAAGGTGATACAACCCATTTTCTTCTTTACCAATCCCAACTATCTTCCCACTCGTTAGGTCTTGAAATAGGCAAAAGGCGAGGATAAAAATTGATGGAACAATTATGGGATTTGGTAAACTTGGAAATAGATAAAAGGTTGAACCGAAAATGAGGAACACAAAGCACATTATGCAATTTAATTGATGGAAACAGAGACACTGAAACAATGTGGCTGATGGGAAGCTTATCACCATTTGGCAATTTAACAGAACTAGAGGGATCGGCCATGGATTTAGTATCTTGCAGCAATGATGCACTTCCCTTCATGTGTTCATTTGCACCAGTATCTATAATCCAATCAGTACAAAGTTGGGACATAGCATTACCTGCCATATTAGCAACTGGAGTGTTTGAGCTTTGAATATTATAACCTCCCAACAACTTTACTATCTCAGCATATTGTTCTGGAGTAAAGACTGGAACGGAGGAGACTGGAACAGAAGAAACACTATCAGTAATCATTTCCTTCGGATTACCTTCTTCTACTAAGTTCACTGCTACTATAGGTTTCTTTGGTTCTACATAGCTTTTCAGGTTTCTTCTAACATCACCGCGAGGTAGCTGTCCATGTAAGAGATGTCCAGGAGGATATCCCACCCGTTTGTAGCATGTGGCTTTAGTATGTCCGGACCAGTTGCAGTATTCTCAATAAAGAGGATTTTTCTTCCGCTCCTCAACTTTGTGTGTTGAGTAAAATACAGATGCATGTTGTGATTCCACCGAAATCAATGATCTATGAGATTCCTCTTGTGATATAATATAGAAAGCCTGTCCAACACTTGGAAGTGGAATCATCATAAGGATTTGGCTACGAATTGGCATGTAACTATCATTCAAACCGATGAGAAATTGAAGCAATTTTTGCTGCTGATCATGAATCAAATACTGTTGTGTCACATTCACAAGAAGGAAGTGTAACCAATGAAGTATACTCATCCCATAGATGTTTGATCTTGGAATATTAAGCAGAAATTGTACTATTTCCTTTAGTTAAACGACTGATATCGCGATGAATAGAAAAGATCCATGATCCATTCACTTTATAAAACTGCTCTTTTAGGTCTTTCCAAACCATAGAAGCATCCGTCGAGTACACGATTCCTCCATAAATCCCTTTAGAAACAATATTCATAATCCATGAAAGCACCAAAGTATTGTACCGTTCCCACTGGTGCAACGAAGTATTTCCAACCGCAGGTCGTGGAAAGGAGCCATCAATGAACGCGATCTTATTTTTAGCTCTCAAAGCAATTATCATATATAGCTCGACTCCAAATTCCATATTTCTCGACCCCAATCAATTGATCATTTACTAAATTCATTCCTGGTGTATCCGAAGGATGTAAGAACAAAGGATCATTAAAAGTACCTGTATTCGCCATGATTTGATTTATGCACAGATCAATTCAGCTGATTACGAATAGATGATGCTTCGATCAAATTTTTGTTTGTTGTCGAGATTGATCTCCGTGCAATTGCAATATTCCTGCAATAATTTCCAGCAAAATGAGCTAGATCTTACATCGCACAAAGAGGCGGGATTGATACCTGCTCTGATACCATGTTAAATGGAAGAAGAAGAAGAAGAAGAAGAAGAAGTTCTGTATATTCATTATTTCAGAATAGTTGTTTTAGAAGTCGCGCTTACAAGTATATAAGCTACCGACCTAATAACCGTAAGGCAAAAACTTGTGTGAGACGGTCTCACGGGTCGTATTTGTGAGACGGATCTTTTATTTGGGTCATCAATGAAAAAATATTATTTTTTATGCTAAGAGTATTATTTTTTATTGTGAATATGGGTAGGGTTGACCCGTCTCACAGATTAAGATCCGTGAGACGGTCTCACAAGAGACTCACTCTAACCGTAAAAGTGGTAAAGAAATAGAAGAAAACGTAACAAACAAAAAACATGTTTCTACTAATTACACCTATAACCAACAATAGGACACCAAAATATTTAATTCATAATTACTTTTCTTACCATACTAAAACCTCCTCAAGTCACTCCATATTTTACATAGAAAAAATCTAAACAAAACTTCATTTTTAAATCGAACAACTCTTCTAAATTGATAATAATTTCGTGTTAATTGCTAAGTATTATTTGATAATATAAAAAATAATAATAATATCTGCAACGCATCTGCATCTTTTACTAGTTTTTATAATGATTTCATACTTGTGATTGATCTATAAATTTTAAATACTTCACTTTGAGTGATATATAATTAAGTGTTTGATAAGATTATTTTAATAAAACAAAATTTATGATATAAAAATATTTATTTTAATTTATAACGTGACTTTTGAAATGTTTAATTTTTTTCCCCAAACACCATATATATATATATATATATATATATATATATATATATATATATATATATATATATATATATATATATATATATATATATATATCCAATCTCTGCCTTGGGGAGTAAATTAATCCATTTTATTCACTCACTTTCACATAAACTTCAAAAAGGTATCCTCTCTACTTTTTAAAAATTTCTCAAATCTCCTCTTTTGGCCAGTTTTCTATATAACAAATTAACTTTTATGTTCTTTTAAAATTTGTCCTTCAATTTTGTGTTTATTAATTGTTGATATTTTTTTATATAAAATTATTACTATAAAATAAACATCCAAATCCAAAAAACTAGCTACACTAATTAATTATAAAATCTAAAAACAAACCATTTACTACATTGTCGCCAATTTTTTTCGTAAAATTAAATAATAAAATAGTTCTTTAGCTCTAAACCTTAAATACGAATATTTTAATCATCTTTAATTAATATTTTTTTATTACTTTGTTTGAGCGAATTATTATTGCGATACAAAAAACTAAATAAAAAAATAAGACTAATATTTTTGTAATGACCCAGTACCGATTTAGAAAAAGAAAACTATTGATCAAACAAGATTACATGTCATTTATTAAAGAAATCAAAGTAATTAATCATCGTCTAGTTCGGAACCACAAATAATAAGTTTGGATGGATCTTCCGAACAGTTTGGACCTTCCGATGGCTCTTATTCACCCACTCAGGTGTCAACATGAACACGACATGTAACTATAAAGTAGGTTCGTGACTTTCAAAAATACGCCTATAAATAGGTAATCCGAATTTAATTTCAAGTGAAGGTCCTCAAAAGAGTATCGACGGAAGAATATTTAATCTCAAAGCTTTAAAAATATTTTGGTGATAGAATGTAAGAATTATAAGTAATGTTTAAATAAACGTGTGAGAACTAGATTGAAATAAGTATATTAATTTGAAAAATTGGTATATACTATCCATTTTGTCCATTATGTCGATCGTAGACATTCTAGAACTGTTTAGAGGTCCGTAAATACTAAGATATATATACAATGAATATACATTCATATTTAATGCATAATTATTTGTCAATGATGTAACGTCCCGAAAATTTGAAGGCCCACGGAACCAAATGAATGCAAGTTATCAATTTTTTTTTTGTATTTTAGTCAATTATTTCAATGAATTAAATGCATGATTGCGACATGGATATGTGTTTTTATGACATGGTTAATTAATATTGCATGTTATAGGGCTTTTAACAGTATTTCACACTCGAATAATGAATGGAGACCGGAGACAGTTAAAGAAATTTTTTTTCTTAAATGGTTATTTTAATTATTTAATATATGATGTAATTGATATGAAAATTTTGAAAATGGGTCATTTGCATTATTTTTAACATTGAACCGTATTTTTAACTGATAGACGATTTTTAGCAAAACATAGGACTTTTTGAGGGTTCGGGTAATATTTTTGAAAACAAATTTAGACATAACATTTACGAGTGTGTAATTGGGCTTAATGGACCTATTTTAATGTATGTTAAGCCTAAACTCCAACTTATCGACATTAATTCTAATAATGGCCCTTATGCATTTATATTATAGCAAACCCTACTTCCCAAAATTCTAATCACTCACTCTCACTCATTCAGCCGCCCCACCCTCACCCTCCCTCGTCCAGTAGCTTTCAGAAATTTCAGCAGCCACATTGCTTGGTTTCCTCGAGAAAATCTCATAAGAACTCTTCTTTCGTCCCTCAGGTGCCCGTTCTACGTGATGTTCTCAAGGTTTTCGAGCATAAATACGCAAAGGCATGCCCGATTTCCTTCTTTTCCCATTGATCACATCATAATATGTGTTTTGAAATGCATTTGCATGATACATTTGAAAGGGATCGATTTTAGGTGCCCGAATGCGCAACAGAAGGTACAAAATTTTCGGTTTTTGCAAGAGAAAAATCGAGCACCTTAGTACTAGTGTGTAACATATACTAAACACCTTTGTCATACATATGGTGTTAAGAAATTATACCTATCAACCTATTGAGGTTGATGATGGCTCCAACCAAGTTGTAAACAACTTGGCTCTTCAAAGGCAAGACAATCTACAAGCCTCCTCCTTACTTCAAAATTAGGCCCACCACCAACTAACTGTGGGGACCCGGACGCTAATCATGTTCTTAATCATCATTGGGACTAAATCAATTATAATAAACATGGTCTAATTTTTTTTTTAAAATGCGGAAGGTAATGGAATCAAACTCCTATACATATCAGTATAAAAGTATAAATCTGATAAAATATACAATCATACATACTCAGGTTCAACAACTACTATCAAGTGTTTAAACCCTAGCTCTAGTCCAAGTCCGGTATCGCCACTCTAATCTCGATCTGTCTTCACCTCTGTGACCCTGTACCTGTCCCACATGTTGTCATGCACACATACAAACAAGACAACAGCCGGATAACTCCGGTGAGATATAAATATCCCAGTATAAACAATGTATTAAATGCAATCATATAAAACATATATAAAATCATAAACAAACATCAAAACATGTATCTAATCTTATTACATGAATTAATGACTCGTGATCTAATCTTATCTTATCTCAAATCTAGGGATCCCAATCTAATTTAGACTTTGGTATGTTGTATCGAGTGTCTGAGATAGACGTCGATCTACATCTAAGGCTCTTCGATACACCGTAAGTCTAGAGTCTTATCGGTTCTGAGAAAGACTCGACGGTTCTGCCCTAGCTAGGCTGATCTGCCCTAGACTCGGACTCTGACTCTGACTCTGTTCTAAGTCAATACATTAACATATCAATCTGATAATCTGCATATATCAATGCAAAAAATAAAGTATGTGATTTAGGGAAACTCAAGTCAAACCTAACTCGAGTTGTGCAATCCCGAATCAACATTTATTTATACCTTTCTTGCTGTCGATCTGATACAATCAAAGTCTTGATTCAAAGTCTGTCACTGTTCAATCTGGCAATGACAATATCAATATTCTAATCAAATCACAACGTCTCTGTTTTATCAAATTCTGACGATACAACAGTACAATCTTGCGATATCTGTGATGTCACACCAGTATTTACTAATTTCAATAACTTATAATCAACCATGGTACAAATCTGACATCACATTTCAGTCAATTTCATTCTGAAAATCATAACAATTCCATATTCAGTCTGTTTCTTAATCTGACTTCGATTCTATGCTGTCTAACATGTCAAGAACAATATATATGACGTGTATTCAATTCTAACAACATCATAATTTCAAAACATGTCCAAACGTAATAAAACTTACGTCCATTTGTAGCCTACGTTGATAGAAACTCGGTACCGAAGTCGGATTTAAAATCTAACGGACGGATTGATCGTAAAAACGAATTTTGAAATTCCCAAGCTATTTCCCTTCCTCGGAGCCTCGATTTCTTTCCTTCTGATGAAAGTTGTTTGTATATATATATATATATATATATATATATATATATATATATATATATATATATATAAATATATATATATATAAACCCACGTACATGCAACAGCCAAATGTCGCTTTTCCCTTCTGCATGTCTCGTGCTCGGGCGGTGGTAAATTACCGCTCGAGCGCGGCCTTCTCTGCCCAAGCAATTTCAAGTCGCACCCTTGGCGCTCGGGCGGTCAAAAACTACCGCCCGGGCGCCAACTCTTCTGCCCGCGGCAATTACTTGATGAACACTGGTGCTCGAGCGGTCAAAAACTACCGCTCGGGCGCCAGACTCAGTCCCCAAGTTGTGTAATTTATATGTTTGGCCCAATTTGATCTCGTAATGGCCCGATTATACTCACAGTATCTTAATTCCAATAATCTCATGTTAATATAATTAAAATCTCATATTAACAGAATCAAGATCTTGGCCCTTACACTAACCCTTCTTATTTTGCACTAGAAAAATAAGAAGATTTTTCAAGGAGAAGTGATTTCATTCTTCAACAATTGAAGAAAAAAAGTTGAGAGAAAATGAGGTAGGTAATCCCTCAAGAATTTAAGCCAAGTGAAGCCTAGAATGGGAGAGGATGATTTTTCTTGGTTGTGGGAAAAGCTAAAAACATTTAGCATGACAAGCCTTGGTTATACAAAAATTTGTCTCTCAACCTTTCATCTCCCATGCATGCAAATCTTATTTGATTTTTAACAATTAAAAATCTATGGACTTAATTTAATTATCTCAAACATATTTGAGACTAATTAAACATTAATTGAATTTACTCAAGTCTACTAGTTAAATAATTATTCCAATTGGACTCTACAAGACCAATGTTATTTAATTAATTCAACACTTGAATTTATTTAATTATTTGGACTATACTAGGCCCACTAGTGTTTAATTAATTCAACACTTGAATTAATTTAATTTAGTCCATAATAATGTTTATGAAAATCACAATTTTCAAATACATTATTTACTTGGTCACCTTTTAATTTAGAAACACATTCATAAATTAAAAATTACAATTCCCTCATAGAAGTCATACTTCTATTTATTTTTTTTCTTTACACTTATAAACTTCTTTATAAGCCGTTCAACACATTGAACTATTTTACTTCTCAACGGGATCTAGAAAGCTAGTACTTGTGTGGCCCTCAATGGTTCATTGATACAACTAGTCGTGGGTTCACATCTCCATGCGATTCGGACTAAACATGTCCTTATATGAGCATACCCCAATTGCTCCATTCTTACTTATCAAGTTCTTGATAACAAGAACGTCAGAACTCAAGTCTGATAGTACCCAACCAATCATGTTAAACGCCTAGCAGCATCGCTTACATGATTCCCTAGGTATCAAATGATAGTGCCTGCAAGAACCATTCAATTATGGTTAGCGTACAGTACGGTCCCTTCAACTCATATATCCCGAACGATTCGACAACCATTGATTTATCGAGAGTTGTCAATGAATCGATACTATGTGTCATGTCGTAGTTGCATCGATGGTGTAATCTATGAAACCCCTTTCATAATTACCACCATACTCTGATCAGATATTTCAACCTACATACACATGAGAACACATAGGATATTCATACCCGAAGGTAAGCGGTGAATCCCCGACTACAATGTATCGACTCCTATATGTTTCGACATAACACCCAACCTTGCCACCTGATGACCCCATGAGAGTCGGTAAACAAGTCAAAGTGTACATAGAGTCTCAATGTTCTCCCGGGTCATAAGGACTAATGGTGTAAAACCATAAACTATGAATTTTCCACTCGATAAGTGAGAACCACTTGGAAAGTCTTTTATGGAGGGTTGTTCAGTGCACTCTACCAGGAGCACCTATCTGCATGCTCGGACATCACAATGTCCCCTACCAATGAAACATGGTACTCACATCGCAGATACTAGTCTCAAACTCGAGCGGTCAATATCCTTCTTAGCGGCGGCTGAATCGACTAGGAACTGTTTAGAATATACAGTATTCCAAATATGAGTTTCATGATACTCATCATATGAGCATCTCATATTCTTTCTACTATTTGTATATTCAAGGGCTTTATCTATGCAACTAGCATGTGTATACAGATAAAGATGTGCCAAAACAATAATTTAAAATATTATTAAAATAAAGACTGTTTATACATAGAGTTTCATTGTGAACACTCGGCCAACACTTGGCTCGACGTGCACCTACTCTAACAATATTGTGGTAATAGTGTTATGCATTGGTTTTACTTGAACTCTACACGAAAATAGGCAATTTTCTTGTCATGTCACTTGACTTGTGTTGAAGGGGCTGCCGTGTCTCGAGGTTTAAGAGTGATTTGATAACAGATATGTAGGAACGTATGTGTTGTTCTTGAGGTCGATTCAAGTTTGAGGGAGAACCGATCGATTCCCGTGTTTATGGCTTGGTTTTGGAGAGTTGGGTATGAACCGTCCACTACTCGTTTTTCTTTAAAATATACTAGAATTTATTTTTCCCACTCAAGCATTCGGCCGAAAGTATACATAAATATATTTGAAAGTACTTTTGCACAATTTAAAATAAATCAACCAACTATTATTTGATAATCCAAAAAAAATAATTCAAGTCATAAAATCGTACACGTCAACCAACCTACATTAACATTATTTCAAAAATAAACTTAACTCTAACATCCTCTCAAAAACTTCTCAAAGCAACATAATTCATTAAAATCTTTGCGTAATCATAAATAATAAACATAGTTTTTTATTTGTGAAAATCTAGCGACGGTCCTCGGGTTGTGTGCACCTTCTGTCCAGCTAGTTCAACCATCAAGAACTCCATCAATATCAAGCTCATGCTCACCTGTATCGATCAAATCTAATGAGTCTATTGACTCAGCAAACTTTAACCATGATAGCAACTAATACATATACATTCACAAGCAACACTGAAAATACTTTTAATAAAATAGCTTTTCATGAACATAAACTTTAACATTTTCCTTTCAACATATCATATCATATTTTCTTTTCATCATTTACATATATGTTTCCCTTTTTTTTTAATTCAGATTCTCAATTGTGACTTTCGTATTAGTTGTAGGTCGATAGATCCATCTACGTATTACCACGGTACCAGGCGGCGGGGATATCAGGGACAATGTCACCCGTCAATTGAGAATTGGCTTTACATATCATCGTATTAGTCACAATCAATCCACATCCTTCAACTTTTCATATTTCCATCACTTATAAAAATTCATGCATATATACATCATTTTTTTTATTTTTAAACCAAGTATGTAACATTTCTTTTAGTATTAACATTTTATTATAAAATTTCATAAACGTTTGAATAAACATTTTAACATTTATTATAGCATTCAGGGCACTTCCATGACGTGTAACAATTTTCAGGTGTAAAATGATCGTTTTGCCCCTGAAACCCTAAATTTCCCAATTTATTCTTAGACCTTAAAACGACGACCCAAATCATTCCAAACATAACATAACTCCTAAAATATGCCCATAAATATTTCTTAGATGTAAACTTAATGTTCTCGATTAATTTCTCAATTTGTTTTTAAACTTATAAGTACATCCCGATTTTGACTTGTATGGCCTCGAAACTTAACCAAACTTTCTCAAATTTGAATCAAAGCTTATTAACACCTAACTAAACCATACACAACCCAATTCAAGCCCATTAAACCCTTGGACCATCCCTAGGACACCTATTTAATTTTCCCCACAAAATTTGAAACCCTCAAATCTCTCGAACCTAGGCCCTAACCGATTAGACCACCCCCCGACCAACTCTCCAAGGATCTAGACCGAACCCCTAACATTTTGTTGGACCAAACCTAGCACCCTAACACTCCCAGCCCTTCACTCGGGCCCTAGGAAGCTTTTCGTGACTCTGTGGATTTTTATTACCTGTCATATGTCTGGAGCAACCGCTGTCCAAAAATCAGATGGATTCTTCCAAGTTCTTCTTCTTCAGTACCTGAAATTATTGAAATAAGAACTTGGTACCCATATCTATTTGGATCTTGAACTGATTAGACCCTTAGGGACCCACACCTGGATTATCTTGAGGGATTTTCCGTTTTGTGTCCCAAGATGAATGCGGTTATGTGCATAATCTGGTGGTGTGTGCAATGTTCTTTCTTTTGCAGTATGTGGTCTTGGCCGTTTGTCCTCACAACTCAATCTGTACCTCTTTTGAACCGGTTGGCCATTGTAGTGTCGATTAGGTATTATTTTTGAGTGATGTCCGGTTGAACTTGGCTCTCTGTGGGACCAATCTAAACCCTTGTGAACGACTGGATTTGGCCTGTGTCTAAGCCAAAATCGATTGGATTTCGCACTCTCAAATTCGACATATCCTAGACCACGTCTCCTTATATTGTTCTCAAGTCTTACGTTCTGATTTCTTTGAACTTTAGGCTCGTTATGTTTATGTACCGTACTAGGTCTGAAAAATATAATTGAATTTAAATTTTCTTTCCTAGTAGCAGTTGAGTTTGTGCTTCAGAGGTTCTACATTAGCCAGTCCTGTCTATAGCCGGTTTATGCATCTCATGCATCCTTTCAAGGGAAGCAGGTGACTTCTTCCATGAGTTGACTGTGTTCATCAACCATTTATTTTCTTTTAACGTGGCATGGAATAATATTCGCAAGTCATCATTCTCAGCCGCTTTCTGACTTAATTTTGCTTTCAAACCGTCAACCTCCTTTTGTTGCAAGCAGCTGAAGAGAGTTTTGTTTTTCTGCCTTAGCCTGATCGAATTTCTGCGATAGTCCCTTAAACTCATTCACCATGTAATACAGTGCTGTGACAAGGTATTCCCGTGTAAATTCCAGAGATTCGAAGTCGAATACCATCTTTTTGGTGGATTCTGATACTTCATCAGCCATGAGACATTTTACTGCCTCATCGTCGCTTTCACTCGAAGATTTCTCGGAGATGGACCTTTCTGAGTCTGAAACGCCCCATTTTCTTTTTCCTTCTTCTGTAATTAACACTCGTTGATTTTTTTTGTGTGAAATTTTTATCGTCTTTGGACCGTCTCTATTCAACCGGTCTCTTTTCATCTTTCTTCGGCATGTTGCACTCTGCAATAAAATGCCCTTTTTTCCACTATTAAAACAAGCTTGACCATCATCTGTATGGTTCTTTTTGAAATATGGTTTAGCAAACTGAGATTGATTTTTACGTATAAAATTACCAAATTTCTTGAAAAATAGGGACATAGCTCCATTGCTCAGTTGCTCAGCTGATTTCTCACTTATGGACTCTTCAACCGGAAGAGTCACTGTGGTAACTGTGAGGGTCTTAGTTTGTTGAGAAGTGTATGGTTCTTTTTCAGTTCGTATTTCGAGCTCGAACTCGTACGCTTTAAGACCGGCAAAGAAATTGTGAAGCTCCGGCTTGTTCAGATCTTTTGATTCTCTTATTGCTACTATCTTTGAAACATCTGATCATTTTAAATTCTACTGAAAATTTTTTGTAAAATTCATAGGCCGAAACCATGCCTACATAAATCCATAAAATTCGAAACATCCATTTCGTGATATCATCCCACAGCTAAATAAAATAAATACAGTTAAAATTATGAAAAGAGCAACCAACCTAAACAGATTACCGTTTTAAATATAAAACGTCAAGCATATTAATTTTTTTAAAACCTTCAGAAAAATAAAATCATCAACCACTTAAAAATCTTTTTAAACGTGTTCCCATAAAATCATATTATTGCGGAAGAATACAAGGTCCTCGGGTTACCGTGCGCCACCAGGTCCGCCCATTCAATCATCATCTCCTCCAGTCTACTCATCGAAAAGCTCACTTGCATCATTCACACCTAGTGAGTCTAAAGACTCGGCACACCTGTAATGTTATAACGAGTACATGTACATAACATGTAATAGTGAAAAGTTTTGTATTCAACATACATTTCATGATCTTAAAAGCGTAAACGTAAACATGTCGTAATATAGCATTACGTGCCAAAACATCTCATCATATCATCATTATTTATACTGAAGGTTCGTTTGCAGAGCACCTTGAGGTGCTTCAAACAAAATATTCTCCAAGAGCTGCAATAGCTCGTGTCCTAAGAATGTATACATCGATGAATTAGATCGAGTTTGGTATAGAACCAAGCGGAAAACACTCGAAATAATCCTTCGTCAAGAAACACTGATATATTATATATCTTGCGTAACTGAATAACCAAAAGACTAGATTAGTTTTTGCATTCATTAGTTCAGTTATGGTGAGAACTGAACTAACGGATGCTCTTACTAGTTAAATCAGTTTGAGAACAATAGTTAAAAAGTTAAATACACAAGATATGTTTATGGATTTTCAGAGACTTCAACTGCTCATACGTCACCCCTTCTACCACCTCGGATATGATTCACTAGAAGACTTTGATTGATACAAATACTTGTATAAACCCACTCAGCTTAGGACTTACCCACTGCCTATGAACTCCTAGATTAAACTGAAGGCAGCACCTTCCAGTCAACACTTCTTTGATGTCTATGTGAGAAAGACTACATACACAAGTTTAACGTCTTTGTGCAAGACTGTATTTGAGTGGTGGTGTGTGTGTGTGAGAACTGATATCTGAAAACTACTCGAAAGTGTTCTCACACGCTGAGGGAAATATTCTTCTAATCTAAAACTGATAACACGTTTAAGTGTTTGCTCGACTGGGCTGATTGCTTCTCTCTTAAGCTGATATGACTTTGAAGCGTGCCCTTTTCTTTTCTCTCTTGTGTTGTGTATTTCTTCACTGATCTTCACCCTCTCCTTATAGGCTCGAAGTTTGATCGTACAGTGAGATTCAATTATTGTATCCGTTGCATTTAGAATCTGTTCCTAGAAATTTGTCTTGTTCTTTCTGGAACACTTTTGTCTTTAAGCTCTGATGCAATGTCCATTATTGTCCTTTGACTGGACAAATGTTTTTGTACATTTGCACACAACTGGATTCCACTTATATCATGTAACGTACCATACTTTACACTATTTAAAATTTGCGGAAAAATAAAAACTTTCTTAAATATAAAATAAACTTTCGAATTTGCATTAAAATGTCTCGTTCGTCTAAAAACATTTTCCATAAACCAACCACACTCAAGTTTGCCAATCATCTAAGGCATAGTTTGGTACATGGGATAAGGGAGGGATTGATAAATAATCCTCCTTATCCCATGTTTGGTACATTTTTAAAAAGCTCATGATAATATCACGGGCCCTTGAAAAATAATTTTTTAGAAGGATAAAATATCCTTTCTATTAGGTGTGATAATTTTAGTCTAATGATAAAATACACTACAAATGACTTAATTACCCTCAATTTATAAATGATTTTTATAAATCTATGCTAGTAGGTATAAATTAAAATCAAATAAATATTTTATTTATTTTTATATATTATATAATATGATAATTATATAAATGAATTCGAGATAATTATATAAATCATTTTTATAAATCTCTATAAAATTATTAGTATCACTCGATTAACCTTTAAAATTAATATTTGACTTGACTCACAAAATCAAGAGCTCAATTATCATATTATATAATATATAAAATTAGGTAAAAATAAATAAATCATGCAAGCACTATCGACGCATGAACATATAAAAAATATGAACTCAAGCAACAACTTTGAAATTATAAAATTTATTATGATAAGGTTAATTTTGTCATTACAATCTAATATATAAATTTAATCACTCTTATTAAAATCATACCAAACATTAAATATAATATCATACCTCTTATTTATCCGTAACTTATCCTTATATTATATATCACATGTTTATCCTATCATATGTACCAAATTATGCCTAAAAGTATTTGCAATAAAAGATCACCACATAAATTTTGCTAACGAAAATACTTGTTTTAGAACATCGTAAAAAAAGATGAAATCAGAGTATTTGAAACTTTCATAAATTCTTAAGAACATGGTGGTCCTCGGGTTTAGCCTCCCGCTCAGTCCAAGCCAGCTCACTGGTCCTCACCCCTCGTCTCCTCAAATGCATCCTCACCTGCATCGACCAAGTCTAGTGAGTCTAAAAACTCAACATGTATAAACTGGATGTATCAAGTAATACGTAATAAAATCACATGCAACTTTAAAATAGGACCTACATACTGAAATTTGAGCTTGCTTATTAAAAAACTTGAACTTACGTACATACATAGATGTGCCATAATGTGAAACTTTTCTCAAACATGCTTGCATACTTGTACATACTTGAAGATACATAACTTCATAATTTTGCGTAGAGGATGTTTCAAAGCAAGTGACCCATAGATAAATACGCCTGATCAGACTAAACCACAGTACTAGGCTGACAGGGAAGATCCACTGCCACATACATGAGATCCCCGTTCATGCTTTAACGGGTAGATTGGTCCCTGGTCATGCTTCACTGCTTTCCAATCCTGATCTAAACCCGTTCATGCTTTAACAGGGTGGATTGGTCCCTGGTCATGCTTTACCGCTTTTCAATCTCATACATAAATTGGTCACAAGACATTTAGCATACCTCAAAAACTTGAAAGTATTTTCTTTGAACGTCGAACATACTTAATTGGCATTGAGGGATTCGTTGGATCTCGCTTGGGGCCAATGCTGCACATACTAATATGAGTTCAAAATCTTATTTTTCACAACTTAGACGTAGGTATTCGGGCTCTACACCGAAGTAAATAAATAGCTTATGACATTCTAAATCACTCAGACTTGACCTCGTTTAATCATCGTACTAAACCATGACATAGAACCCCAAAACAAATCCTATATTTTATATTCATACCCACAAAACAAATCCTATATTTTATATTCATACCCACAAAACAAATCCTATACTTTATATTCATATTTTTTTAAAAAATTATTCTTTATTTAAAAAAAAAGGTACACGGACCCGTGTAGGGGTCCTGGTAGGGGTCTGGGTAGGCACTGTAATTTCTAATTTTCAAAGGAAAAAGGACACAGACTCCGTGTCGGGGTCCGGGTAGCCTCTGTATTTGGAAATTCACGAAAATTCACTAACGTATTGATTCATCCTTCCAATCCAAGCCTAAGGACCATGAACCAAAACCTCAAGACTCATCCTAGGATGTTATTACATTGATTCAAACCCATACAAACACCCCAAATGTCCCCAAGCATCGACAAGCAACTTCAATACAATAATAACACGTAATTCGACATCATTTCGCTTCCTACGACTTCTATTACATCCCAAGCCAATCCCGACCTAAAAGAACCACCAAATAAAACCTAAATACATCCCATAGCATATCTAAATGCAATAGCACAAGCCCGGCGATTCCCAACGAAGCCTGCAACAAATAACTTCAAGAACATGTCAAGAACATATTTTCATAAAAGTCGCAGTTTGAACAGTCCCATGAAAACGATCATCACTCACTCATTTCATATCCAAATATTTCAGATTTACTGTCAAATCGAAGGTATCAAAAAGTTATACGTTTCATATGTTGAAAATATTTCCAGAAACTCGACCCAAAAATCGTTGTAATTTAAATGACAGCAAATTACGAGTTTTAGATCTAAAAATGTTTCAAAAATCGATCCAACAATTTTCCACTCAAGACTTTGCACATCACACATGGATTTTTACGCATAATAAACAACACAACGCATAATATGATGAGATCGACGTAAGAAAAATAGAATATACATGTCTTTTGATGTTTAAAACTCACGATACGGCGATACCGAAATGGAAACGATGCGAGGCTTGATCTGGGACGAATGTGGCACTATTTTTCTTGAAGAAAAACCAACGAAAACTCATTGGAAATATTCAGAGAGGGGCGGCTGCACTCTTGCTCTAAGAACCCTAATATTTTCCTCTCAAAATCTGAAATAGAGTGTAAGAAATTGTGTGTGTGTGTGTGTAATTAACGTGAATGTGTATGTGTAATTAACGTGAATGTGTGTGTGAGTTTTGTTCAGGTAATTAGGGGAAATTTTGTGCTTAATTGGTAATTAACAACTAATTAAAATTCTAACCTCCCTCTAACTTTAAATAACATCTCTTAATTTAAAATAAAATGTACAAGTGACAAATGTTTGAAAACTTTAAAGTTATAAAATCACCTAATAATTAAATTATGCTTTTAAAATGCTAAAAATTAAATAAACCTTTTAAAATGCTTAAAACTAAATAAATCATTTATAATGCCCCAATTCTAACTTAAAATAAAATACCGCATTTTAAAATTGTCAAAATCGTCATCGGTCTCTTTTCCTCGATTCCGCATCGAATAATCGCCTGAAACATGAAACTCGAGAAAACCTTTTTAACATGCATCACATAAACATAATAATGTAAAATAATTAAATTAAATGGATCATGCATTGCTATAAATAATTTTAAACTTAAATAAACAATTTGACAATTTTAAATAAATGCATGGGTTTTACGTGTATTGAATTTGGGCTCTACAATTCCTCCCACACTTATATAAATTTCGTCCTCGAAATTAAATCTTACCAAACAACTCCGGGTAACGAATTCTCATATCTGCCTCGGTCTCTCAAGTGGCTTCCTCCACTAATTAATTTAGCTACCGGACTTTGACCAGCTTGGTCACCTTGTTCCAAAGTCTACGCTCCTGTCTGTCTAGGATTTAGACAGATCTTTCCTCACACGACAGATCTGGAGCAAGCTGCAACGGCTCATATCTCAAAACATGCGAAAGATTCACTAGGTACTTCCTCAGCATCGAGACGTGGAACACATTGTGTACTCCGAACAGATTCGGCGGTAGAGCTACACGATAAGTGTAATGTCCGAGAATTATAGAATTGATAAACCAAGATTATTAGTCTTCATTAACGTGAGACTTGGAAGATATGAGAATGCAGGACATGCAATGAGGGAAGAAAAGACATGAGAAAATAGGGTTTGCAAGACCGCACCCGCGCCCAGAACAAGAGTGCACCCGCGGTCATGCAATTATGAATTTTTGCAAGAAAGGTCGAAGCATCACCGCACCCGCGGTGCCAGACATGACCGCACCCACGGTGCATGGACAGTAAGTTGGTGTTTTTGGAAATGGCCAGACCGCACCCGCGGTGCTAACAGGAGCGCACCCGCGGTGGTGTCACCGCACCCGCGGTCTTGTACGTAGTGCACCCGCGGTCGTCAAAATTCAGAAAATGAGGATAATGCCGAAGCATGAGCGCACCCGCACTCCTGGCACTACCGCACCCGCGGTCATGCGTGTTGCATGAAGAATGATGCCACGTTTCAGACTTTGCATGCAATATATATATATGAATGACACATCGTTTACCTCAGAATTTCAGAAGGAAATCGAGAGTTTTGGAGAGAAGTTGATTTCTTAAGTTAGAATTTGATTTACAAAGAATCCGTCCGTCAGAATTTAAATCCGACTTCAGTTTTGAGCTCCTTTCGACACGAGCTACACAAGGACGTAAGTTTTGTTACGTTTTGAGATGTTTTGAAAATATGATGTTACTAGAATTGCATGTGATTCAGATATAGCGTTTCTGCTACTGTAGACATTGTATAATCGAAGTCAGATTTCAAAATAAACTGGTTATGCAATTGTTATAAATTGTGAAAGATATTGATTGATATTTTGATATCAGAATTGGGTATCATTGATTGTTAACATACCGGTATTGAGATTATGAGTTCTGGTATTATATATGTGATGTTCAGATTGACGGGGTATTCAGATTGTATTGTTATGCCGTAGAAACATCAGTTGAGTTATATTGATCAGATTCAGTATTGATTGAGATTGATCAGACTCAGTAATTATTCAGAGTGTATTGTGATATCGATGACATGACTTAGATTGTATCTTGTTCAGATATTGATCAGATTGTATACTGATTTGAGTATTGATCAGAACAGATTGTGTATTGAATTATTCACTGATTCAGCGTATTCGATATTGTCATTTCAGATTGGATATGGACAGAGTTGAATACTGGTCATCGTCTTCGTCAGACCGGGACGACAAAGGTATAATTCATGTGATATTCGGGAAGCATAACTCAAATAGATTAATTTGAGTTTCCCAATAAAATCACATACTAGATTATTGTTTATATTGTTACCCGATTATGCTTTGATTATAGAATTGTATTCAAGCATGTAAGATAATTGTGATATTCAGTTATGAATATGATTATGCTTTGTTTACAGATTGTTATTCATTGCATTTAAGATAGGAAAGTCTTGACAGCCATTGTCAGACTTCTAGACGTTCGGTGTATCTCAACTTAGGAGTAGCCATTACTCCTATTGCCAGCCGTCGATACAGCTCGGACCGAAGTCTAGGAATAAGACGTACAGTCGCCCCGAGTGGTTGGGTAGGTGACAGCCAGTGACGTCTTATTCACCCCGGGATCCCTAGAGTTATAGTTGAGTCAAGTCTAGACATGATTTGATTAGAACAGCATGCGTAGATGAATTGGCTTCATAGACTATGGAACCTATTGTTATTACTTTCAGTCATGACAACATGTTTCATGATTTAGACTATTTACATGCATGTTTATCTGATTTGAATTGCATGTTTAGTTAGATTAGAGTTCATAGATGATGAAATATATTACTATCGTCTTTGCTTTTATTCATGACAACATGTTCCATGAATCAGTATGTGTATATGCATGTTTACCATGTTTTATACTGGGATTTATTCTCACCGGAGTTATCCGGCTGTTGTCTTGTTTTGTATGTGTGCATGACAACAGGTGGGACAGGATCGGGGTCGAGAAAACGACGAGAGAAGACGAGTTTAGCGTGGTGATTCCGGACTTATTGTAGACTTGGTTTTATTACTTGAACTTAGTACTTGAACCTTAGATTAATTGAAAGACTGTTGTACATTATTGTACTTTTATACTGAAATATAGTTTTATACAGATATGTATATTATGTAGATTCCATTACCTTCCGCATTTACATTTTTAAAAAAAAAGAAAAATTTTTAGACCCTGTTTATCAGAACTGATAATTAAATCCCAACGATGATTAAGAAGATGATTAGCGTCCGGGTCCCCACAACAGGTGGTATCAGAGCTGATAGTTCCTTTAGACTTAGATTATCAGAGCGATAGATCCTTTAGATCGAGATAGTCAGAGTTGATAAATTCTTTAGACTGAGATAGAAGAGAATGAGCGGGGTAGATTGAATTTTCTTTCCTTGCATGTGATTATTAGCATGAGATTTATTATAATGTTGAATTACATTATGGGTGCTAGCATGATTTACTGTTTTCCCTATTACATGTTGTTTGTATCTGAGTTGATTGCAGCATGTAATTACCAAGACTGAATCAGAACCGAGTCTGAATCAGAGGTATATGATCAGAGGAGGGCTGAGACAGATTATATAGATTGTGTATTAATTTGTTTGATATTCAGATATACCGCCTCGGAGAATTCCAGAAAGGGGTAGTACTTCGTCTGAACAGATAGATGCATCAGAAACTCTGATAGAAGTAAAGTTGGCAGAACTTCAGTTATTTCAGCCGCCGATGTTGAGTGGTATCGAGACATCGGAAGATTGTCAGAACTGGTTGGATGACATAGAAATACTATTTGATTTAATTGCTTGTACAGAGGAACAAAAAGTTAAATTGGTATTTCTCCAGTTACGAGAGGCTGCCAGAAGTTGGTGGGTTACCATGAAAGGAGTATTAACACAACGTGGTACTGTGATCACGTGGGAAGTCTTCAGAGCTGAATTCTACCAAAGGTTTTTCTCCGTTTCGTATCGGGAGGACAAAAGAGCAGAATTTGAGAATTTGGGACAAGGCCTATTGAATATTGACGAATATGCTGCTAAATTCTCTATGTTATTGCGTTTTGCTCCTCAGTTAGCTGGAGATGACGAAGCTGTAGTGAATCAGTTCGTCAGAGGATTGAATTCAGAGGTAGTTGCATTTATGAATTTGCGGCGACCTTACCATTTTGCTGACATCTTGAGTAGAGCAAAGAGAGCTGAGGCAAGTCTGATTAGACAGCTAGGGAGGTTGTGTAGTAGCCCGAATTCCAAATTGGGTAATTAACGGATTAATGGTAATTAAGAAGGTTTAATGTGTAATTTTGACCGTGGTCATGATCGGACGGACCGAAGATGGTTCGGAAGCACCGAAGAGTTCGGACGATCCGAAGTAAGTTCGGTGGATCCGATCATGAGGTGTCAAGAGTTGATCGACACGTCAGTTTACATGCAAGTTCGGATGATCCGAAGTGTAGGTTCGGTGGATCCGATCATGAGGTGTCAAGAGTCGATGGACACGTAGGAGTTCGGACGGTCCGAAGAGGGTTCGGTGGATCCGAACATAGCCTATAAATAGTGCTCGGATTTCCTCATTTTGTATTTTCATTTCTTGAGTGTGTCTCATATTTGAGAGGATTGGGAAGGTTTCTAGGGTTAGTTGTTGGTCGAGCGATAGCCAAGAGCTGCCAGGATTGGTAGCGTAGCGACGCCTGAGTTACGAGGCAATCGACATCAAAGGGCTGTCGACGGACGAAGGTAAACCCTAAACCTTTGGTAGTACTGGTTTTGCTAGTCGAGCATGGTAGTATTGTTCATTGGGTATACTTTTGATGCGTAGGCTTGTTCTAGACCTGATTAGCGGTGTTGCGTAAGGCTAGGCTTGCTGTGATAGAGGTACGAAAGTACTATCCGAGATATCCTGGTTGAGTATACAGTCATATATGTGTTGCATGATTATTTGCTGCATTGTTATATGTCATATGATGCATGCTATTATGTCACGCTTTATGATGCATGTTGCATTTCATGTTGAGCCGTATCTCCTTCGAGATAGCCTTTACTGTTGAGCTGTATCTCTTTCGAGATAAGCTATATCTTGTGGGGCCGCTCAGCCCTGTCTTGTCTTGTGGACGCATGGACACCGAGAGTACACAGTGGCCGACGGGTCGGGAGGGCTTCGGTGATCCGGGACATTTTAGGTCCACGTCTGTTCTTGTAGTGGATGCAGTGACCTAGAGGAGTACCGCGCGGCACTATCCACTTGGCGCCTCTAGACTGAGCATTTTGAGATCCTTTGTGACTCCTATTTCTTGACTACCCTGGTATCATATCATAGCATGTGCATTTCATATAGGTTTGTATACTCATGCTTTTGTACTGGGCGTTCTTATCGCTCACGTCCTCGGTTTTGTTTATCTTGGACACCCCATTCCCACGGGGCAGGCCTCAGGTTGGATGGCTCAGGAGGGGCGGGAGGAGGACAGTGAGTAGCTGGTTGGTTTAGTTTTCAGTACTTTCTATTCGATATGGTTGTACCGAATATATTTATTTTGAGTTGTTCTGATTTCGATTGGGTTGTATAACTATTGTCGTTTGCTATTTTTCCGCTGTTATCTCTGATTAGTATTAATTAAGTTAATCGCATGCTTAGTTCTTGATTAGTAGGTGATTCTGGAACGGGTCACTACATTTATGGTATCAGAGCATGCTTACGATTTTGGGATATAGATTTCTGTTTTGGGATTTCCGTTGACCATTTTACCATTTTCCCCATTCTATCTTGTAGCGATGGCTGACCACTTTGGTGATGAGAGTAGTCAGGGGAGTGTAGGTCGTTGGGGTGATCAGGACGATCGTAGGCGTCACCGTGAGTATCGTCATCGTCGGGATGGTCCTAGGCGTTTTGATTTGCACCGTTTTATTCAGATGGGACCTAAGCCTCTAGTCGGTGGAGAGACTCCCGATGATGCTGAGGATTGGTTAGAGCGCATGGAGAGTTGTTTCCGTGCATTTCAGTACACCGAGGAGCAGAAGAAAGAGACCCTTAGTTTTCTTCTCGAGGGCCGTGCGCGCAAGTGGTGGCGATCGACTTCTGCGCCGATAGTCCAGTCCCAGGGTAGGGTGATTTGGGCCGATTTCCGTGCAGCTTTCATGCAGCTGTATTTTCCTCCAGCCCTTCGCCAGGCGAAGACGATTGAGCTCTTGAACCTTAAGCAGGGTAGTATGTCTGTTGATGAATATCAGCAGAAATTCTTTGAGTTGTTACCCTTCGCTCCTCATATCAGTGGCAGTTCTGAGGCCAAGTATGACCATTTCCTCCAGGGTCTTAACCAGGAGATCTTTGACCGAGTCACTGTCTGTGATAATCCTACTTCGTATGATGGATTAGTGAACCGGTGTCGCCAGGCAGAGATCAGTCTCCAGCGTGGTAGGGCTATTCTTTCTTCTAGACCTCCGAGTACTTTGAGTCCTCGATCTCAGTCGTTCAAGAAATCTGGTTCTTCTTCTTCTGGATCTGGATCACGGTCTAGCGGTGTTTTCCGCTTTGGTGAGAAGAAGGTTTCTTGTGTGCATTGTGAGAAGAACCATCCATCGGAGCAATGCCGATCAGCCGCGGGAGCTTGTTTTCAGTGCGGAGAGATGGGGCATATTAAGAAGAATTGTCCTCAGTTGCGAGGTGGGGCAGGAGCTGGCTCCGGATCTCAGACGACTGTTCAGCAGAGAAGGCAGGGTCAGGCTGTGGGTAGTTCGAATCTTCGACCTCGTGCCCAAGGTCAGGTTTTTGCGCTGAACCAGGATCAGGCTGCAGATGAGAGTCAGAGATGATGATATTTCCAAGCCTGCATTTCGTACTCGTTATGGGCATTACGAGTTTCTAGTTATGCCATTCGGATTGACGAATGCGCCAGCGGTGTTCATGGATTTGATGAACCGAGTCTTTCGGGATTTTCTAGATCAATTTGTGGTGGTGTTCATCGATGTTGTTGTTTCGTTTTGTTCATACTATAAACCTGATTTCGAGGACGAAATCTTTTTAAGGGGGGGAGAATGTAGTAGCCCGAATTCCAAATTGGGTAATTAACGGATTAATGGTAATTAAGAAGGTTTAATGTGTAATTTTGACCGTGGTCATGATCGGACGGACCGAAGATGGTTCGGAAGCACCGAAGAGTTCGGACGATCCGAAGTAAGTTCGGTGGATCCGATCATGAGGTGTCAAGAGTTGATCGACACGTCAGTTTACATGCAAGTTCGGATGATCCGAAGTGTAGGTTCGGTGGATCCGATCATGAGGTGTCAAGAGTCGATGGACACGTAGGAGTTCGGACGGTCCGAAGAGGGTTCGGTGGATCCGAACATAGCCTATAAATAGTGCTCGGATTTCCTCATTTTGTATTGTCATTTCTTGAGTGTGTCTCATATTTGAGAGGATTGGGAAGGTTTCTAGGGTTAGTTGTTGGTCGAGCGATAGCCAAGAGCTGCCAGGATTGGTAGCGTAGCGACGCCTGAGTTACGAGGCAATCGACATCAAAGGGCTGTCGACGGACGAAGGTAAACCCTAAACCTTTGGTAGTACTGGTTTTGCTAGTCGAGCATGGTAGTATTGTTCATTGGGTATACTTTTGATGCGTAGGCTTGTTCTAGACCTGATTAGCGGTGTTGCGTAAGGCTAGGCTTGCTGTGATAGAGGTACGAAAGTACTATCCGAGATATCCTGGTTGAGTATACAGTCATATATGTGTTGCATGATTATTTGCTGCATTGTTATATGTCATATGATGCATGCTATTATGTCACGCTTTATGATGCATGTTGCATTTCATGTTGAGCCGTATCTCCTTCGAGATAGCCTTTACTGTTGAGCTGTATCTCTTTCGAGATAAGCTATATCTTGTGGGGCCGCTCAGCCCTGTCTTGTCTTGTGGACGCATGGACACCGAGAGTACACAGTGGCCGACGGGTCGGGAGGGCTTCGGTGATCCGGGACATTTTAGGTCCACGTCTGTTCTTGTAGTGGATGCAGTGACCCAGAGGAGTACCGCGCGGCACTATCCACTTGGCGCCTCTAGACTGAGCATTTTGAGATCCTTTGTGACTCCTATTTCTTGACTACCCTGGTATCATATCATAGCATGTGCATTTCATATAGGTTTGTATACTCATGCTTTTGTATTGGGCGTTCTTATCGCTCACGTCCTCGGTTTTGTTTATCTTGGACACCCCATTCCCACGGGACAGGCCTCAGGTTGGATGGCTCAGGAGGGGCGGGAGGAGGACAGTGAGTAGCTGGTTGGTTTAGTTTTCAGTACTTTCTATTCGATATGGTTGTACCGAATATATTTATTTTGAGTTGTTCTGATTTCGATTGGGTTGTATAACTATTGTCGTTTGCTATTTTTCCGCTGTTATCTCTGATTAGTATTAATTAAGTTAATCGCATGCTTAGTTCTTGATTAGTAGGTGATTCTGGAACGGGTCACTACAGGTTGTGTGTGAAACAACCCCAGACACAGCAATCCCCTCTCAAATTTGATCAAGGCAGTACGATTGGAAAGCAAGATTTGCTGAAAGCTCGGAAGAAACCATTTAAGAAGCTAGGAAGCGGTTCCTCTAGCTCCAGTGGTTCTAGCCCGAGTTATACTGGAGTGTATTTCAGAACTTGCGGAGGGAGACATCCCACCGAGCAATGCCAGGGAGTGATTGGTAGATGCAATATTTGTGGACAGCCGGGACACTTTGCTAAAGTTTGTCCCCAGAAGCGTTCCCGAAGATTGTAGGGAACAGAGTTCGATTGAAAACACAGATCCAGAATTCACAACAGGTACTATTCTTTATGATTCTATGGCATATGTATTGATATATACTAATGCATTTCTTAAGATTATCCTTGAATGAGTTGCATGGAGATATGTTGTATCTGTTGGGTTTGTATGTACTGTAGTATTGATGTCCTTGCTTGTTGAGGAAATATTGATATCAGAGATTTCTATATATATTGTATACTACAGTAAGATGAGAATGAGATTGAGCTAGATTATGATGTACTTGTGTTCTGATTTGACTGCATTAGTGATATTAATATGCTGAACAAGTACAGACATATTGTAGAATTTTTCCAGAAATGGTAAGAGTCAGACCAGAGATGACTGATCAGTGGAGATACCACGATAAGGATTCTAGATTTAGAATTCCTGTGATATTTAGATTGTCTATGACTCGATTAATACAGAAAGGAACAGATGGTATCCTTATGTATTCAGTAGATTTACTGAAATCGAGTCTAGCATTGGCAAATTTGCCAATAATGCATGAGTTGGCTGATGTTTGCCTAGATAAGATGTTAGATTTAAGTTATATCAGAAAAATAGATTTTAGAATTGAATTCCGCTCATATACTGATTGTTATTTTAGAATTCAACACAGAATAACGTTGAATGTACAGAATGATACAGAATGAATTGAAAGATCAGTAGAAGAGTACCGACCAAGAGTTACAGTTGATTTAGTGTTTCTCTTTGGCATGTGTCAGTATATTCAGAGATGTTCTGATGATTCTATGCTCATTGTATCTATGAGATTTTGATATATTTGCAGCATCTGATTGATTAAATGGAATATTTGAAGATTTTATTGAATATTCATAGAACCGTGATTATTGTATACAGAAATTAGTCAGGTATGAATCATAATTGAAACAGATTGTATTCAGAATATGTGATATCTATAGTTTGTATACCGATTTATTTGCACAGTTGAGACAGAAATCAGCGACTGTAAACGACACAGGTAACAGATATATCAGAATTAGCAGAAATGTCAGAAAGTCAGAATTGCTGAGTTTTACAGATTTTCTTATTCTCTTATTCCCTTATTATGTTACATCTGCTTGCGTATTGTGATGGATCTAAATCAGTATTTGAGACATCTTATATTGTTTGGGAGCATATTCTATTTGCAGATGAGATATGGCAGATGATTTGGGCACTGTGAAGATTGATCAGTAGTCAGAATTATCAGTATTGCCAGCAATCGCTGTTTTATGAGTTTTCTTAAACTCACTAGATCTGTATAGGTTGTTTTTTTTTATCCCGAATCTGATTGATATTACTGTGGTTTGCATGTATGTTTGATACAGAATATTGTAAACAGTTGAGAGTTGCAACAGTTCAGAAATGTGATATCAGAATGTTACAGAATTATATAATAGAATTTGATATATGTAGTCAGTGCCGAATACCAGGTAGGTATTTCTTCTTTATTTTATATTATTAACTGATTGTTTATACAGAATAGTTCGAATCTGAAAGCACAGATAGTGTCAGAAATGCACAGTAGTGAGTTCAGTTTTCATTCAGGTGATTGTGAATGTATGATATTCGAACAGATAGTTATGATATAGACAGATTTAAATCAGTTATAGCAGAAATTGTACAGAAAGGTTGACAGAAATAGTACTGAATTGTATGAATTGTCAATAAAAGAAGACAGAAAGATAGAAATCAGAAAATTATTACAGAATTTGTATATTTCTGAATAGAAATGGGAGTGCATTTCTACGGCTTTTGTAATGAAATTACCTCCATTTTCTTCAGATTGAAATAGGATATGATTGTGATTGACAGATTGTTCAATCTATATCTATCAGTTTGTACCAGATAACATACAAACATGACCAAATGACACAGATCGATGTCAGAAAAATGGTCAGAATAATCAGAATGCCGGAATAGATTATTTCAGATTGTGCTTTTTGATTGATTTTGTACTTGTGACAGAATATATTATGAACCTTCTTATAGATTTGTCACAGACTGACAGACAGTCAGAGTATATTTTATCCAGATATTGGAAGATTTTGGTACAGCTTTAGTGCTGGATGTTAGCACTAGTTGTTATGACTTATTGGCACTATATGAATTACTATATGACAATAGCTATTAAGACAGTTCAGAATGAACAATTTTGATAAACCAATATCGGATGATGATGTTTGGTATCTGGAGTGGAAGATTGAATATATCCTTGATCGGGATAAACAGAATTGATAACCGTCAATAGTATTGATTTACTATGAACTGTGATTGGTTTATACGAATGTTGTATAACCAACCTGGCCGGAGTAACTCTATCAGAGTTAGTTTAGGAGTATTATGATGTTATACTTCATGAATTCCTATTCCAGATGGGGATCAGGGAGTTGAGTTTTGATTTAAATTCTAGTATACATTTCTTCTCGTATATTTGAATTGATTTCTTATGAGTTCGGGGACGAACTCAGATCTAAGAGGGGGAGAAATGTAATGCCCGAGAATTATAGAATTGATAAACCAAGATTATTAGTCTTCATTAACGTGAGACTTGGAAGATATGAGAATGCAGGACATGCAATGAGGGAAGAAAAGACATGAGAAAATAGGGTTTGCAAGACCGCACCCGCGCCCAGAACAAGAGTGCACCCGCGGTCATGAAATTATGGATTTTTACAAGAAAGGTCGAAGCATCACCGCACCCGCGGTGCCAGACATGACCGCACCCGCGGTGCATGGACAGTAAGTTGGTGTTTTTGGAAATGGCCAGACCGCACCCGCGGTGCTAACAGGAGCGCACCCGCGGTGGTGTCACCGCACCCGCGGTCTTGTACGTAGCGCACCCGCGGTCGTCAAAATTCTGAAAATGAGGATAATGCCGAAGCATGAGCGCACCCGCGCTCCTGGCACTACCGCACCCGCGGTCATGCGTGTTGCATGAAGAATGATGCCACGTTTCAGACTTTGCATGCAATATATATATGAATGACACATCGTTTACCTCAGAATTTCAGAAGGAAATCGAGAGTTTTGGAGAGAAGTTGATTTCTTAAGTTAGAATTTGATTTACAAAGAATCCGTCCGTCAGAATTTAAATCCGACTTCAGTTTTGAGCTCCTCTCGACACGAGCTACACAAGGACGTAAGTTTTGTTACGTTTTGAGATGTTTTGAAAATATGATGTTACTAGAATTACATGTGATTCAGATATAGCGTTTCTGCTACTGTAGACATTGTATAATCAAAGTCAGATTTCAGAATAGACTGGTTATGCAATTGTTATAAATTGTGAAAGATATTGATTGATATTTTGATATCAGAATTGGGTATCATTGATTGTTAACATACCGGTATTGAGATTATGAGTTCTGGTATTATATATGTGATGTTCAGATTGACGGGGTATTCAGATTGTATTGTTATGCCGTAGAAACATCAGTTGAGTTATATTGATCAGATTCAGTATTGATTGAGATTGATCAGACTCAGTAATTATTCAAAGTGTATTGTGATATCGATGACATGACTTAGATTGTATCTTGTTCAGATATTGATCAGATTGTATACTGATTTGAGTATTGATCAGAACAGATTGTGTATTGAATTATTCACTGATTCAGCGTATTCGATATTGTCATTTCAGATTGGATATGGACAGAGTTGAATACAGGTCATCGTCTTCGTTAGACCGGGACGACAAAGGTATAATTCATGTGATATTCGGGAAGCATAACTCAAATTAGATTAATTTGAGTTTCCCAGTAAAATCACATACTAGATTATTGTTTATATTGTTACCCGATTATGCTTTGATTATAGAATTGTATTCAAGCATGTAAGATAATTGTGATATTCAGTTATGAATATGATTATGCTTTGTTTACAGATTGTTATTCATTGCATTTAAGATAGGAAAGTCTTGACAGCCATTGTCAGACTTCTAGACGTTCGGTGTATCTCAACTTAGGAGTAGCCATTACTCCTATTGCCAGCCGTCGATACAGCTCGGACCGAAGTCTAGGAATAAGACGTACAGTCGCCCCGAGTGTTTGGGTAGGTGACAGCCAGTGACGTCTTATTCACCCGGGATCCCTAGAGTTATAGTTGAGTCAAGTCTAGACATGATTTGATTAGAACAGCATGCGTAGATGAATTGGCTTCATAGACTATGGAACCTATTGTTATTACTTTCAGTCATGACAACATGTTTCATGATTTAGACTATTTACATGCATGTTTATCTGATTTGAATTGCATGTTTAGTTAGATTAGAGTTCATAGATGATGAAATATATTACTATCGTCTTTGCTTTTATTCATGACAACATGTTCCATGAATCAGTATGTGTATATGCATGTTTACCATGTTTTATACTAGGATTTATTCTCACCGGAGTTATCCGGCTGTTGTCTTGTTTTGTATGTGTGCATGACAACAGGTGGGACAGGATCGGGGTCGAGAAAACGACGAGAGAAGACGAGTTTAGCGTGGTGATTCCAGACTTATTGTAGACTTGGTTTTATTACTTGAACTTAGTAGTTGAACCTTAGATTAATTGAAAGACTGTTGTACATTATTGTACTTTTATACTGAAATGTAGTTTTATACAGATATGTATATTATGTAGATTCCATTACCTTCCGCATTTACATTTTAAAAAAAAGAAAAATTGTTAGACCCTGTTTATCAGAACAGATAATTAAATCCCAACGATGATTAAGAAGATGATTAGCGTCCGGGTCCCCACAATAAGCTAGTGTCCCAACTCTGTCATGAATTTCAAACGGTCCAATAAACCTCAGGATTAGCTTGCCTCTCTTCCCAAATCTCATAACACCCTTCATGGGTGCTATCTTCACGAAAACGTGATCTCCTACGGCAAACTCTAGATACATTCTTCTCTCGTCCGCATGACTATTTTGGCGACTCTGGGCGGTCTTCATCCTGTCTCGGATCTTGACCACCACATCTGCAGTCTGCTGAACTATTTCTGGACCAAGTTCCGCTCTTTCACCGACTTCATCCCAGTGAATCGGCGACCTGCACTTCCTTCCATACAATGCCTCGTATGGAGCCATACCTATAGATGATTGAAAACTGTTGTTGTAAGTAAACTTCACTAGACGTAGATTACATTCCCAAGTCCCATGGAAATCGATCGTATAAGCCCGCAATAAATCCTCCAAAACTTGAATGACTCGCTCAGATTGTACATCTGTCTGCGGGTGAAAAGCTGTACTAAATAGCAACTTCATCCCCATGGTTGCATGCAAACTCTTCCAAAAGGACGATGTAAACCTCGGTTCCCTTTCGGACACAATAGAAATTGGGATTCCGTGCAATCGGACTATCTCCCTCGTACAAAGCTCCGCATACTGCGTCATGGAGAAATATGCCGAATTGGTAAGTCGATCCACTGTAACCCAGATGGCATTGAATCCTCTGACTGACTTCGGAAAATCAACCACGAAATCCATGGTGATATTCTCCTGTTTCCACTCGGGAATAAGAAGTGGCTTAAGCATCCCTACTGGCCTCTGATGCTCTGCCTTCACATGCTGACAAGTGAGACATTTAGACACGAACTGGCGGATGTCCCTCTTTATACCTGGCCACCAATATAACATCTACGGGTCCTTGTACATCTTGGTACCTCCTGGGCGGACGGAATACGGAGATGCATGTGCCTCTATCAAAATATCCTCTATGATTGAATCAATACTAGGCACCGACATTCTACCTCTGCATCTCACAATACCATCGGACACTGTGTAGAGTACACTGCCCTTGGCCTCATTCTTCAGTCTCCATTTCTGTAACTGCTCATCTGAAGACTGGCCTGCTCAGATTCGGTCAAACTACGAAGACTGGACTGTCAGATTAGACAGCTTAGGAGTTCTGCCCTTATGATAGACCTCTAACCCAAATCTCTGAATTTTTTACTGAAGAGATCTTTGCACTGACAACTGTGCTATGACTGCAACTTTCCTGCTCAAAGCATCTGCTACAGCATTAATTTTCCCCGGATGGTAGCTAATTTCACAATCGTAGTATTTTACTAACTCCAACCACCGTCTCTGTCTCATATTCAGTTCTTTCTTAGGGAAGAAATACTTGAGACTCTTGTGATCAGTAAATATTTGGCATTTCTCGCCGTAAAAGTAATGCCTCCAAATCTTCAATGCAAAGACAACGTCAGCTAACTCAAGATCATGAGTCGGGTATTTCTTCTCATGCACCTTCAACTGTCCGGAGGCATAAGCTCTAACCCGACCATGCTGCATCAACACTGCGCCTAACCCGAGCTTAGAATCATCGGTACAACATAAAGTTGCCTTGACCTGCTGGAATGGCTAACACTGGCGCTGAAATAAGAGCTTGCTTCAAAGTATCAATGCTCTTCTGACATTCATCACTCCATACAAATTTATCATTCTTCTAAGTCAATGAAGTGAATGGCACTGCTATCGGAGAAAAATCCCTGAATAAATTTTCTATAGTAGCCTGCTAGGCCTAAGAAACTGAGGATCTCAAAGCATTCTTCGGTTCAACTCATTCCTTAACTGCTGCTACCTTAGCTGGATCCACCTCGATACCATTGCTAGATATTATATGACCCAAAAACGCTACCTTTCTCCAACAAAAATTCACACTTACTTAATTTTGCAAACAACTTGAGACTTTGCAAGACCTGCAAAACTGTACCCAAATGCTGACGGTGCTCCTCATGGCTCTTCGAGTATATGAGAATGTTGTCAATGAACACTATGACGAACTGATCTAGGTATGGCTGAAATAATCTGTTCATCAAGTCCATTAAAATCGCTGGAGCATTCGGCAGTCCAAATGGCATCACTAAGAACTCGTAGTGCCCATATTTGGTTCTGAAGGCTGTCTTAGTTTTACTTTTACTATGACCTCAAATTTTGACTTTTCTCACAATTCCCAATATTAGCAATAGAGGTTCAAACTTATCGTATATTACTTTCTTTATATTATACCTGTAATGTTCATCGATCTATTACATTAATATTTATGCAGTTAAACCTAAGAAATCTTAACACCAAAAGTTACTGATCAACTTCTATCCTTGGTACGACACTCAAAAGTTAAACCTTTTCTTAACCATGTAATAATATTGACCTACGATCCTTGAATCGAATCTTTACCTTACGACACAATGGTGACGTAACTTAGCTATTTACAAATACATCCCAAATAAAGTTTGTTGCTAATCTTAAATTTCGAGTAACATTAATCCATAAAACCCCAAAATATACAATATCGATATTCTGCTTAGATAATAAACCTACCTTGCATCAAAAACATGCTTAAACTATTTCCTTCCCAATTACATTATAGTTGAGGCCTAAGCCACTTAAACCTTCCTCATTGGAACGAATGTCACACTTTAACGTATCCTCAATACTTAATTCATTCTAACGTATAAAGCTTAATAAGTTTCCCACTGTTAATGATGGACTAATTCTAATAAATCAACTTCACTTATAACCCACATAATTCTAGAACACTCATATAAAGATTTTAGATTTCTTACTCGATAAAAAAAATCTTCATATTCTACCATTGCTAACCTATGTTGAATACAACTAATTCCCTTTTGTTTTTATTTCACCCAATATCCCAGTATGATCACCTATTTCATAAACTTGAACTTAAAACTTACACAACCAAAGTAGTCTTAGATAACTTAATTCCAATACTCATATCCACTTAATCCTAAGTTTCTTAATGACTTACAAAGATTCCTCAAAACAAGGTGCCTGATAGGGCATCTTGCCATTCCTATCGACCTCAATGTCTCTCTGGTCCTGCCCTGCTGCCAAAGCTCTCGACACGGCAACTGTATAGGTTGTAGGACCAGCAACCCTGACATCACGGCGCAATATCGGCTGCAAACCATCCATAAAATGCCTCAGATTCTCCCGGGCATCATTATCAATTAGGGCCACAAAGTGACACCCCATTTCAAACTTCTTGACGAAGTCTGCCACGCTGTTGTCTCCCTAACGCACTGACATGAACTTCCTGGTCAAGCGGGAGCGTACTTCTTCAGTGAAGTACTTGGAGTAGAAAACCTCATTGAACTCATTCCAGGTCAAAGCCTGCAGATTGACCGATATGGACGCGCTCACCCACCACCGTCTGGCATCCCCTGCTAGAAGTAATATGGCCCATTTGACCCGATATGTATCCTGCAGCTACATGAAGTCAAAAATCACTTCGATAGACTTAATCCATCCCTCTGCCACCATCGGGTCAGCCGTCCCCGCAAAACTCCTTCGGATTCATTCTCTGAATCTTTCATACACCGCTTCTGGTCGGGGCCTCGCCCCTGCATTCGCTTCAACCTGATTCCCCGCAAACTGTGCAAAGAACTGCTTCATACCTGCAAGCATCGGCGCCTGCATATCTGGCGTTGGAGGAGGAGGAGCGTCTCTCTCCCCATCGCGAGTCTCCCTGTCCTCCTCTCTTGCTTCCCGGTTAATCAAGCGTCTAGGAGTCATACTGTTCCAATAATTTACCCAACATGTAAACCCAATATGCACGAACATAATATCAATAACATACGATGCACATAATTTGAACTTAAAACATGGACATGCTGAAATCATGACTTAATGCTTAATAAATAACATAATTCAAAACCTTAAAACTTAGAGACTTGAAGTGTGACTTCGTGAGCTTCTTGCAACTGGCAGTAGGCACAACCCTTTACAAGAACACCGCTCTGATATCAACTGAAACGTCCCGTACTTTACACTACTTAAAATTTGCGGAAAAATAAAAATTTTCTTAAATATAAAATATACTTTCGAATTTGCATTAAAATGTCTCGTTCGTCTAAAAACATTTTCCATAAACCAACCACACTCAAGTTTGCCAACCATCTAAAAGTATTTGCAATAAAAGATCACCATAGAAATTTTGAAAACGAAAATACTTGTTTTAGAACATCGTAAACAAACAGGAAATCAGAGTATCTGAAACTTTGATAAATTCTTAAAAACATGGCGGTCCTCGGGTTTACCCTCTCACTCAATCAAAGCCAGCTCACTGTTCCTCACCCCTCGTCTCCTCAAATACATCCTCATCTGCATCGACCAAGTCTAGTGAGTCTAAAGACTCAACATGTATAAACTGGGGGTATCAAGTAATACGTAATAAAATCACATGCAACTTTAAAATAGGACGTACATACTGAAATTTGAACTTTCTTATAAAAAAAAACTTGTACTTACGTACATACATAGACGTGCCATGACGTGAAACTTTTCTCAAACATGCTTGCATAATTGAACATACATAACTTCATAATTTTGCGTAGAGGCATGTTTCAAAGCAAGTGAACCATAAATAAATACGCCTGATCAGACTAAACCACAATACTGGGCTGACAGAGAAGATCCACTGCCACATATATGAGATCCACGTTCATGCTTTGACGGGTGGATTGGTCCCTGGTCATACTTTACCGCTTTCCAATCCTGGTCTAAACCCGTTCATGCTTTAATGGTGTTGATTGGTACCTGGTCATGCTTTACCGCTTTCCAATCTCATACATAAATTGCTCACAAGACATTTAGGATACCTCAAAAACTTGAAAGTAATTTCTTTGCATGTCGAACATAGTGACTTGGCATCGAGGTATTAGTTCGATCTCGCTTGGGGCCACTGCTGCACATACTAACATGAGTTCAAACACTTATCTTTCATAGCTTAGACGTAGGTATTCGGGCTTGCCACCGAAGTAAATAAATAGCTTATGACATTCTAAATCACACGGGACTTGACTTCGTTTAATCATCGAACCCCAAAGCTTATACTTTATATTCACACCCACAAAATAAAACCTATACTTTATATTCATATTTTTAAAAAATTATTTATTTATTTATTTTTAAAAAAAAAAGGTACACGGACCCCGTGTAGGGGTCCGGGTAGGCACTGGAATTTCGAATTTTCAAAGGCAAAAGGACATAGACTCCGTGTCGGGGTCCGGGAAGGGGTCCAGGTAGCCTCTGTATTTGAAAATTCACGAAAATTCACTAACTTATTGATTCATCCTTCCAATCCAAGCCTAAGGACCATGAACCAACACCTCAAGACTCATCCTAGGATGTTATTACATTGATTCAAACCCGTACAAACACCTCAAACGTCCCGAAGCATTGACAAGAAACTTCAATACAACAATAACCCGTAATTCGACATCGTTTCGCTTCCTACAACTTCTATTACATCCCAAGCCAATCCCGACCTAAACGAACCACCAAATAACACCTAAATACATCCCATGACATATCTAAATGCAGTAGCACAAGCCCGGTGATGCTCAACGAAGCCTGCAACAAATAACTTCAAGAACATGTCAAGAACACATTTTCATAAAAGTCGCAGTTTGAGCAGTCCCAAGAAAACAATCATAACTCACTCATTTCCTATTCAAATATTTCAAATTTACTGTCAAATCGAAGGGATCAAAAAGTTCTACGTTTCATATAGGGAATTTTTTTCCAGAAACGCGACCGAAAAATCTCAGTAATTCAAATGACAGAAAATTACGAGTTTTAGATCTAAAAATGTTTCAAAAATCGATCCAACAATTTTATGCTCAGACTTTACACATCACATATGGATTTGTACGCATAATAAACAACACAACGCATAATATGATGAGATCGACGCAGGAAAAATAGAATATACATGCCTTTTGATGTTTAAAACTCACGATACGGCGATACCGAAACGGAAACGATGCGAGGCTTGATCCGGACGAACGTGGCACTATTTTCTTGAAGAAAAACCAACGAAAACTCGTTGGAAATATTCAGAGAGGGGCGGCTGCACTCTTGCTCTAAGAACCCTAATATTTTCCTCTCAAAATCTGAATTAGAGTGTAAGGAATTGTGTGTGTGTGTGTGTAAAAAGAGTGTGTGCGTGAGTTTTGTGTAGGTAATTAGGGGAAATTTTGTACTTAATTGGTAATTAACAACTAATTAAAATACTAACCTCCCCCTATCTTTAAATAACATCTCTTAATTTAAAATAAAATGTTCAAATGACAAATCTTTAAAAACTTTAAAGTTATAAAATCACCTAATAATTAAATTATGCTTTTAAATGCTAAAAATTAAATAAACTTTTTAAAATGATTAAAACTAAATAAATCATTTAAAATGCCTCAATCCTAACTTAAAATAAAATATCTCATTTTAAAATTGACAAAAACGTCACCGGTCTCTTTTCCTCTATCCCGTATCGAATAATCGCTTAGAACATGAAACTCGAGAAAACATTTTTAACATGCATCACATAAACATAATAATGTAAAATAATTAAACTAAATGGTTCATGAATCGCTCTAAATAATTTTAAACTTAAATAAACAATTTGACAATTTTAAATAAATGCATGGATTTTACGTGTACGGAATTTGGGCTCTACAAATCAGCTTGTCTTGATCTGTAATTGATTGCTCCTAACTTATGTTTTGAACTGGTCAGTTGAACTGATCTTCAGTTGGGCTGGTGAAATCATTTGACTCGTCATTTGAACTGATTTCACTCTTGTTCAGTTGAATTGGTCTTCATTTGGTCTCTTCATCAGTTGAACACTCCTTCGGCTGGCCAGGCTTCTGAGGTTCTCTTGCTGAACCACATATCAACTGAACATTCAGTTGAACTCATTTACGACTCATCAGTTTAACTAGTTCAGTTTGGTTTAACAGTTGATGCTTTCAGTTGGCGTCTTCGACAGATTCAGTTTTGGCTCGTAATTGATTATTTCAGTTTCAGCTATCTACACACTAAGGTAGATTATTGAAAAACCCAATTTTTTTTTGTTAACATCAAAATTAAGATTGCGAACATGAAATGTTCAAACATATACATTTACTTTAGTTAAATTCATTTAATTAGTTGTGACTTTCGTATCGTCTCTAATCGTATCAGCTCTATCGTATGGATCCATCTACATATAACCGTCGTACACAGCGGCAGGGGTAACGGTGACAGTATTACTCATCCACTGAGCCCTGGCCATACAGCTCATCGTTTATATATTGTCGGTCATAACCAATTCTCATCCTTCAAAAACATCATAATTTTCATCACTTATCAAAATCATGCATATACGTAATTTTTCTTAAAATCAAGCATGCAACATATCATAAAAAGTCATATACATGATCGTATAAACATTTAAAACATGTTATATCATGTTTAGGGCACTGCCAGGACTTCTAACTCGATCCGAGTGCAAAATGATCATTTTTCCACTAGAAACCCAAAATTTCCGTTTTACCCATAGACCTCAAAATTTCGACCCGTAGCCTACCAAACTCCTTAAAACACTTGAATACATATTAATAAGCCTTTCTTAGACGTAAAGTCGATCCCGTTTCAAAACTTAAAAGATTCGGTTTAAAACTTGGAGCGGGGTCCCGGTTTTAGCCCGAATCAACCCGAAACTTAACCAAATCTTTCCAAACTTAAACCGTGGCTTAAAATACATGACCAGCCCTTAAAATACTCATTACAGACCACTAATTTCTCACGAAACAAAACCCAGAGGTTGCTGGAAGTTTCTGCACAATACATCTTCAAACCCTAGTCCACTAAACTTGCAATTATTTGACCCTAGGCCCTACCGGCTCCGACCAGCCTTGAACCAACCCTTCCTAACCCACCTTAGGACTCTCCTGGACCGAATTAACCTAATCTCCCTTCCCCATGCATGACTCTCACGCTTGCTAGCCACCAAGATCGCACCAACCAAGCCAACCCTCTCTCATCTTGATCCAGCGGCTACTTGGATAAATCTAGTAGTGTTAGAGCCCTCCTAGTTCGTGTCTCAGACCCACCAGGGTCTGGTCCAGAGCTTAGCTAGGCCCTTTCACCATCGGATCAGCTGCCTCATCGTCCAATCCAGACACACGGCACACCACCAAGCCATAACCCAAAGAACTCGATCGGCCCTCTCCTAAAACAAACAAAGCTTCGACTCCAGCCTTAAGTTCTCTCCTTAATCAATGTGTACAACCCTTAGCAACATAAAAATCTGTAGCCCCTTGCACAAACTCTAGAAAATGTGAGAATGAAGCAAAAAGGATGCATTTTCATGTCAAATCATTGCATAAAACAAAACCTCAAGATATGTAAATAATTTCTCATGCATTTACATATAATGCAGCATAATATTGGTTTGAATGAAGAGAAATAAGAGATACATGCGTGCCTTAGCGTTTATATGATCAAAATCTCGAAAAACGACGCGCGAGACGTGAACCGGAGTGGCGGGGAAAACGCTTTTCTTGAAAAATATGAAGGGCCTTGACTTGCTGTTGAAAGGAGGAGAGGAGCTGCTGTTTTTCACATGAGAATGGCTGCTGGATGATGAGGTTGGCGGCCAAATGGTTTTAAAACAGGTTTAGAGTTGCTAATGAGGGTTTTTAAATGATAAGATTAAGCACTAATGGGTCCTAATTAAAAATTAAATGGATAAAAAGGGTTTTTGAGCCCCTTACTCATTAAAATAAACCCATCAAGCTCAAAAACACTCCCGGAAAATATTTCGTTTAGGTACATTTTTTAAAATATTGCCCGAGCCTTCAAAAAATCCTCAGAATCGATAAAATTTGCGTACCGGCTAAAAATATAACCCGACGGGTAAAAATACCCAACCAATGCCCATTTTTAAAAATCAAACTTAAAAACACCTCATATTAAATAAACATGCATTTAATGCATTAAATTTTTTTAATAAAATACAAAATAAATTTAATAACTTGCATTACAGTCTTCACACCTCATTCTTGGGAAGAGCTCTCATTAGAGTATTCTTTACCTAGAGAAATAAGTTCAATAATAATACCACTAAACCGTTCATCAAATTCGGAGAGAGTTTCTCCTAGCTTCATCTTGGCGTTATCAAACTTCTGGATTGCTACTGTCAGTTTATTTTCTTTGGTCTGGTCATTGCCCTCACACAGTTGTGTGAGTTTCTCCCAGATTTCCTTTGCTGTGGAGCAAGTTTTAATTTTTGCAAACATATTTTTATCCAGAGTTTGATAAAGGATATCATTGGCCACGTTGTCAAGGTTCGCCGATCTTAAAGCATTTTATAAAGGCCATCATTTCCTCAGCGGTACATTCGGATCGATGTTTTTCCACCATTTGGGGAGCACCTTCAGTTATAGCCACCGCTATATTGATTTTCAAAATCTTCATAGGCTCGTCAGTGATGACATATCACATGTCATCGTTCTGGGCTGCTAAATGTGCCAACATACGAATTCCAATATTCATTATCTTCTTTAGAAAACATATGAATCTTGCTAAATGATGCAATATCGATTATAGATATCAACGTACAAGAAAACCCTATCGATTATAGATATCAACGTTCAAGAAAACCCTATCAACGTTCAAGAAAACCCTATCACTTCGATCCCCAACGAAGCTTGCAACAATAAAACTTCAAGAACACATCAATAGCATATATTTTCAGAAAACGCAGTTTGAGCAATCCCACGAAAATGATCATAACTCTTTCATTTTTTATCCAAATATTTCAAATTTACTGTCAAATCGAAGGTATCGAAAAGTTCTACGTTTCCTATGTTGAAATTTTTCCAGAAAAGAGAACGAAAAATCGCAGTATTTAAAATAACAGTAAATTTTGAGTTTTAGGTCTAAAAACGTTTCAAAAATCAATCTAAAAAGTTTTTTTTCTCAAACTTTGCGAATCACACATGGATTTTCACACGCAATAAACATAACAACACATAATATGACGAGATCGACGCAGGAAAAACAGAATATACATGTCTTTAAATCTTTAACGTTACCGAACGACAACACCGAAGCGGGGAAAGATGCGAGGTTGATCCGGGACGAACGTGGCACGATTTTTGATAAACATAAAAATTGTACATTAATTAAATGTTTTATAATATAAATATATAGTTTTTGTTTTATTAAATGTTTAAATATTATATGTTTTATAATAAATTGTATAAAATATAAGTTGTTGTGTAGTTATAAGTTTTTACTATTTTTTACAGGTTCAATAAAACAAGAATAACCTTGGCGTTGCAAATGGGATTAAGATGATTCTTGGACCTGTAGAAAGTTGATTATAAGATCTACAATATTGTTGCCAAGCATGAGATAAAAATCCTCTCACAAGTGGGATCAAATTAAGCAACAATTAAAGTTACCAAAGGAGTGGCAGTTTTACCATGCTCTAGTATTTTGACCATATCTCTCTAATTACTTGGTCAAATATTCTGAAAAAAATACCACAACTAGACAACTCAATTATCCACATGTTTCATTTTATGTGAAGAAGCAAATTCGGAGAAGAAGATTTTTAAAAGTGATGTGTAATATAATATTAATTTCTTGGAACACCAATGAAGACTTATGTGTAAAAAATAATATTTTATTTGTGGTTGTCTCCCCAAATTGGCTATAAATAGGGGTGCATTGTAATGTATTGGGATATCCCTCATTCTATGAACAAATCTTTGAGTTCATAATATTTCTCTCTATATTTTTCTTTTATTTCTTCATTTAAATATAATTAGCATGTTAATTTCATATTCAAAGTTTTACACTTTGAATAATGAATAGCTAACTTCCTAAAGTTGAGATGATAAGGTGAAGCTCTTGGCATGATAATAAGGTTATTATAATGTAAGAATCTATATTTTATATTATTTAATCATTATTTATTATTTATGTTATATTTATTTCTTTAAGCATTTTTACACCCTACTTATAAGTGGGAGTTTTGATTTATTGTTGCTATATGTTACACTAAATTCTTGGAACCATTTAAATGTTAGTTTGGTATTACCAACCATTTAAAGTGGATGCCTTGAGTTATTATATATAAATATATTATAATATTAAATTCTTGGAACCATTTAAATGTTAGTTTGGTTTTACCAACCATTTAACTTGGATTCCTTGATTTACTATATATAAATATATCATAATAATATTTTCTTGGTACCATTTAAATGTTAGTTTGGTTTTACCAACCATTTAAAGTGGGAACCTTGATTTAGTGTTTACAAATATATATATAGCACAATAAATACTTGACCACATTTATAAGTTTTGGTATATATTATATATTTATGAGATAATAATTTATAACATAATATAAATATGATTATTTAATATATTGGAACCATTTTATTAAGTGGATTTCAATATTGTTCGTTAATGTTAACTTTATTAAAATACCAGGAGTGGATCCTTTAATCTCAACTACTTAAATTAAAATTTGAACAATTAAAATTTACCCATTAAATATTCAAACAATTAAAATTAAAAAGAAACAAAAACAAAAACAAAACAAAAAGACATTGTAGTGAATTTGTAATTACCTTAGCTTCCCTGTGGATATGATATTCGGACTCACCGAACTATATTACTTGTGGACAACCTGCTCTTGGGAGTGCAACAATCAAAGTCGCAACAAGTTTTTGGCGCCGTTGCCGGGGAAGTATAATTTAATTTCAAGTCTATTTAATTTTGTTTATAGTTTATTTTTATTTTAATATTTATTGCTTTTGTGTGTTTTTTTTCTTTTCCTTTTGCATTTGCATGAGCATTTGGTCACGTACACTTAGTGGTCGACTCATTCGAAATAACCCTTTATTTTTACAAAACATGGCGGAAGAACCCATTCAAGAAAATGAAGATGAAATTCAATCTCAACATGATCATGATAGACGAAGAACACTTAGAGATCACATGAATCCTACACGTACTAGTGCACCTTCATGTCTAGTTTTTCCCCCTGATGCATCTCATTTCAATTTTAAGCCTGGTATTATCCAACGTTTACCCAACTTTCATGGCTTAGATTCTGAAAATCCATACATGCATTTACGAGAGTTTGAAGAAGTGTGCAACACATATAATGATCTAAATTGTAGCATGAACACCATTCGCCTTAAGCTTTTTCCTTTTTCTTTAAAAGATAAAGGTAAAACTTGGCTACAAAATCTTAGATCGGGATCCATTCGAACTTGGGATGAATTGCAACAACAATTTTTGAAAAAGTTTTTTCCATCTCATAGAACAAATTCTTTCAAAATACAAATCATCACTTTCACTCAAAAACAAGGAGAAACTTTTTATCAGTGTTGGGATAGATACAAAGAATTGCTTAATCTTTGTCCACATCATGGTTTTGAAATTTGGAGAGTTGTTTCTCAATTTTATGAAGGCTTAACACCTAAAGATAGGCAAATGGTTGAATTTATGTGTAATGGAACATTTGAAGATAAAGATCCAAACGAGGCAATTGAGTATCTCGATTCATTAGCTGAAAATGCTCAAAATTGGGACACTATAGGTACAATCGAACCCTCAAAAAAGATTCAATCTCCTACATCTGGTGGAGGTATGTACACTCTCAAAGATGAACATGATCTTCAAGCTAGATTTACCTCTTTGGCAAGAAAAGTTGAGGCACTTGAATTGAAAAAGAATGGTCAATTAAAATCTGTTCAAGAAATTGCGTGTCACATCTGTGATACAAGTGATCATTTTACAAAAGATTGTCCCACTTTGCCCTCTTTTAAAGAATGTCTCCATGAACAAGCCAATGTTTTGAACAATTTCAAAAGGCCAAATTTTGAACCATTTTCTCAAAATTACAATCCAGGTTGGCGAAACCATCCAAATTTTAGTTGGAGGAATGATAATGCTGCACAATTTCCGCAACCACATTTTCAAAATCAACAAAATTTTCAAAATTATGCACCTTTTGTTCCTCCGCCGAAAAGAAATTTGGAAGATACATTGAATTCTTTCATTGCAAAGCAAGAGTCTATCAATACTCAAACTGCTCAAACCATGATAGATTTGAAAGATACTCTTGCTAAATTTCCATCTGCACTTAATGTTCATGAAAAAGGTAAATTTCCTTCACAACCTCTGCCTAATCCCAAGGATCATCATACACAAACTGGAACTTCTGGAACTCAACCGATGGATCAGGTAAAATCTGTTATTACCCTTCGAAGTGGTAAGGTTGTGGAAAAATCCATTCTTGAACCTTGTGAAGATGATGATAAATCAACTCCAAAGGGTAAGGAAGTGGAACCCATAACTTGCGAAGAGGAGGTTCAACAGACAGTGTCACCACCATTCCCTCATGCATTGAAAAATACAAAAAAATCAAATTTGAATTCTGATATATATGATATTTTTAAACAAGTAAAAGTTAATATTCCTTTATTAGATGCAATAAAACAGGTACCATCATATGCTAAATTTTTGAAAGACTTGTGCACTATGAAAAGAAAATTGAATGTGAAAAAGAAAGCATTTTTAGCCGAACAAGTAAGTGCAATCATTCAAAATAATAATTCTTTGAAATACAAAGACCCTGGTTGTCCGACTATTTCATGTATTATTGGAGAACGAAAGATTAAAAAAGCCTTGCTTGATCTTGGAGCTAGTGTTAATTTACTTCCATATTCAGTTTATCAAGAACTCAATCTAGGCGAGTTAAAACCTACTTCGGTAACACTTTTACTTGCCGATAGATCTGTTAAAGTGCCAAGAGGTATGGTAGAAGACGTATTGGTCCAAGTTGATAACTTTGTATATCCTGTCGATTTCATAGTTTTAGATACAAAACCTATAGAAGCTTGTAATGCAATTCCTGTAATTTTGGGTCGTCCATTTTTAGCAACTTCTAATGCTCTTATAAATTGCAGGAATGGAATAATGAAGTTGTCATTTGGTAATATGACCTTGGAGCTCAATGTTTTTAATCTTTGTAAGCAACCACATGACAAAGGAGATGAAAGTGAAGATGAAAATCTTATTGAAACTCTTGTGGAAGAAAACATTCAAGAAGGGAGTACCCGTGATCAATTAGATATTTGTTCAATTGAAACTGTTAAAGAAAATATTGAAATTGATCTTGATGATTTTATCAGGTATCACTCGTTACCAGGATCAGAGAAAGAATTTGATGCAAAATATGAGAACAAAGACGAACCACCCATATTGGAGTTAAAACCCTTGCCAGAAGAATTGAAGTATGCATTTCTTGGAGAAGATGAAACATATCCGGTGGTAATTTCTTCCAAACTAGAAAGTGATCAAGAAGGTAAATTAGTTTATATGCTTAAAGACATAAAAATGCAATTGGTTGGACACTAAAAGATCTCAAGGGCATTAATCCACTAATTTGCACACACAAAATTCATTTAGAAGAAAATGCTAAAACATCTCAACAACCACAAAGGAGATTAAATCCACACATGAAAGATGTTGTGAAAACTGAAGTTCTCAAATTACTTGATGTTGGGATTATCTACCCTATTTCTGATAATAAGTGGGTAAGCCCAACACAAGTAGTTCCAAAAAAATCTGGCATCACAGTGATAAAAAATGAAAAAGGTGAATTGTTAACAAGTCGAGTCCCATCTAGTTGGCGGATGTGTATTGACTATAGAAAATTAAATGATGCCACTAGAAAAGATCATTTTCCATTACCATTTTTGGATCAAATTTTAGAAAGAGTAGCAGGTCATCCATACTACTGTTTTCTTGATGGATATTCAGGTTATTATCAAATTCCCATTGCACTCGAAGATCAAGATAAAACTACATTCACATGTCCTTTTGGAACATTTGCATTTAGAAGGATGCCATTTGGATTATGCAATGCCCCAGCAACATTTCAAAGATGTATGCTAAGCATTTTTTGCGACATGGTTGAAAATTGTTTGGAAATTTTCATGGATGATTTAACTGTCTTTGGGAATAAATTTGATAATTGTCTTGAAAATTTGGAAAAAGTTTTAAAAAGATGCGAGGAAAAAGGTCTTATTTTAAATTGGGAAAAATGTCATTACATGATTACTTCTGGAATTGTTTTGGGACATGTCGTGTCATCTCATGGAATTGAAGTTGATAAAGCAAAAGTTGATGTCATTGCCAATTTACCCCCTCCAAAAACCATTAAAGAAATTCGCTCATTTTTGGGACATGCTGGATTTTATAGGAGGTTTATAAAGGACTTTAGTTTAATCTCTAAACCCATTTGTAACCTCTTAACAAAAGACACTGCATTTGAGTGGACTCAAGAATGTCAAAATGCTTTTGATAAAATCATTCGACATTTAACATCAGCTCCTATCATGCAACCTTCTGATTGGTCTTTACCATTTGAAATCATGTGCGACGCGAGTGATTATGCAGTCGGTGCAGTACTGGGTCAAAGAAGAAACGGTAAGCCTTATGTGATATATTATGCAAGTAGAACTTTAAACAATGCTCAAATGAATTACTCCAAAACTGAAAAAGAACTACTTGCTGTAATATTTGCATTAGATAAATTTCGTTCTTATTTGATTGGATCAACGACTATTGTGTTTACTGATCATTCTGCTATTAGATATTTGTTGACGAAACAGGATGCAAAGCCACGACTGATACGATGGATTTTGTTGCTCCAAGAATTTGATATTGTGATCAAAGATAAAAAAGGAACCGAGAATGTCGTAGCCGATCATTTATCGAGACTAGTAACATGATCATCGTTTGAAATGACATCAATTAACGATAATTTTCCTAATGAACATCTATTTTCAGTTACTACTACACCTTGGTTTGCTAACATAGTAAATTTTCTTGTGACAGGAAAAATGCCACCGCAATGGAGTTCTCAAGATAAAAGAAAATTTTTGAATGAGGTAAAAAACTTTTATTGGGATGATCCGTATCTGTTCAAGTATTGTCCGGATCAAATTTTTCGATGTTGCATACCCGACAATGAGGTAAGTAGTGTCATTAAATTTTTTCATTCAGAAGCATGCGGAGGACATTTTTCTTCAAAGAAAACGGCTGCAAAAATTTTGCAGTGTGGATTTTATTGGCCCACTTTGTTTAAAGACACCCACGAAATCTGCAAGATCTGTGAAAATTGTCAAAAATTGGGTGCAATTTCAAAAAGAAACATGATGCCTTTGAATCCTATCATAGAAATTGAAATCTTTGACTGTTGGGGAATTGATTTTATGGGACCTTTTCCACCGTCGTTTGGATACTTGTATATTTTAGTTGCAGTTGATTATGTTTCCAAATGGATAGAGGCAATTCCATGTCGAACAAATGATCATAAAATCGTCATCAAATTTTTGAAAGAAAATATTTTTAGTAGATTCGGAATTCCTAGAGTTATGATAAGTGATGGGGGAACTCACTTTGTTAATAAACCATTTGCTTCATTAATAAAAAAATATGGTATTACTCACAAAGTAACAACTCCTTATCATCCTCAAACAAATGGACAAGTTGAATTAGATAATAGAGAGATAAAGCAAATTTTGGAAAAAAACTGTTAACTCAAATAGAAAAGATTGGTCTCTGCGACTTAATGATGCACTGTGGGCATATCGAACAGCTTTTAAAACATCATTGAATATGTCTCCCTATAGGTTGGTTTATGGAAAACATTGTCATTTGCCTGTGGAATTGGAACATAAAGCTTATTGGGCGATCAAAACTTTAAATTCAAGTATGGATGATGCCAACAAATTGCGTAAATTCAACTTAATGAACTTGATGAACTCAGAAATGACGCGTATGAGAATTCGAGGATTTACAAAGCAAAAATCAAATCATTTCATGATAAAACAATTCTTAGAAAATCTTTTGAGATTGGTAAAAAAATTTTGCTTTATAATTCTCGACTTCACATATTCCCAGGAAAATTACGATCAAGATGGACAGACCCATATGTTGTAAAGCATGTGTATCCTTATGGAGCTGTGGATATTGAAAATCCTAAAAATGGTGATGTTTTCAAAGTGAATGGACACAGGCTTAAACCATTTTTGGAAAATGAAATCTTTCAAGAAGAGTTTATTTCCCTTTCTGATCCTTAAATTTTTATGTTGCATTTAAGTTTGTTTGTTTTTATTTCAGGTTTTCTTAATCTTTTTATTTTCCCGGTTAAATGGCGGATAACGGTACTCCGTGACTCTCATAGTCGGTTAAATCAGTTTCCCACAATTGCTGATACAAAAATAAAAAAAAATCATTTCTTTTCTTTTCAAAATGGATGAAATTCTCTCAAAAATTTGTAAATATTTTCCCTCTGTTTCTGAAAGTGTTCTAAGAAAAATTTATGCAGGAAGGTGTGAAAGATTGAGATTGCTAATGCAAAAAGGAATTCCAGAAGATATTCGTCTTGTAATTGAAGCTAAGGTCCGATTAGGAGGAGAAGTTCCACAATCATTGCTCATTCGGTATTTGCCTGGATTAGGAAAAAGCACTTATGCAAAAAAACGAAGGGCCAAAAGTTTAGGGGTTTGTCATAAGTGTGCAAGATGGACTTGTGACAAACGATGCAGATCTTTGGGATGTGTTTCCAATAACAGAGAAGATAAAATTGATTTCATTAAGAATGGGCTGAGTAAGGAGTCTTTAGATAACATCTTATTGACTCTTGAGACGCATTCTAGTGGACATGTGCATATTGAACTTCTCCGTTTATGGAAACAATTTCAAGATGAGCGTCATAGTCTTGGGAATCCGACTAAAAAAGACCCTGTTTGCCAATTTATAAGAAAATTGGATGGGAAGCATATCCTCGACTCATAGAAGGCGTTGAAGCCGTTTCTGGACGTAAAACCAGAGGAAAATTGTGAGCCACAATCACACTACTGTTTATATGCATGTGTGTCATTATTGTTTTTACTATTTATTCTGTTTACAGCTGTGACCCATAGTTTTGTCATGATAACATATTACCCCTATAAAATCTCTCATATTTCTCTCTATTTTCGCAGAAAAAAAAGGTAAAAACATGGCTGGATCCTCTACACAAACATTGAAAAATATTTGTGTATTTTGTGGGTCGAGTCCTGGAAAAAATGAAGTGTTTGTAGAAGCAGCGAATAATCTTGGAAAGATATTGGCTGAGAGAAAAATTCACTTGGTATATGGGGGAGGTAATATTGGGTTAATGGGATCTGTTTCAACATCTGCTCATCTTAGAGGTAGTCAGGTTTTGGGTATTATTCCTATAGCTTTAGCTGAAGGAAATATTACAGGTGTTACGATTGGGGAGGAATTAAAAGTTTCTTCTATGTATGAAAGAATCACTCAAATGATTGAAAATTCTGATGCTTTTATCCCATTACCAGGTGGTTTTGGTACATTAGAAGAAATTTTTCACACTGTTTCTTGGGCACAATTTAATATCCATAATAAACCTGTGGGCTTGTTGAATATCAATAATTATTATGACAGTTTGTTGACATTTCTTGATAAAGCTGTGGAACAAAATTTCATTTTCAGAAAATTCACGACGGATGCTCATCTGTGCTTCGACTGCCGATCAATTAATTGATGATTTGGAAGCTTTTGTTCATAAGCCTGATCCGATGATAACAAAGATCAATTGGTCGCAATCAAGCAGTAAGAAAAGGAAGTTGGATCATTGATTCAAAAGTCGTGGATTGGTTTGCGTTTGTTTCAGTTTGTTATCTTCAATAAAGTGGATGCCTTGAGTTATTATATATAAATATATTATAATATTAAATTCTTGGAACCATTTAAATGTTAGTTTGGTTTTACCAACCATTTAACTTGGATTCCTTGATTTACTATATATAAATATATCATAATAATATTTTCTTGGTACCATTTAAATGTTAGTTTGGTTTTACCAACCATTTAAAGTGGGAACCTTGATTTAGTGTTTACAAATATATATATAGCACAATAAATACTTGACCACATTTATAAGTTTTGGTATATATTATATATTTATGAGATAATAATTTATAACATAATATAAATATGATTATTTAATATATTGGAACCATTTTATTAAGTGGATTTCAATATTGTTCGTTAATGTTAACTTTATTAAAATACCAGGAGTGGATCCTTTAATCTCAACTACTTAAATTAAAATTTGAACAATTAAAATTTACCCATTAAATATTCACACAATTAAAATTAAAAAGAAACAAAAACAAAAACAAAACAAAAAGACATTGTAGTGGACTTGTAATTACCTTAGCTTCCCTGTGGATACGATATTCGGACTCACCGAACTATATTACTTGTGGACAACCTGCTCTTGGGAGTGCAACAATCAAAGTCACAACAATTTTCTTGCAATAAAACTCACGAAAATTTGCCGGAATGCTGAAGGGAATGGGGCGGCTGCTCTGAACCTTATAACTCTTGGTTTTGCTCTCAAAATAATAAAAATCTGAATGAAAATATGTGTGTGTGTTATCGGTTATAGTGTGTGAAAAAATGTGTGTGTGGGTGTGAGTATAGTATTAAAGTGTGTGTGTGTGTGTTTAATTAGGAGTAATTAGTGCTAATTTGACTAATAAAAATACTAATTAAAAGTTTAACCCACACTAATTTAACCAATCTCCTCAATTAAAATAAATACTCACTGATTTTATAAAATTCTTTTTTTTACAAAATAAAATGCTTGAATTCAACTTTAAAAGTTTCAAAAAATTCTAAACTCACTTCATACATAATTTAGGCTTTAAAATGCTGAAACTTAGTAACTCATTTAAAATGTCATATCCTTAACATAAAATAAAATAGCACATTTTAAAATTGCCAAAAATCGTCGTCGGTCTCTTTTCCTTATTCCCGCATCGAAGAATTGTCTGAAACATGAAACTCGAGACATAATTTAACGTGCATCACATCAACATTAAAATAATACAATTTAAATAAATCATGACCACTAAAATCATTTTAAATTAAATAAATATTTAACAATTAAATAAATGCATGGGATTTTCGTGTACTGATTTTGGTCTCTACAGTTACTCCCCCACTTATATAAATTTCGTCCTCGAAATTAAATCTTAACTTTCCTTCTCTGTCTGCCACAAGATTAGCTTTTCTCGGATGGTAGCTAATTTCGCAATCGTAGTCTTTTACCAATTCCAACCATCGTCTCTTTCTCATATTCAGCTCTTTCTTCGAGAAGAAATACTTGAGACTCTTGTGATCAGTAAATATCTGACATTTCTCGCCGTATAAGTAGTGTCTCCATTTCTTCAACTCAAAGACGACAGCGGCTAACTCAAGATCATGAGTCGGGTAGTTCTTCTCATGCATCTTCAACTGCCTGGAAACATAAGCTATCACTCGACTATGCTGCATCAAAACTGCGCCTAAATCGAGCTTAGATGCATCGGTATATAACACGAAGTTTCCTTGTCCCGATGGCATGGCTAACACTGGCGCTGAGATAAGAGCTTGCTTCAAAGTATCGAAGCTCTTCTGGTACTCGCCACTCCACACGAACTTAGCATTCTGCTTTGTCAGTGAGGTGAGCGGCACTGCTATTGACGAAAACCCCAGAATAAACTTACGGTAGTAACATGCTAAACCCAGAAAACTGCGGATCTCTGAAGCATTCTTCGGCTCAACCCATTCCTTAACGGCTGCCACCTTTGCTGGATCTACCTCAATACCACTGCTAGATATTATATGGCCCAAAATGCTACCTTCTCCAACCAAAATTCACACTCACTAAACTTCGCAAATAACTTGTGACTCTGCAAGATCTCTAAAACTGTCCTCAAATGATGACTGTGCTCCTCATGGCTCTTCGAGTATATAAGAATGTCGTCAATGAATACTATGATGAACTGGTCTAGGTAAGGCTAAAATACTCGGTTCACGAGGTCCATGAAAATTGCTAAAGCGTTCGTTAGTCCAAACGGCATCACCAAGAACTCGTAATGCCCATACCTGGTTCTAAAGGCTCTCTTGTGAACATCTGCATCTTTCATCATCAGCTGATGATACCCCGATTGAAGATCTATTTTTGAGAACATTGTGGCTCCCTGCAACTGATCAAACAAGTCCTCGATCCTTGGAAGCGGGTATTTATTCTTGATCGTTACCTTTTTCAATTCTCGGTAATCGATACACAGTCTCATGCTCCCATCTTTCTTCTTTACGAAGAGTACTGGTGCGCCCCAAGGTGAGAAACTAGGGCGATAAATTCCTTGTCGAGAAGCTCATGTATCTGCTGTTTGAGCTCTAACATCTTCTGTAGTATCCCGATGCCTAATTTGAGTTAATTATTGGATTAATTATATTTCGGTGGGATCGGAAGGACCGAACCGGGTTCGGATCGTCCGAGACAGGTGGCTGGACACGTGGAAGACATGCAGGGTTCGGATCGTCCGATCAGGGTTCGGATCGTCCGAGACAGGTGGCTGGACACGTGGAAGACATGCAGGGTTCGGATCGTCCGATCAGGGTTCGGAAGGTCCGAAGTGTACCGGATCGGATCTTCCGAAGTGGATCGGATCTACCGATCGTTGTCTATAAATAGAGGCGCGAGGCTTCACTTTTTACTCGCCAATTCCGAGTGTTCCAGAGCGTTTTAGTCGTTTCTGATGAGTTTCTAGTCTTTTCCCGAGGTTCAGGCACTAGCGGGGAGCTACTGGTTTTGTAGCGGAGCTGTGCTCTAGTTGGGAGCTAGCGACATCAGTGGGCTGACTACGGACGCAGGCTTGATTCTAGGGCTGATTGCTAGGATCTACTAGTTTGAGGTACGAAAGTACTATCCGAGATATCAGGATTGAGTATGCTTTACTATGTGTTGCATGTTTATATGTTGCATTATTATCTGTCATATGATGCATGGTTTATTATGCGGCATTTGCATAATCATATTGGGCCTGATTATCTTTGAGATAGCCTGTTGAGAGGGTGCTCAGCCCTCGTTTGTTGTGGATGGTTGGACCCCGTTGGCCGACGGTGGTCAGGTCACCGGTATATCCACAGGTTTATTTAGGTATGGGAGCCACCTCTTGGTGCGACGGCGCAGAGTGCTACATACCTTGACGTCATTTACCTGAGCAGTATTTCGTTATACCCAGATCCTGGTATCCAGTACATTTTGCATACATGCATGTCATAGTCTTGTATACTCATGCTTTCGGTGCTGAGCGTTTTATGCTCACGTCCTCGGTTTATCTCTATTTTGGACACCCAATTCGATGGGGCAGGTCTCAGGTTGGACGGTCCAGGAGGGAGTGGACAGGGAGCTGGCAGAGGTTGACTTGTAGTTGTTGGTATTTGTTCTTGGAATTTAGTTCGATCTGGTTGTTTAAGTATTTTGTACTTACAGATTCGATTGGGTTGTATTACTGTTTTTCCGCTGTTTACCTGATTCAGTTTTAAATGTTAATTTTGCATGCTTAAGATCTGATTAGTAGGTGATTCTGGAACGGGTCACTACATTTATGGTATCAGAGCATGCATTAAGATTTTGGGATTTGGAACTGTTCTTTTGGGTTTAATCTCTGGTAACTCTTGTAGCTAGAGATGTCTGGTTTTGACGACGATGCTAGTAGTCATGGCAGCATTGGACGCTGGGGAGACCGCGACGATCGGGAGCGTCGCCGAGAGCATCGAGAACGTCGTCAACACCGTCGTGATGAGCCTCGGAGTTTTAGTATGCATCGGTTCTTGCAGATGGGGCCGAAACCTCTTTCGGGCGGTGAGACTCCGGATGTTGCGGAGAACTGGCTTGAGAGGATGGAGAGCTGCTTCAAGACTTTTCAGTGCTCGGCGGAGCAGCAGATTGATACCCTTGATTTCTTGCTGGAGGGTGGTGCGCGTAAGTGGTGGAGGTCTACCTCTGCACCGATAGTTCAGCGACAGGGTCGAGTTCTTTGGGCCGATTTCCGAGCCGCTTTCATGCTGCTTTACTTTCCGCCAGCTCTTCTGCAGACCAAGGCGATTGAGTTGATCAATCTGAAGCAGGGAAGTTTGTCTGTTGATGAGTATCAGCAGAAGTTCTTTGAGTTGCTTCCGTATGTTCCACATGTAAGTGACAATGCTAGGGCCAAGTATAACCATTTTCTTCAGGGCCTCAATCAGGAGATTTATGATCGGGTTGTTGTCTGTGATGATCCAACATCGTATGAGGGCCTTGTGAACCGTTGTCGCCAGGCTGAGGGCAGTTTGCTGAGAGGTCGAGCCATGCAGTCTGCTCGTCCTACTAGTTCTTTGGGTCCCCGCGCCCAAGCATTTAAGAAGGCTGGATCTACTTCTTTTTTCTCTGGATCTGGAGGAGTTCACCCTTTTGGGAAAAAGAAGGGCCCGTGTCAGCATTGCGGGAAGGATCATCCGACGGAGCGTTGTCGCAAGGTTGCGGGTGCTTGTTACAAGTGCGGTGAGATGGGCCACATGAAGAGAGATTGTCCACAGACGGGCGGAGGATCAGGATCTGGTTCTCAGGCTTCAGTTCATCAGAGACCACAGCAGGGACAGTCTACTCAGGGTTCTAACCTCCGACCGCGTACTCAAGGGCAGGTCTTTGCTCTTAACCAGGATCAGGCTGCTGAGGAGAACGAGAGAGTTATCGCAGGTGTTTTTTTATTATGTGGATTACCTGCTTACGTTCTCATTGATACTGGTGCATCACATTCATTCATATCTGCGAGATTTGCTAAGCGTCATGCGTTACCTTTCACTTCTTTGGACGTTGTGGTATCTGTTTCCACACCGATGGGTCATTCGGTGCTAGCTAAACGTCTAGTTTTGGGTTGTCCTCTAGAGTTTGAGGGTAATGTTTTAACTGCTAATTTGATGATTCTTGCGATGGAGGATTTTGATTGCATTCTGGGAATAGATGTGCTGACTGTGTTTAGAGCTACTGTGGACTGTTATCAGAAGTTTGTGCAGTTTCGTCCAGTTGAGGGCGACAGTTGGTTTTTCTATGGAGAGGGAGCGCGACCCCCGATGCCTGTGGTTTCTGCTCTGAAAGCCTGTCGTGCTTTAGAGTCGGGCGGGGAAGGCTACCTTATCTATGCTATTGATTCGTCCGCAGATAGTGTCGGTATCAGTGACATTCCAGTGGTTTGCGATTTTCCGGATGTTTTTCCCGAGGAGATTCCTGGTTTTCCTCCCGTTCGGGAAGTGGATTTCGGCATTGATTTAGTGCCAGGCACGGCACCAATCTCTAGAGCTCCTTATCGTTTAGCTCCATCGGAGATGCAAGAATTGAAACAGCAGTTGCAGGATCTTCTTGACAAGGTGTATATTCGACCCAGTGTGTCCCCGTGGGGAGCACCAGTTCTTTTTGTCAAAAAGAAGGATGGTTCTATGCGGCTCTGCATAGATTATCGGCAGTTGAATCGTGCTACGATAAAGAATAAGTATCCGTTGCCACGGATTGATGATTTATTTGATCAACTGCAAGGTACCTCTGTGTATTCCAAGATTGATTTAAGGTCTGGTTATCATCAGCTTCGGGTTCATCAGGGAGATATATCGAAGACTACATTCAGGACCCGGTATGGGCATTATGAGTTTCTGGTTATGCCTTTTGGGGTGACGAATGCACCAGCAGTTTTTATGGATCTTATGAATCGGGTATTTCGGGATTTCTTGGATAAGTTTGTTGTGGTGTTTATAGATGATATCTTAATCTATTCGCATGATCAGCAAGAACACGTACAACACTTAAGGATTATTTTACAGACACTTCGCGAGAATCAGCTTTATGCGAAGTTGAGTAAATGTGAGTTTTGGATTGACAGGGTTGTATTCCTTGGTCATGTCATTTCTAGCAAGGGAGTTTCAGTTGACCCGAGCAAGGTGGAAGCGGTATTGAACTGGTCGCGTCCGACGACAGTAGCCGAGATCCGCAGTTTTCTGGGATTGGCTGGGTATTATCGCCGTTTCATTGTCAACTTCTCTCAGATTGCTAAGCCACTCACTCAGCTCACTCGAAAAGATGTTTCATTTGAGTGGACATCAGAGTGCGAAGAGAGTTTCTTGGAACTTCGCAGACGTTTGACATCTGCGCCTGTTTTGGCTTTACCGTCTGGATCTGGTGGTTTCAGTGTTTACACCGATGCCTCTTTACAGGGACTAGGGTGTGTTCTGATGCAGAATGAGCATGTGATTGCTTATGCGTCGAGACAGTTGAAGCCTCATGAGGAAAACTATCCTGTTCATGATCTGGAATTAGCAGCGATCGTTTTTGCTTTGAAAATTTGGCGCCATTATCTGTATGGTGAGCGATTTGAGATTTTCACTGATCATAAGAGTTTGAAGTATCTGTTCACTCAGGCTGAGTTGAACATGCGTCAGCGTCGTTGGATGGATCTACTCAAGGATTATGATTGTGAGATCAAGTATCATCCAGGATCTGCGAATCTCACGGCCGATGCTCTTAGTCGCAAGGTGAGATTGTCTGCTCTTCAGACTTGTGCTGTATCTGGGATTATTCAGGATTTCTGTTCGATGGGATTCAATTGTAAGCATCGGAAGGGAACAGAGAGTATCCGTGTAGCTACTATTTTGTCTGAGCCAGTTTTTTATTCTCGGATTAGAGATGCTCAGATGTCTGATTCTAAGGTTCAGAAATTAGCTCGGTTGGCTGATGGAGATAATACTTCTGGATTCCACTATCAGTCCGAGGGTCTTTTGTGCTTATCTGGTCGTGTTGTTGTACCGGAAGATGACACTTTGAGGGAGGAGATTTTGTCCCAGGCTCATCGTAGCAAGTTGAGTGTTCATCCGGGGAGCAACAAGATGTATAAGGATTTGAGGACTCGATTTTGGTGGAAAGGTATGAAACGTAATGTTTATCAGTATGTCTCCAAGTGCCTAGTCTGTCAGCAGGTGAAGGCTGAGTATCGACGACCTGGAGGTTTGTTGCAGAATCTTCCTATTCCGGAGTGGAAGTGGGAGCATATCACGATGGACTTCGTGACTCACTTGCCTATGTCTGTGGGGAATAGAGATGCTATCTGGGTGGTAGTGGATCGGCTTACTAAGTCTGCCCATTTTCTTCCGTATAACAGAGATTTCACTTTCGATCGGATGGCACGGTTGTACATTCAGGAGATTGTACGGTTTCATGGTGTGCCCGTGAGTATCGTTAGTGACAGAGATCCTCGATTTACATCTAGATTTTGGGGCAGCTTTCAGCAAGCTTTGGGCACTACCTTGAGTTTGAGTACTGCATATCACCCAGAGACTGATGGTCAGTCAGAGAGGACTATTCGTACTCTTGAGGATATGTTGAGATCTTGTGTGATGGATTTCGGGCCAGCTTGGCAGGATCATCTGCCACTGATAGAGTTTGCATACAACAACAGTTTTCATAGGAGTATTGGTATGTCTCCGTTTGAAGCATTGTATGGTCGACGTTGTCGTACTCCTCTGTTCTGGGAGGAAGTCGGAGAACGACAGGTCGAGGGTCCAGAATTGATTCAGCAGGCCATGGACAAAGTTCTTGTGATCAAACAGCGGATTAAGACTGCTCAGGATCGACAAGCGAGTTATGCGAACACCAAGCGCAGACCTCTTCATTTTGATGCAGGCGAGAAAGTGTTTCTCAAGGTATCACCTTTTCGGAGGATTATGAGATTTGGACTCAAGGGTAAGCTATCTCCGAGATTCATTGGTCCTTTTGAGATCTTAGAATGTGTGGGAGATTTGGCCTACAGATTAGCTTTGCCACCGTATCTGTCTAGTGTTCACAATGTGTTTAATGTGTCCTTGTTGAGACGATACGTAGCAGATGAGTCTCATGTTTTGCATCCGACAGAAGTTCAGCTGAATCCGGATTTGTCTTTTGTGGAAAGACCGGTTTCGATCTTAGACCGGAAGGATAAGGTACTGCGGAATAAGACTATTCCTCTTGTCTTAGTGCAGTGGCAGCGCCGAGGTACTGAAGAAGCTACTTGGGAACTAGAGAGTCGCATGCGGTCAGAGCATCCAGAGTTGTTCTAGTTGTAGTATTTTCAGTTATGATTGTAATTTCAGTTGTAATTCATTCTTAAGTTGAATGTATTGTTGTTCAGAATTGTCATTCTTCAGACACGATTTCGCGGACGAAATCCTTTTTAGGGGGGGAGAATGTAGTATCCCGATGTCTAATTTGAGTTAATTATTGGATTAATTATATTTCGGTGGGATCGGAAGGACCGAACCGGGTTCGGATCGTCCGAGACAGGTAGCTGGACACGTGGAAGACATGCAGGGTTCGGATCGTCCGATCAGGGTTCGGATCGTCCGAGACAGGTGGCTGGACACGTGGAAGACATGCAGGGTTCAGATCGTCCGATCAGGGTTCGGAAGGTCCGAAGTGTACCAGATCGGATCTTCCGAAGTGGATCGGATCTACCGATCGTTGTCTATAAATAGAGGCGCGAGGCTACACTTTTTACTCGCCAATTCCGAGTGTTCCAGAGCGTTTTAGTCGTTTCTGATGGGTTTCTAGTCTTTTCCCGAGGTTCAGGCACTAGCGGGGAGCTACTGGTTTTGTAGCGGAGCTGTGCTCTAGTTGGGAGCTAGCGACATCAGTGGGCTGACTACGGACGCAGGCTTGATTCTAGGGCTGATTGCTAGGATCTACTGGTTTGAGGTACGAAAGTACTATCCGAGATAGCAGGATTGAGTATGCTTTACTATGTGTTGCATGTTTATATGTTGCATTATTATCTGTCATATGATGCATGGTTTATTATGCGGCATTTGCATAATCATATTGGGCCTGATTATCTTTGAGATAGCCTGTTGAGAGGGTGCTCAGCCCTCGTTTGTTGTGGATGGTTGGACCCCGTTGGCTGACGGTGGTCAGGTCACCGGTATATCCACAGGTTTATTTAGGTATGGGAGCCACCTCCTGGTGCGACGGCGCAGAGTGCTACATACCTTGACGTCATTTACCTGAGCAGTATTTCGTTATACCCAGATCCTGGTATCCAGTACATTTTGCATACATGCATGTCATAGTCTTGTATACTCATGCTTTCGGTGCTGAGCGTTTTATGCTCACGTCCTCGGTTTATCTCTGTTTTGGACACCCAATTCGATGGGGCAGGTCTCAGGTTGGACGGTCCAGGAGGGAGTGGACAGGGAGCTGGCAGAGGTTGACTTGTAGTTGTTGGTATTTGTTCTTGGAATTTAGTTCGATCTGGTTGTTTAAGTATTTTGTACTTACAGATTCGATTGGGTTGTATTACTGTTTTTCCGCTGTTTACCTGATTCAGTTTTAAATGTTAATTTTGCATGCTTAAGATCTGATTAGTAGGTGATTCTGGAACGGGTCACTACATCTTCGCTGGAGCTAATCGGTATGGTGCCTTCGATATTGACACAGTGTCTGGTATAATATCAATGGCGAACTCCACCTTTCTCTCTGGTGGGAGACCTGTGACGTCATCCGGAAAGACGTCAGAAAAATCTCTGACTACTGGTACTTCAGATATAGACGGATTGGGTACGTCAGGTGCAGAAACAACACTAGCCAAGAAAGCCTGAAACCCTTTGTGAATGAGTCTCCGCGCTTGCATGCAAGAAATCATGCGAAAAAACCTCCTCCATCTAGCTGGCTCAAAGAGAAACTGTTCCATACCCAAATGTCTTACTAACACTGACCTTTTCTGGAAGTCGATAAGAACTCTGTTCTTTGTCAGCCAGTCCATTTCCAGAATGATATCAAATTATGGCATCGGTAATACGATCAAATCGGCGTACACTAGGTGGCCCTGTAGTTCCAGATCGATGTCTCTGACCACGCTTGTAGCTGACAATTCCTCCCATTATGGGACTGTCACTGAATAGATCACGTCGAGTCCAATAGAATGAACGTCCAGGTGACTAGCGAATGTCTCCGAAATAAAGGAGTGGGTGGCTCCTGAGTCCATCAAGGCCTTCGTGGCTAGTCTCTTTATGAATATATTTCCTGAGAGACGTTAGCACAACACAAACTTATCTCCTCAAAATTCTAACCTTAATCTCAGGCATAGAAGAAATTTATGTCCCATGACACCCAAAAATACTACTAGCACACTAATAAACCCAAATGAAATTCCAACACATGCATGGCAAAGTAATACGGTGCTTAATTAAATAGTTTACCAGTCAATAAAGTCGTGTCTAGGTTAGCCTCCTGGGCATGCATGGCGAACACTCAGCCCTAAGTTTGCTGCCTCCACTATGGGCAGTCTTTTAGCATGTGGTCACTGGCTCCACATTTAAAGCACTTGCCTGGCCCATATAAACATTGTCCCGGGGGCTAGCGGTTGCACTTCGGGCACACCGGGTGGTCACCCGGCCTCTGTGGCGCCTTCTGTTGTGGCATAGGACCCTTGCCCTTTGGCGGTCCCTGATATGGATTCTTCCCTGGCTGCCCCTAGAAAGGCCTCTTAAACTGAGGTCCATGTTGTTGCTGCTGTGGAGCCTGATAGGGCCTCTTGCCCTGCCTGTCAGCCTCAATATCCCTCTGATCCTGTTCTGCCGCCAATGCTCTAGACACGGCAACTGCATATGTAGTAGGACCAGCTACTCGGACATCTCGGCCCAAAATCGGTCGCAACCCATCCATGAAATGAAAGGGGATCGGTTACGGTGACCGGAAAGGCAACGGAAGCACAAAAATTTTCGATTTTAGCATATAAATTTCGGCCACCTTGAGTTTGTGTAGGAAATACAATAAAACACCAAAATGACATTCATAGTGTGTTTAGAAATAGTAACCTATCAACCTCTTAAGGTTGATGATGGCTCCAACTTAGTTGATATACAACTAAGCTCTTGATGGCAAGACAATCTACAAGCTTCACCTTGTTCTTGAATCTTTCCTTCAAAATTAGGCCCACCACTTGCAAACTAGAACCCCTCTTATTTTGCACTAGAAAAATAAAAGGATTTTTCAAGGAGAAGTATTTTTCTTCCTCAACACTTGAAGACAAAAATTGAGAGAAAACTTGGTAGAATATATGTGTAAGTTTCGGCCATATACATTCAAAAATGGGAGGAGGGAAGACTAGTCTTGGTTGTGGGAAAAGTAGTTGTGTATTCCAATGCCATGCCTTGGACTTTGCACAAGTTGTCTCCCCAACCTTTCATCTCCCATGCATGCATATCTAATTTGATTTTTAACAAATAAAAATCCATGGACTAAATTTAATTATCTCAAACATATTTGAGACTAATTAAATATTACTTGAATTTACTCAAGTCCACTAGTTAAATAATTTATTTAAATTGAGCTCTACAAGACTCAATTTGATTTAATCAATTCAACACTTGAATTAATTTAATTATTTGGACTCTACTAGGTCCACTAGTGTTTAATTAATTCAACACTTGAATTAATTTAATTTAGTCCATAATAATGTTTATGAAAATCACAATTTTCAAATACATTATTTATTTGGCCAACTTTTAATTTAAGAACACATTCATAAATTAAAATTACATTTCTCTCATAGAAGTCATACTTCTATTTTTCCTTACGCTTATAAACTCATTTATAATCCGTTCAACACATTGAACTATTTTACTTCTCAACGGGATCTAGAAAGCTAGTACTTGTGTGGCCCTCAATGGTTCATTGATACAACTAGCCGTGGGTTCACATCTCCATGTGATTCGGACTAAACATGTCCTTATATGAGCATACCTCAATTGCTCCATTCTTACTTATCAACTCCTTGATAACAAGAACGTCAGAACTTAAGTCTGATAGTACCCAACCAATCATGTTAAACGCCTAGCAGCATCGCTTACATGATTCCCTAGGTATCAAATGATAGTGCCTGCAAGAACCATTCAATTATGGTTAGCGTACAGTACGGTCCCTTCAACTCATATATCCCGACCGATTCGACAACTATTGGTTTATCGAGAGTTGTCAATGAATCGATACTATGTGTCATACCGTAGTTGCATCGATGGTGTAATCTATGAAACTCCTTTCATAATTACCACCATACTCTGATCAGAGATTTCACACTACATATATATGAAAACACATAGGATATCCATACCCGAAGGTAAGCGGTGAATCTTCGACTACAATGCATCGACTCCTATATGTTTCGACAGAACACCCAACCTTGCCACCTGATGACCCCATGAGAGTCGGTAAACAAGTCAAAGTGTAATTCTAGCGCATAGAGTCTCAATGTTGTCTCGGGTCATAAGGACTAATGGTGTACAACCATAAACCAGGACTTTTCCACTCGATAAGTGAGAACCACTTGGAAAGTCCTTTTATGGAGGGTTGTTCAGTGCACTCTCTACAAGGAGCACCTATCTGCATGTTCGGACATCACAATGTCCCCTACCAATGAAACATGGTACTCACATCGCAGATACTAGTCTCTAACTCGAGCGGCCTATATCCTTCTTAGCGGCGGCTGAATCGACTAGGAACTGTTTAGAATATACAGTATTCCAAATATGAGTTTCATGATACTCATCATATGAGCATCTCATATTCTTTCTACTATTTGTATATTCAAGGACTTTATCTATGCAACTAGCAAGGGTATACAGATAAAGATGTGCCAAAACAATAATTTCAAATATAATTAAAATAAAGATCGTTTATACATAGAGTTTCATTGTGAACACTCGGCCAACACTTGGCTCGACGGGCACCTACTCTAACAATCTCCCACTTGCACTAGAGCCAACTACCCATATGCTTCAAACCCATCGATTCGCGATGCTTCTCGAATAATGGTCCAGGTAAAGGCTTAGTAATCGGATCAGCAACATTATCTGCGGAGCCGACTTTGTCAATCGTGACATCTCCTCTCTCCCACGTGTTTGGACTTCTGATGAGACCTTGGCTCCTTCGCTTGAGCTATGGCTCCCGTGTTGTCACACATCACGGGGATAGGAGCAACTCCATTAGGAATGACTCCCAACTCTTGGACGAAATTCCTAATCCAACCAGCCTCCTTTGCTGCAGCCGATGCAGCAATGTATTCTGCCTCAGTGGTGGAATCCGCTGTACTGTCTTGCTTGGAACTCTTCCAAGAGACAGCAGCACCATTGAGCATGAATATGAATCCAGAGGTTGACTTTGAGTCATCAATATCGCTTTGGAAGCTAGAGTCGGTGTAGCCTTCCAATTTTAGTTCTCCACCCCCATAGACCAAGAACAATTTATTGGTCCTCCTCAAGTACTTGAGGATGTCTTTCACAGCTTTCCAGTGTGGAAGACCAGGGTTGGATTGATATCTACTCACTACACTTAGAGCAAAGGCCACGTCAGGACGTGTAGATATCATCCCATACATGATGCTACCAATCGCAGATGCATAAGGAATGATGGTCATCGCTATCTCTGCATCAGTCTTGGGAGACATAGACTTGGATAGGGACACGCCATGACACATTGGTAGATGTCCTCTCTTGGACTCATTCATCGAGAACCGCTTCACGATGGTATCAATGAATGTGGACTGGGTGAGACCAAGCAATCTTTTTGATCTATCTCTATAGATCTGTATTCCTAATACAAAAGATGCTTCACCCAAGTCCTGCATCGAGAACTTACTCGCTAACCATATCTTAGTTGATTGCAACATTCCTACATCATTCCCAATGAGTAGAATGTCATCAACATACAACACTAGGAATGTCACAGCACTCCCACTAACCTTCTTATACACACATGGTTCCTCAGGATTCTTAGCAAAACCAAACTCTTTGATTGTACTATCGAATCTGAGGTTCCAACTCCTAGATGCCTGCTTTAGACCATAAATAGATCTTTGAAGTTTGCATACCATATGCTCACTTCCGATAGATGTAAACCCTTCGGGTTGAGACATGTAAATCTCTTCCTTAATATCCCCATTAAGAAAGGCTGTCTTAACATCCATCTGCCATATCTCATAGTCATATCATGCAGCTATGGCTAGCAAAATCCTTATGGACTTGAACATTGCGACTGGGGAAAAGGTTTCCTCAAAGTCAACTCCTTGTCGTTGAGTATATCCTTTTGCCACCAATCGCGCCTTGAAGGTCAATACCTTCCCATCCGCCCCAAGTTTCCTCTTGTAAATCCATTTACACCCTATGGGAACAGTTCCCTTAGGTGGATCCACAAGATTCCACACCTGGTTCGAATACATGGAATTCATCTCAGATTCCATTGCTTCAAGCCACTTGGATGAATCGGCATCAGATAACGCTTCCTTGAAGGTCCTTGGATCACATCCAAGGTTAGGCTCATCATGGCCCTCTTCAAGAAGCAGACCATACCTTATAGGTGGTCTCGAGACTCTCTCGGATCTTCTAGGAGCTTGTATCTCCACTCTTGACTCTTCGGGTGTGGGTTCTTCAATTGTGGGTGTCTCTCGAACTTCTTCGATTTCTATCATCTCTCCTTTTCTATTCAATAGAAATTCCCTTTCCAAAAAGGTTGCATTCCTAGAAACAAACACCTTTGTTTCTTGGGGATGATAGAAATAATATCCAGCTGAATTCCTTGGATATCCCACAAAGTAACATAAAATGGATCGACAGTCCAATTTATCTCCCACTACCTGCTTCACGTAAGCAGGGCACCCCCATATTCTAAAATATGAATATTTGGGTGGCTTACCCATCCATATCTCATATGGTGTCTTATCAACTTCTTTTGTATGGACATTGTTCAACAACAGTGTCGCTGTCTCAAGCGCATATCCCCAAAAGGATGGCGGCAACTCCATGAACCCCATCATAGACCGAACCATGTCCATCAAAGTCCGGTTACGACGCTCCGAAACACCATTCAACTGTGGTGTAGCGGGCGGAGTCCACTGCGAGAGAATCCCATTCTCCCTTAGATACTCTTGGAACTCGGCACTCAAGTACTCACCACCTCGATCCGATCGAAGTGTCTTGATGCTTCATCCCAACTGATTCTCTACTTCACATCTGAATTCTTTGAACCTTTCAAAAGCTTCAGATTTGTATTTCATCAAATACACATACCCATACCTTGAGAAATCATCGGTAAAGGTGATGAAGTAGGCATGTTCATGCTTAGTGGTGATGCTAAGCGGACCGCACACATCGGTATGGATCAAATCCAATAACCCTTTGGCTCGCTCCACATAGCCCTTAAAGGGAATTTTGGTCATCTTTCCTTTTAGACATGATTCACAAGTCGTGAGAGCATTAATATCAGACATATCAAACATGCCAACTCCCACTAGCTTGTTCATCCTTCTTAAGGAAATATGTCCTAATCGAGCATGCTATAATTGTGCCGAATTTAGAGTATCTTGTTTTCTCTTGTTTGTTGTTGTTATCGCTTGGACATTGTTTAGTGGAATATCTTTCAATTTTAAGTTATAGAGATAGTTTTCAAGTTCCCCGGTACCAATTAAACATTCATTCTTGTAAATGTTGCAAACACCTTTGCTAAATAAACAAGAAAATCCATCTTTGTCCAACATAGAAATGGAAATAATGTTTTTCACCAAGTCGGGTACAAAAAAAACATCTCTCAAAATTAACTTAAAATCATTGTTCAAAAGCAAGTAAACATCTCCTACTGCCTTGGCAGCAACCCTTGCTCCATTGCCCATCCTCAAAAAGGTCTCACCTTTTCTAAGCCTTCTACTTCTTCCCATCACCTGCAAATCATTACAGAGATGTGAGCCACAGCCGGTATCCAATACCCAAGAAGTAGAGTTAATTGAAATGTTTACTTTAATATAGAACATACCGTTTCCAGAACCCTTCTGGGCAAGATATTCCCTGCAGTTACGCCTCCAAAGTCCAGGCTTCTTGCAGTAATGACAAACGTCAACAGTCTTGTTAGCCTTCACTGGTATGGCTACCACAACAGGACTCGGAGCTTGCCTCTTTGAGGGCACATTCTTTTTGGGACGTTGGAAAGAACGCTTCTTTCCCTTCCCACGTGGATCGGTCTTCGTACCAGATGAAGAACCCACATAAAGAACCGACTTCTCTTTCTTGATAGTGGACTCAAAAGTCACAAGCATATTCACCAACTCCTCAAGGGTTGGCTCCATCTTGTTCATATTGAAATTCACCACAAAAGGATCAAACGAGCTAGGCAGGGACAACAGCAACACGTCGGTGGTCAACTCCGAAGGCAAGATCAAATCCATGCCAACGAGTTTGTCCACGAGCCCAATCAACTTTAGGCCATGCTCATGGACTGAGGCCCCATCTCGCATGCGTAAAGTGTTGAGCTCCTTGACTGTGGCATGCCTAAGAGGCCGAGTCTGCTCACCAAAGAGCTCCTTGAGGTGCATATGAATGTCAGCAGCATTCTTTGCATCCTCGAAACGCCTCTGCAGCTCATCGTTCATAGAAGCCTGCATATAACACCTAGCCTTCAAGTCATGGTCACACCAATCCTTGTAGGTCTGCAATTCCTCAGGAGTGCAGCTAGTCGGAGCCTCAGCAGGGGGCGACTCAGTCAGTGTATATGCAATTTTCTCCGAGTTCAAGACGATCTTTAGATTTCTCAGCCAAGTGATATAGTTAGGTCCGGTTAGAACGTGTTTTTCGAGTATGGCAGAAAGTGGATTGCGAATTGAAGACATTGTCAAATTTTGTACTGAAAAGTAAAACAGATAAATGTTAATGACTATTTTAAAATATTTAATAAGATATAAAGTATGGACTTTAACTTTATAAATATTTACTCCCACTGTTTTGACATCTTTCACTACCCTCTAGTGAAAACGGGAAACTCCTTTCCTCAGTAGGTACGTAAGGTCCAATTAGCGAATTATGATCCCGAATAATATCAGCCAATCACAATTTCTAAAAGGTAGTTTCCAATTGCATCACAATGCAACCCTTAACGTAAACTTTTGTCTCACGTTTGATTAGGACCCAATATTGACGTCGTTCATCTTTACGTGTCAAGCCTTACCCATCGATGTTGAACCTTAATGGACGGTCGCCATGAGTTCCCTCAATTATCTGAGCCGAAGTCATGGGAGTTCCACGTAGTTCACATCACCATGTCAAATGGATGTCACAGCTTTTCGGTACTAAGGGCCCCCCCAATAATATGAGCCGAGCCCCGAGTACGGGTAGCGATTCGTCAAGCACCCATTTGTCGATAGAAGACATGGAAATTATAAACAAATTTATAATTCCCCTTTTTGGGCTTGATATTAATTTTGAATCTAATTCAAAATGAGGGTTTTTTTAATTTTGAAAGGTCTCATCATTAATTTTATTTAAAAGCTCGCCATGTTTGATCGTATGTTTGCCGGATTCATGCAACTTTGTTATTATCATAATAATAACGCACATACTCATTATTTATAACATATCATGCATATATTATAAACAGTAAACAAACAAGGATGATCAATCGCCCCAATACTAACGGATCGTGTGAGCTAAACACGGGCCTAGGTCCAATCCTAGGGAAATGCACGGGATGCAAATGCAACTATTACATAAGCTTCCAATATTTACATGTCTTCGATCTTCATAATCATCATGGCCACCATCTTCCAATCTTGATCATCCACTATACTAATATTTACAAATAAATATCCATGGCAAATAGGGATACATCTCATGGGGTGGGAACGGGCCATAAACCAAGCCCACTTTATGAATTGATAATTATTACAATCATACAACACAAAATATCTTAGCATACACCTAGCAAATTGGGCTTGGGCTTTTGATCATCCTTCATTCATAATATCACATATCATACACCATCAATTAATTATCACAATAATTAATTGATCCAATATTATATATCTTGATCCAATCACTAACCGCCACGAATATAAACTAAATTAACAAAGTATACAAACACCTTTGTCTACTTTCAAATTAATTTATTTATAACCGAATTTCTTGTAAATCACCATTTACTATAAATATTTAAAGTCCAACTTAAAATATTTATTTCATGAGAAAATATTTGCAACTTTTGTAATTTTAAACTTAAGGGCCCTAAAAATTATTTTTCACCAAAAACGTTTTGCCCCATTTAAAATTCACAAATATGTTAGCCATCCAATGGCCCAACAACTCAAGGCCCATGACACTTTGATAATCCAAAACACTTTTGTAAAACCCTAGTCGTCATCGCCGTCGCCGGAGCTCTGTCGTCGGATTCCGGCCACAAAAAATATTTTTTTTTATTAAAACATAGGGTTTTCGGGCAGCCCCTAGGGCTGCCCTTGCTGCCCGTTTCGGGCAGCCCCTCGGGCAGCCCGAGGTGCCCGAAATGGGCAGCAACTTGCTGCCCAAAAATGAAAAATTTTCGGCCTTGTTTTTGTTGCAAAAATATTTCTCAAGCGGTTAGAAATCAATCTCAATATAATATCTTGTATTTGCTACACAAAATCGTAACCATAGCTCGGATACCACTTGAAAGAGGATCGGTTACGGTGACCGGAAAGGCAACAGAAGCACAAAAATTTTCGATTTTAGCATATAAATTTCGGCCACCTTGAGTTTGTGTAGGAAATACAATTAAACACCAAAATGACATTCATAGTGTGTTTAGAAATAGTTACCTATCAACCTCTTAATGTTGATGATGGCTCCAACTTAGTTGATATACAACTAAGCTCTTGATGGCAAGACAATCTACAAGCTTCACCTTGTTCTTGAATCTTTCCTTCAAAATTAGGCCCACCACTTGCAAACTAGAACCCCTCTTATTTTGCACTAGAAAAATAAAAGGATTTTTCAAGGAGAAATATTTTTCTTCCTCAACACTTGAAGAGAAAAATTGAGAGAAAACTTGGTAGAATATATGTGTAAGTTTCGGCCATATACATTCAAAAATGGGAGGAGGGAAGACTAGTCTTGGTTGTGGGAAAAGTAGTTGTGTATTCCAATGCCATGCCTTGGACTTTGCACAAGTTGTCTCCCCAACCTTTCATCTCCTATGCATGCATATCTAATTTGATTTTTAACAAATAAAAATCCATGGACTAAATTTAATTATCTCAAACATATTTGAGACTAATTAAATATTACTTGAATTTACTCAAGTCCACTAGTTAAATAATTTATTTAAATTGAGCTCTACAAGACTCAATTTGATTTAATCAATTCAACACTTGAATTAATTTAATTATTTGGACTCTACTAGGTCCACTAGTGTTTAATTAATTCAACACTTGAATTAATTTAATTTAGTCCATAATAATGTTTATGAAAATCACAATTTTCAAATACATTATTTATTTGGCCAACTTTTAATTTAAGAACACATTCATAAATTAAAATTACATTTCTCTCATAGAAGTCATACTTCTATTTTTCCTTACGCTTATAAACTCATTTATAAGCCGTTCAACACATTGAACTATTTTACTTCTCAACGGGATCTAGAAAGCTAATACTTGTGTGGCCCTCAATGGTTCATTGATACAACTAGCCGTGGGTTCACATCTCCATGTGATTCGGACTAAACATGTCCTTATATGAGCATACCTCAATTGCTCCATTCTTACTTATCAACTCCTTGATAACAAGAACGTCAGAACTTAAGTCTGATAGTACCCAACCAATCATGTTAAACGCCTAGCAGCATCGCTTACATGATTCCCTAGGTATCAAATGATAGTGCCTGCAAGAACCATTCAATTATGGTTAGCGTACAGTACGGTCCCTTCAACTCATATATCCCGACCGATTCGACAACTATTGGTTTATCGAGAGTTGTCAATGAATCGATACTATGTGTCATACCGTAGTTGCATCGATGGTGTAATCTATGAAACTCCTTTCATAATTACCACCATACTCTGATCAGAGATTTCACACTACATATATATGAAAACACATAGGATATCCATACCCGAAGGTAAGCGGTGAATCCTCGACTACAATGCATCGACTCCTATATGTTTCGACAGAACACCCAACCTTGCCACCTGATGACCCCATGAGAGTCGGTAAACAAGTCAAAGTGTAATTCTAGCGCATAGAGTCTCAATGTTGTCTCGGGTCATAAGGACTAATGGTGTACAACCATAAACCAGGACTTTTCCACTCGATAAGTGAGAACCACTTGGAAAGTCCTTTTATGGAGGGTTGTTCAGTGCACTCTCTACAAGGAGCACCTATCTGCATGTTCGGACATCACAATGTCCCCTACCAATGAAACATGGTACTCACATCGCAGATACTAGTCTCTAACTCGAGCGGCCTATATCCTTCTTAGCGGCGGCTGAATCGACTAGGAACTGTTTAGAATATACAGTATTCCAAATATGAGTTTCATGATACTCATCATATGAGCATCTCATATTCTTCCTACTATTTGTATATTCAAGGACTTTATCTATGCAACTAGCATGGGTATACAGATAAAGATGTGCCAAAACAATAATTTCAAATATAATTAAAATAAAGATCGTTTATACGTAGAGTTTCATTGTGAACACTCGGCCAACACTTGGCTCGACGGGCACCTACTCTAACATGAAATGCCTCAACTTTTTCCGGGCATCATTAACTATCAGGGGGTACAAAGTAACACCCCTCTCAAACTTTCGCACAAAATCTGCTACGCTGTTGTCTCCCTGCCGCAGCGCCATGAACTCCCTGGTCAACCTGAACTGTACTTACTCAGTGAAGTAATTGGAGAAGAACACCTCTTTGAATCCATTCCAGGTCAAAGTCTGCAGATTGACCGATATGGACGTGCTGTCCCACCACCGTCTGGCATCCCCTGCTAGAAGAAATATGGTACACCTGACCCGTTCTGTATCCTGCAGCTCCATGAAGTCAAAAATCACTTCGATGGACTTAATTCATCCCTCTGCCACCATCGGGTCAGTCGTCCCCGCAAACTCCTTTGGATGCATTCTCTGAAATCTTTCATACATTGCTTCTAGTCGGGGCCTCGCCCCTGCATTCGCTACAGCCTGGTTCCCCGCAAACTGTGCGAAGAACTGCGTCATACCTGCAAGCATCTGCGCCTGCATATCTGGCGGTGGAGGAGGAGGAGCGTCTCTCTCCCCATCGCTAGTCTCCCTGTCCTCCTCTCTTGCTTCCCGGTTAATCAAGCGTCTAGGAGGAATACTGTTCCAACAATTTACCAAATACATAAACCCAATATGCATGAACATAATATCAAAAACATACGATGCACGTAATTGAACTTAAAACATGAACATGCTGAAATCATAACTTAATGCTTAATACATAACATAATTCAAAACCTTATAACTTATAGACTTGAGGTGTGACTTCGTGAGCTTCTCGCAAATGGCAGAGGCATAACCCTTTACAAAAACACCTCTCTGATACCAACTATAACGTACCGTATTTTACACTAATTAAAATTTGCGGAAAATTAAAAATTTTCTTAAATATAAAATAAACTTTCGAATTTGCATTAAAATGTCTCGTTCCTCTAAAAACATTTGCCATAAACCAACCACACTCAAGTTTGCCAACCATCTAAAAGTATTTGTAATAAAAGATCACCATAGAAATTTTGCTAACGAAAATACTAGTTTTAGAACATTGTAAACAACCATGAAATCAGAGTATTTGAAACTTTCATAAATTCTTAAAAACATGGCAGTTCTCGAGTTTAGCCTCCCGCTCAGTCCAAGCCAGCTCACTGGTCCTCACCCCTCGTCTCCTCAAATGCATCCTCATCTGCATCGACCAAGTCTAGTGAGTCTAAAGACTTAACATGTATAAACTGGAGGTATCAATTAATACGTAATAAAATCACATGCAACTTTAAAATAGGATGTACATACTGAAATTTGAACTTGCTTATAAAAACTTGAATTATGTACCTACATAGACGGGCCATAACGTGAAACTTTTCTCAAACATGCTTGCATACTTGTACATACTTGAACATACATAACTTCATAATTTTGCGTAGAGACATGTTTCAAACCAAGTGACCCATACATAAATACGCCTGATCAGATTAAACCACAGTACTGAGTTGACAGGAAAGATCCGCTGCCACATACATGAGATCCACATTCATGCTTTAACGGGTGGATTGGTCCCTGGTCATGCTTTACCGCTTTACAATCCTGATCTAAACTCGTTCATGCTTTAATGGGGTGGATTGGTCCCTGATCATGTTTTACCGCTTTCCAATCCCATACATAAATTGGTCATAAGACATTTAGCATACCTCAAAAACTTGAAAGTATTTTCTTTGCACGTCGAACATACTTACTTGGCATCGAGGGATTCGTTGGATCTCGCTTGGGGCCACTGCTACAACATACTAACATGAGTCTAAACGCTTATTTTGCATAACTTAGACGTATAGTCAAGCTCACACCCAAAAGTTACAAAATGTTCTAAACCTCTCGGGACTTGACCTCGTTTAATCATCGTACTAAATCATAACATCAAACCCCAAAACAATCACTAAAAAAAAGGAATTTTTTTTAACTAAGGACACGGACCCCGTGTCCGGGTCCGTGTAGGTACTGTAAAATCTATTTTTTGAAGAAAAAATGCACGGACCCCGTGCCAAGGTCCATCTACAGGTCCGTGTAGGTGCTGGAATCGCGAACCAACGAAGAAACACTACACTTAAGGCTTATTCCTCCGAACTCGATCATACGGACCATGAACCAATGTCTCGAGACCCATCCTAGGATGCTATGGAACTTACTCAAACTCAAAAAATGCCCTAAAACAAATACAACATCACAAACAACGCAACCCAATCCGTGAACACGACCTTCGACACCAAAACAATTCCCACGACTTCTAATTCAACCAAGTGCCTAACGACACGAAATGAAACACCAACAATCATCCCAACATCATTCTCGATATACCTAAACGCAGCATCGATCATCCGTCGATCCTCAACAAAGCCTGCAACTATAAAACTTCAAGAACACATCAATAGCATACATATTCAGATAATGCAGTTTGAGCAGTCCCACGAAAACGATCATAACTCACTCATTTCTAATCTAAATATTTAGAATTTACTGTCAAATCGAAGGTATCAAAAAGTTCTACGTTTTATATTATGAAAGTTTTTTCAGAAAAGTGACTGAAAAATCGCAGTATTTAAAATAACAGTAAATTTTGAGTTTTAGATCTAAAAAAGTTTCAAAAATCAATCTAACAAGTTTTTGCTCAAACTTTGCGCATCACACATAGATTTTCACATGTAATAAACATCACAACACATAATATGACGAGATCGACGTAGGAAAAACAGAATATACATGCCTTTAAATCATTAACATTACTGAACGACAACACCGAAACAGCGAAAGATGCGAGGTTGATCCGGGACGAACGTTGTACGATTTTCTTGCAATAAAATTCACGAAAATTTTCTGGAATGCTGAAGGGAATGGAGTGGCTGCTCTGAACCTTAGAACCCTAGGTTTTGCTCTCAAAATAATTAAAATCTGAATGGAAATATGTGTGTGTGTGTGTTATCGGTTCTAGTGTGTGAAAAAGTATGTGTGTGGGTGTGAGTATAGTATTAACGTGTGTGTGTTTATTAAGAGTAATTAATGCTAATTTAACTAATAAAATACTAATTAAAATGTTAACACACACTAATTTAACCAAACTTCTCAATTAAAATAAATACACACTGATTTTATAAAAATTTTCTTTTTTTTTTTACAAAATAATCAAATTCAACTTTAAAAGTTTCAAAAAAATTCTAAACTCACTACATACATAATTTAGGCTTTAAAATGTTAAAACTTAGTAACTCATTTAAAATGTCTCATCTTTAACTTAAAATAAAATACCACATTTTAAAATTGCCAAAAATCGTCTTCGGTCTCTTTTCCTCGTCCCCGTATCAAATAATCGTCTGAAACATGAAACTCGAGACATAATTTAACGTGCATCACATCAACATTAAAATAATGCAATTTAAATAAATCATGAACACTAAAATCATTTTAAACTTAAATAAAATATTTAACAATTAAATAAATACATGGGATTTACGTGTACTGATTTTGGGCTCTACAAGATATCTTTCTGTTGAGTGCGTGCTTGATGAGAGATGAAATATATTAACTTTAGGTGTGCTCAAAATCTTAGAGTATGCAAGCTTAATGATATAGCAATAGCGCGTTTGAAAAGCTAATTGATCGATGTATGTTCTGCATTCGTCAACTCTTCTTTTATAAGCTATCATTCCAACGTTCAAAAAAATGTGTAACCTAAACCTGTAGAATTGGAATGATGTGTCACCATCAGCTGCAACAACATTAAACGTTCTTAGCAAACATTTAATGTTCTCTTTGTTTATGCAGCTTTGAATCACGTTCCTTTGAAGAGTTGCTGCTAAGCATCCTTTTGTACTAAATGTTAGCTTCATCAGAACTTGTAGAATATTTAAGCAATCATTCTATTCTAGGATAGTGACATTAATGAAGATCTTTATTAGAACTGCTCCAGGACATGATTGACTTGTAGCGGTGCAAAATCATTGAATGTCCTGAGCCAGTTAAAGAATGTCTTTCATTAAGTGAACAATGAATAGCTCTTTAATGAAGCGGTTGAAGTATGTCTTGGAGCAGTCGGTTTGAAATCTTGAATTCTTGGAACAGCTGGTTCGAAATCTTCTGTTGCAAGTGGTTCAAATCCAAGCGGTTGAATTGTTCTTGTCAAGATAAATAGCGGTTGTTTTCCTTGAAACAGTTATGTTTTGTTTTGATTTTGTCAATTACCAAAATTTTAGGGTAATGATAATTTCCTAACATCAATTTTGATTAAACGGTACTAATATTCATCTGAATAATGCTTTATCAAACTTCAATAATACCTAATTTATAAATGATACAAAATAAAAAAAATAAACCAATTTGGAGCTTTGTAGATGTACGATTTCTAGCAAAGAAAGCTCAATTTTGTTCAAGTATGTGCCAAAATATTTTAAATTGGTACTCAACTGTAGTTCATATTCAGTAAGCAGCCCATACTACTTACTTCTTTCATTAGTATTTTATTCATGGTGGATAAAATTCCAATTAGATGATATTCATCAATTTATACCAATTTGGTTTAAAACTTTTTTCTTCTCATGGGGGGTAATGCCCTCTATTCTTCCGAGAAATGTTAAAAACATATGGAATAAGTTTCTAAATGCAAACACGCAGTTTGATGGTTTAACAGCCATATTACAATTCGCCATTAACTATAATGTTCCTTGGATTATTCGATGGGAATATGGACTACAGGATATGACTAAAGAGAAATTTGATCTCAAATATACCTCTACTTTCTTAATCAGAAAAGTTCTCATCAAATGGTGGGGTAAAGAAGATTTCTTTGCAGAAGGCAAAGTATATGACCGTCAGGGGGTAATAGCTCTGGGAGTTGCCAGAGAAACTATGAAGAATTTAAATCATGATACCCCAACACAAACAACATTGTTAAAAGAACTTTTCCAACATCTTGATAAAGATACCATTACTTCAATGTTTACTGAAGTATTTGGAGAAAAATCAAATCTGTCAACACAAGAATCTACCTCTTCTAAAGGAAAAGAGAAAATGGAAGATGATACTCCAATGACTGATCAAGATAATTTACAAGACGCTCAGGACCCTTATGAGGAAGATGACATATATGCATTATTGAATGCATGAGCTGGATGTCACTAAAGATAGTAAAAGCAAGATATCACGTGACTCATAGTCTTTGTAATAAAATATGTAGTATTGTGGTGCATTATTAAGTGTGGGTTTTACTTTTCGCGTGTCATGTTTTTATTCGTGTAAGCACTGTAACTAGTATGTATTGCTTTGCTATTTAAGGAGTGGTTTCCCTTTGTGAACCACACACCGAAAAAAGAGCTTCTCTCTAAATAAAAGAAGTTTGCGAGCAATTTCTTCAAGAGTTCTACTTTCATATTTCAGATTTCAGGATTTCAATATGTAAGTATATGTCTTACAATTACATTTATGATCCTCCCTTCGATTATATCATGCCATCTGCAAATTATTTTGTAATTTTAAAAACAAAGATTAAATTAATAAAATCTCAAATTGAGCATCTTGAAAATCAATTAAAAGATCCAGAAACAAATCCTGTTTATAAACAGTGGTTTACATATCCTAATCTAAAAAGATCCAAACTGACCTTAAAGGCATACGAAAAACAGAGCTCTCAGCTAGCAGCTTAAAGAAGAAGATTTGAAGATTTTCTTTCAACCTAAATTAAGGTTGTTTGTTTTAATAAGCTTTAAAAGCATTTTATTATCTTAACAATTAACGTTGAAGAATTGTAGATCAATATATTATTCATATTGCTCTATCGTGGTATTCATAGTGCTCATAGTAGTGCTCATAGTGCTCTATAATATTATTCATAGTGCTTATAGTATATTATTATTCATATTTGCTCTATAGTGGTATCAGAGCCATTGTAAGAGTGGAAATCCTTCTATAAAAGTTTTATTCTTATATTGAAGATTTTTTATTTATTCTCTACGAAGATTAGTAGTTATACCCGGGGTAAATCCTTAAGTCAGGTACCATAAAGCCTGTAAGGCCAAAGGGCAAGGTAGGTGTAAATCCTTGACAGTATCTACTAAAATTCTGATGAATAAACTAATAAAATCTTTCACTAAGAATAAATCTTCAAATAGTAATACTAAAAATAAAGAGTTAATTATTTCCGAAAATTTCGAAAAGAATATTCAAGACTGGAAAATACCAGCATCTTCTAATACAAAGATTTATAGATCTAATGGATTTAATTTTAAATCTGACTATATTATTAAAACTATTGAAGAAGCAATTCCTCTTAAAGGAGGATATGATTCATTTAATCTATTATCTCAACCTCTTGTTAATATTCACAAACAATCTTACAAATTTATGCATCTTGGAATGATACAAGTAGGTTTAAAACCTCTTACAAGATTAGGTTTAAATACTTCAGCTTTAATCTTAGTACGTGATCAAAGACATAATAAATTTGAAGATTCCTTATTAGGAATTGTAGAGTCCTCATTATGCGAAGGACCAATACATTTTAGTTGTTTTCCTAATTTTCCAATTTCTCTTTCTGATCCAAATATCATGAAAGCCCTTACTTTAAATATAAAAACTGAAGGCTTTGATATGATAGATGGAACAGAAAATGTTGTTCTATTATATAGAATCTGTTATAAAGTTATGAATTCAACAATTTCTAATTTTAGAATTAATACTAATCAAATTAGTTCAAAAAGAGGAGAAACTACTCTTTTTATAACTGATATTAATAAAAGTAACATTATGATTCCTAAAACAATTAACTGGAATCAAGTTACTCTTCCAGAAATTTGGAAAATGGAAAGTATATCTCCTTCTTTAAAAGAAGAACCTAGAAAACTAGAAAGTATAGTTCAATATGTAGATGGTGATGTCGAAATAAAATTCTCATCCCAAAGACATTTACGAATTAAACTTCCTGAAGAAAGTAGAAATTCTACTTCCTCTATATCAGATTTTGAGAAAATCAGTATTTCTGGTCTTCAAAAGACTAATGATAATATATCTCAACCAGAATATAAGGTTGATATTCCTGAATCAAGTACTTCTAGATTTCAAAGAAGTTATTCTGTTAATAATAAAAAATCCAACTCTCCTACTTTCTCTGATATGGGTTATAATGTGATGGTTATTAATCATAATAAACCTATTCAGAAAAAATTAGATAAGGTTAAAAATCTAAATAAGAAAAAATGGTTTTTGAGTTGTTTAAACTCAAAACAACGAAGTTTATATTCTTCAAGATATTTAGAATGGATTGAAGAAACTAAATCAAATTTAGATTTTTTCAAATGGTTGGAAAATTTATATTTTCCAGCAAGAAATAAAATATTTCCAAATTTTAAAGATGAGTCTTTTATAAATACTCTTGAATCAACATATAAATTATATGTTCATGAAACAGGAGAAGAATCTTTTGAGATTCATCCTCCCTTTACTACTTTACAACTTAAAAAAGGAAATAAAGAAATTTATGCTACTCCTATAAAATCAGAAATAGGAAATGGTAATTTTGACCATATAATTCAACAAAATAATTTTACTAATCTTACTTTGCATTCATTAAGAAATCAAACTACTAGAATTGAAGAGATTTTATCCAAATCCAAGACAGAAAATTCTAGTGGAGAAAGTTCAAAAGCTTTAATGATAAAACCTCCTCCAAATCTTAAAAGAGAAAAATTTCTCTTAAGTTCAAAAAAGGATGATGATTTTATGGAAGGTCTAATAGATAGATTACAAAAAATTAATATAAAAGAAAAGGGTTCAGTTTCAGTAATTACTAAAGCTGAACAATTTGAAAATTCAAGTTTTTCTGATGAAGAAATGCAAATTAATAAAATGCATAAGGTATCCATTGTAAAACCTTTTTATAAAAAGGCAACGCCTATTGATCTTCAAATTGAAGAAAAGAAAGATTATGTTCAGTTTAATGGAGAAGCCATTACTGAATGGAATATTGATGGTAAATCTGAATATCAGATAAAAACCGTTATCAAACAGATGTTAATATACTCATCAGCCGCTAAAATAAAAGGTAATAATGATAGGCAAATTGCTCAAGCCATTATTACTGGTTTCACAGGCCAACTTCAAGGCTGGTGGGATTTTTATCTTTCAAAAGAAGCAAAGAATACTATTCTTAATTCATTTATAATCGATCTCAATGGAAGAGAAGAATCTGATGCAGTTAATACACTTATTTATACCATTCTATCTAATTTTATTGGAGCTAATGAACTTCAATTAGATAGATCTCAAGAGCAATTAATGAATTTAAGATGTCCAACACTATCTGAATTCAGATGGTATAAAGATGTATTCATGACTAAAGTTTTAACTAGGAATGATTGCAATGCAAATTTTTGGAAAGAAAAATTTATTTCTGGTCTTCCAGTCCTATTTGCCGAAAGAGTTAAAAATAGATTAAAATCTAAATCTCCAACAAACTCTATAAATTGGAGTTTACTCACCTATGGTGATTTATCTGCAGAAATAACTGCAGAAGGAATTAATCTTTGCAATGACATCAAGTTAAAAAGACAACTTGATATGCAAAAAATAGAAAATAGAAATATTATTGGTGATTTTTGTGAGCAAATAGGCTTTCAACCAATACAATATCCTAAAAAGGATAAGAAAAGACAAAGATTTTCTTTTAAAAGAAAGAAATATTATCCGAAAGAAAAAGAAAAATTTAGAAAATATTCTAAGAAAAGGATTAAAAAACCCATAAAAAATGAGTCTACTAAAGTTCCAGTATGCTGGAAATGTGGAAAAATTGGACATAAAGCTAATAAGTGTTATGTCAAGAAAAAGATTAATAATCTCAACATAAACAATGATTTAAAAGAATCATTGATAAATATTCTTTTAAATAAAGAAGATATAAAACAAAAAGACTTTTATATTAGTATTATTGATAACGAATTATCTGAATATTCTAATAACAGTTCAGATAATGATTCTGAAATATCAGAAAATAAAATATGTGATCCAGATTGTGATTGTGATACATGTCTCATAAATTTTATGGGATTAGAAATAAATGTTATATCAAATGAAGAAACTTTTATTTTAGATCTTATAGATCAAATAAAAGATCCTATAGAAAAAAGAAAAGCTATAGAACATTATCTAAATATGGCAAATCATAAGCCTACTAAACTTGTACAAAATACTGTACAAGAGCATGAATTATATTCTTACAATAAAATATTAGAAAAGGCTAAACAAAAAGAAAGAGAGCCTACTATTTCCGAATTAAAAGGAGAAATAGATCAGATAAAATCTGAGATAAAATATTTAAAAGAAAGAGTAAATACTCTCAGTATTAATAATGATCATGTTTGGGAAAAAGATTCTACTTCTGATGAAGAAGAAGAAGAAAACATTTTATCCAAAGATGATAACGAAATAAATCAAATGGTATGGGTTAATAAAATTGACCAAATTATTTCTCAAAAATGGTACTCAAAAGTAACTCTTATTATTAACAAAAAATTCAAAATTACTATTGAAGCATTATTAGATACAGGAGCTGATGTAAATTGCATCAGTGAAGGAATTGTTCCTTCTAAATATTATAAAAAGACTACTCAATTTATAACAGCTGCTAATAAGCAACCTCTTATAGTTAATTACAAATTGTCTGATGTGGCAATATGTAATTCTGGGGTTTGTCTTAATACTACTTTTATTCTTATTAAGAATATTTCTACTCCTGTAATATTAGGAACTCCATTTTTTCAAATGTTGTTTCCCATTAATAAAATTAATGAAAAGGGTTTATATACTAATATTAAAGGTAACGATTTATTTTTTCCATTTACAACTATACCAGTTTCAAAATCTATCAATATTTTACAAAAAATAGTTAGTAATAAAGAAAATTTTGTTACTTCATTAAAAGATGAAATTCTTTTTAAAATTATTAAAGAAAAGTTAAAATCTGATAAAATTCAGGAAAAAATAAAAATTATTTCAGAAACCATATCTAAAGAGATATGCGCTGATGTTCCTAATGCCTTTTGGAATAGGAAAAAACATCAAGTTAGTCTTCCTTATACAGATGAATTTTCTGAGGATAAAATTCCTACAAAAGCAAGGCCTATAGCAATGGGGCCTAGACTTTTAAATTATTGTAAAGAAGAAATTGATAGTCTACTTAAAAAAGAATTGATCAGACCAAGTAATAGTCCTTGGAGTTGTCCAGCTTTCTATGTAGAAAATGCAGCAGAGATAGAAAGAGGGGCTCCAAGACTTGTTATAAATTATAAGCCGCTTAATAAAGCATTAAAATGGATAAAACATCCATTACCAAATAAAAGAGATCTATTAAATAGATTATTTAAGGGAAAAATATTTTCCTCATTTGATTTAAAATCAGGATTTTATCAAATTCTTTTAAAAGAAGAAGATAAATATAAAACTGCTTTTACCGTGCCATTTGGACATTATGAATGGAATGTAATGCCATTTGGTTTAAAAAATGCTCCAATGGAATTTCAAAATATAATGAATGAAATTTATAATTCATATATTGATTATATTATAGTCTATATTGATGATGTACTCATCTATTCTGATAATATTGATCAGCATTTGAAACATCTGAATAATTTTATTCAAGTTACTAGAAGAGCTGGTTTAGCAGTAAATCAGAAAAAGGTAAAACTTTTTCAAACTAAAATAAAATTCTTAGGACATTATATTGAAAATGGAATAATGATTCCTATAGAAAGAGCAATTATATTTGCCGATAAATTTCCTGACAAAATTACTGATATTAATCAATTACAAAGATTTCTTGGAAGTCTTAATTATATAGGAGATTTCTATAAAGATCTTGCACAAGACTGTAAATTATTATTTCAAAGGTTGAAGAAAAATCCTCAACCATGGACTAATAGTCATACTCTTGCTATACAAAAAATAAAAGAACGAGTTAAAGAACTCCCTTGTTTATCTATTGCTAATCCAGAAGCATTTAAAATAGTTGAAACAGACGCCTCTGATATTGGTTACGGAGGAATACTAAAACAGAAAATAGATAATACATCTAAAGAAATTCTTGTTAGATATACGTCTGGAACTTGGAATAATACTCAAAAGAATTACTCTACAATAAAGAAAGAAATCCTTTCAATTGTTAAATGTATTACAAAATTTGAAAGTGATCTTTTAAATAAGAAATTTTTATTAAGAGTTGATTGCAAATCTGCCAAAGATATTCTTTTAAAAGATGTTAAAGTAATAGTATCTAAACAAATATTTGCTAGATGGCAAGCAATATTAGCCTGTTTTGATTTTGATATTGAACATATCTCTGGAAAATCTAATTCTTTACCAGATTTTCTAACTAGAGAATTCTTGCAGGGATCAGCATTGGAAGACAGTCTTAAAAAGACCAGCTACCGGGAAGAAGCCCATGAATAAACCACCTTTCAAAAGAGGTGCTACTGTTCCTCAGCCAAATATGGCTAACACAGAGGAAGAAAAGTTTGATCCAATTAAAGAATTTGCAGAAGATCCTACTGCGTATGAAATACATTATTATAATAATGCTATATTTGCCTTAAAGGGATCAAAAGAGGAATTAAAATATCCTTATATAATTTCAGGATGCCTTAATTGTTGTCCTGTTGATAAAGACCTAAAAGGTTTATCACCTATTCATATAGCTCAAAGCTATTTAATTAAAGATTTGCAACCCATATTGGGAAGAAAAACCAGAGAATATTTTGAAACCATTTTGGTAGAAACAGGTTCTGTTGAAATTCAACATATGGATCGCAATCGCGATTATGCTTTTTCTAAAATGATAATAAAAAAGATTATCCCAGCTGCTAATTGGGGTTTACCCCTTGGACAAGCACGTCAATTAAACACCTTTCAGGCAATGCCTAATATGTTTAATTACCATGATTATATCATGGCCTGGGATATCATTGTTTTATATGAAAATTCTCAAAGAAAGACGCCTCTGATATTGGTTACGGAGGAATACTAAAACAGAAAATAGATAATACATCTAAAGAAATTCTTGTTAGATATACGTCTGGAACTTGGAATAATACTCAAAAGAATTACTCTACAATAAAGAAAGAAATCCTTTCAATTGTTAAATATATTACAAAATTTGAAAGTGATCTTTTAAATAAGAAATTTTTATTAAGAGTTGATTGCAAATCTGCCAAAGATATTCTTTTAAAAGATGTTAAAGTAATAGCATCTAAACAAATATTTGCTAGATGGCAAGCAATATTAGCCTGTTTTGATTTTGATATTGAACATATCTCTGGAAAATCTAATTCTTTACCAGATTTTCTAACTAGAGAATTCTTGCAGGGATCAGCATTGGAAGACAGTCTTAAAAAGACCAGCTACCGGGAAGAAGCCCATGAATAAACCACCTTTCAAAAGAGGTGCTACTGTTCCTCAGCCAAATATGGCTAACACAGAGGAAGAAAAGTTTGATCCAATTAAAGAATTTGCAGAAGATCCTACTGCGTATGAAATACATTATTATAATAATGCTATATTTGCCTTAAAGGGATCGAAAGAGGAATTAAAATATCCTTATATAATTTCAGGATGCCTTAATTGTTGTCCTGTTGATAAAGACCTAAAAGGTTTATCACCTATTCATATAGCTCAAAACTATTTAATTAAAGATTTGCAACCCATATTGGGAAGAAAAACCAGAGAATATTTTGAAACCATTTTGGTAGAAACAGGTTCTGTTGAAATTCAACATATGGATCGCAATCGCGATTATGCTTTTTCTAAAATGATAATAAAAAAGATTATCCCAGCTGCTAATTGGAGTTTACCCCTTGGACAAGCACGTCAATTAAACACCTTTCAGGCAATGCCTAATATGTTTAATTACCATGATTATATCATGGCCTGGGATATCATTGTTTTATATGAAAATTCTCAAAGAAAACATTCATGGTGGATAAAATTCCAATTAGATGATATTCATCAATTTATACCAATTTGGTTTAAAACTTTTTTCTTCTCATGGGGGGTAATGCCCTCTATTCTTCCGAGAAATGTTAAAAACATATGGAATAAGTTTCTAAATGCAAACACGCAGTTTGATGGTTTAACAGCCATATTACAATTCGCCATTAACTATAATGTTCCTTGGATTATTCGATGGGAATATGGACTACAGGATATGACTAAAGAGAAATTTGATCTCAAATATACCTCTACTTTCTTAATCAGAAAAGTTCTCATCAAATGGTGGGGTAAAGAAGATTTCTTTGCAGAAGGCAAAGTATATGACCGTCAGGGGGTAATAGCTCTGGGAGTTGCCAGAGAAACTATGAAGAATTTAAATCATGATACCCCAACACAAACAACATTGTTAAAAGAACTTTTCCAACATCTTGATAAAGATACCATTACTTCAATGTTTACTGAAGTATTTGGAGAAAAATCAAATCTGTCAACACAAGAATCTACCTCTTCTAAAGGAAAAGAGAAAATGGAAGATGATACTCCAATGACTGATCAAGATAATTTACAAGACGCTCAGGACCCTTATGAGGAAGATGACATATATGCATTATTGAATGCATGAGCTGGATGTCACTAAAGATAGTAAAAGCAAGATATCACGTGACTCATAGTCTTTGTAATAAAATATGTAGTATTGTGGTGCATTATTAAGTGTGGGTTTTACTTTTCGCGTGTCATGTTTTTATTCGTGTAAGCACTGTAACTAGTATGTATTGCTTTGCTATTTAAGGAGTGGTTTCCCTTTGTGAACCACACACCGAAAAAAGAGCTTCTCTCTAAATAAAAGAAGTTTGCGAGCAATTTCTTCAAGAGTTCTACTTTCATATTTCAGATTTCAGGATTTCAATATGTAAGTATATGTCTTACAATTACATTTATGATCCTCCCTTCGATTATATCATGCCATCTGCAAATTATTTTGTAATTTTAAAAACAAAGATTAAATTAATAAAATCTCAAATTGAGCATCTTGAAAATCAATTAAAAGATCCAGAAACAAATCCTGTTTATAAACAGTGGTTTACATATCCTAATCTAAAAAGATCCAAACTGACCTTAAAGGCATACGAAAAACAGAGCTCTCAGCTAGCAGCTTAAAGAAGAAGATTTGAAGATTTTCTTTCAACCTAAATTAAGGTTGTTTGTTTTAATAAGCTTTAAAAGCATTTTATTATCTTAACAATTAACGTTGAAGAATTGTAGATCAATATATTATTCATATTGCTCTATAGTGGTATTCATAGTGCTCATAGTAGTGCTCATAGTGCTCTATAATATTATTCATAGTGCTTATAGTATATTATTATTCATATTTGCTCTATAGTGGTATCAGAGCCATTGTAAGAGTGGAAATCCTTCTATAAAAGTTTTATTCTTATATTGAAGATTTTTTATTTATTCTCTACGAAGATTAGTAGTTATACCCGGGGGAAATCCTTAAGTCAGGTACCATAAAGCCTGTAAGGCCAAAGGGCAAGGTAGGTGTAAATCCTTGACAGTATCTACTAAAATTCTGATGAATAAACTAATAAAATCTTTCACTAAGAATAAATCTTCAAATAGTAATACTAAAAATAAAGAGTTAATTATTTCCGAAAATTTCGAAAAGAATATTCAAGACTGGAAAATACCAGCATCTTCTAATACAAAGATTTATAGATCTAATGGATTTAATTTTAAATCTGACTATATTATTAAAACTATTGAAGAAGCAATTCCTCTTAAAGGAGGATATGATTCATTTAATCTATTATCTCAACCTCTTGTTAATATTCACAAACAATCTTACAAATTTATGCATCTTGGAATGATACAAGTAGGTTTAAAACCTCTTACAAGATTAGGTTTAAATACTTCAGCTTTAATCTTAGTACGTGATCAAAGACATAATAAATTTGAAGATTCCTTATTAGGAATTGTAGAGTCCTCATTATGCGAAGGACCAATACATTTTAGTTGTTTTCCTAATTTTCCAATTTCTCTTTCTGATCCAAATATCATGAAAGCCCTTACTTTAAATATAAAAACTGAAGGCTTTGATATGATAGATGGAACAGAAAATGTTGTTCTATTATATAGAATCTGTTATAAAGTTATGAATTCAACAATTTCTAATTTTAGAATTAATACTAATCAAATTAGTTCAAAAAGAGGAGAAACTACTCTTTTTATAACTGATATTAATAAAAGTAACATTATGATTCCTAAAACAATTAACTGGAATCAAGTTACTCTTCCAGAAATTTGGAAAATGGAAAGTATATCTCCTTCTTTAAAAGAAGAACCTAGAAAACTAGAAAGTATAGTTCAATATGTAGATGGTGATGTCGAAATAAAATTCTCATCCCAAAGACATTTACGAATTAAACTTCCTGAAGAAAGTAGAAATTCTACTTCCTCTATATCAGATTTTGAGAAAATCAGTATTTCTGGTCTTCAAAAGACTAATGATAATATATCTCAACCAGAATATAAGGTTGATATTCCTGAATCAAGTACTTCTAGATTTCAAAGAAGTTATTCTGTTAATAATAAAAAATCCAACTCTCCTACTTTCTCTGATATGGGTTATAATGTGATGGTTATTAATCATAATAAACCTATTCAGAAAAAATTAGATAAGGTTAAAAATCTAAATAAGAAAAAATGGTTTTTGAGTTGTTTAAACTCAAAACAACGAAGTTTATATTCTTCAAGATATTTAGAATGGATTGAAGAAACTAAATCAAATTTAGATTTTTTCAAATGGTTGGAAAATTTATATTTTCCAGCAAGAAATAAAATATTTCCAAATTTTAAAGATGAGTCTTTTATAAATACTCTTGAATCAACATATAAATTATATGTTCATGAAACAGGAGAAGAATCTTTTGAGATTCATCCTCCCTTTACTACTTTACAACTTAAAAAAGGAAATAAAGAAATTTATGCTACTCCTATAAAATCAGAAATAGGAAATGGTAATTTTGACCATATAATTCAACAAAATAATTTTACTAATCTTACTTTGCATTCATTAAGAAATCAAACTACTAGAATTGAAGAGATTTTATCCAAATCCAAGACAGAAAATTCTAGTGGAGAAAGTTCAAAAGCTTTAATGATAAAACCTCCTCCAAATCTTAAAAGAGAAAAATTTCTCTTAAGTTCAAAAAAGGATGATGATTTTATGGAAGGTCTAATAGATAGATTACAAAAAATTAATATAAAAGAAAAGGGTTCAGTTTCAGTAATTACTAAAGCTGAACAATTTGAAAATTCAAGTTCTTCTGATGAAGAAATGCAAATTAATAAAATGCATAAGGTATCCATTGTAAAACCTTTTTATAAAAAGGCAACGCCTATTGATCTTCAAATTGAAGAAAAGAAAGATTATGTTCAGTTTAATGGAGAAGCCATTACTGAATGGAATATTGATGGTAAATCTGAATATCAGATAAAAACCGTTATCAAACAGATGTTAATATACTCATCAGCCGCTAAAATAAAAGGTAATAATGATAGGCAAATTGCTCAAGCCATTATTACTGGTTTCACAGGCCAACTTCAAGGCTGGTGGGATTTTTATCTTTCAAAAGAAGCAAAGAATACTATTCTTAATTCATTTATAATCGATCTCAATGGAAGAGAAGAATCTGATGCAGTTAATACACTTATTTATACCATTCTATCTAATTTTATTGGAGCTAATGAACTTCAATTAGATAGATCTCAAGAGCAATTAATGAATTTAAGATGTCCAACACTATCTGAATTCAGATGGTATAAAGATGTATTCATGACTAAAGTTTTAACTAGGAATGATTGCAATGCAAATTTTTGGAAAGAAAAATTTATTTCTGGTCTTCCAGTCCTATTTGCCGAAAGAGTTAAAAATAGATTAAAATCTAAATCTCCAACAAACTCTATAAATTGGAGTTTACTCACCTATGGTGATTTATCAGCAGAAATAACTGCAGAAGGAATTAATCTTTGCAATGACATCAAGTTAAAAAGACAACTTGATATGCAAAAAATAGAAAATAGAAATATTATTGGTGATTTTTGTGAGCAAATAGGCTTTCAACCAATACAATATCCTAAAAAGGATAAGAAAAGACAAAGATTTTCTTTTAAAAGAAAGAAATATTATCCTAAAGAAAAAGAAAAATTTAGAAAATATTCTAAGAAAAGGATTAAAAAACCCATAAAAAATGAGTCTACTAAAGTTCCAGTATGCTGGAAATGTGGAAAAATTGGACATAAAGCTAATAAGTGTTATGTCAAGAAAAAGATTAATAATCTCAACATAAACAATGATTTAAAAGAATCATTGATAAATATTCTTTTAAATAAAGAAGATATAAAACAAAAAGACTTTTATATTAGTATTATTGATAACGAATTATCTGAATATTCTAATAACAGTTCAGATAATGATTCTGAAATATCAGAAAATAAAATATGTGATCCAGATTGTGATTGTGATACATGTCTCATAAATTTTATGGGATTAGAAATAAATGTTATATCAAATGAAGAAACTTTTATTTTAGATCTTATAGATCAAATAAAAGATCCTATAGAAAAAAGAAAAGCTATAGAACATTATCTAAATATGGCAAATCATAAGCCTACTAAACTTGTACAAAATACTGTACAAGAGCATGAATTATATTCTTACAATAAAATATTAGAAAAGGCTAAACAAAAAGAAAGAGAGCCTACTATTTCCGAATTAAAAGGAGAAATAGATCAGATAAAATCTGAGATAAAATATTTAAAAGAAAGAGTAAATACTCTCAGTATTAATAATGATCATGTTTGGGAAAAAGATTCTACTTCTGATGAAGAAGAAGAAGAAAACATTTTATCCAAAGATGATAACGAAATAAATCAAATGGTATGGGTTAATAAAATTGACCAAATTATTTCTCAAAAATGGTACTCAAAAGTAACTCTTATTATTAACAAAAAATTCAAAATTACTATTGAAGCATTATTAGATACAGGAGCTGATGTAAATTGCATCAGTGAAGGAATTGTTCCTTCTAAATATTATAAAAAGACTACTCAATTTATAACAGCTGCTAATAAGCAACCTCTTATAGTTAATTACAAATTGTCTGATGTGGCAATATGTAATTCTGGGGTTTGTCTTAATACTACTTTTATTCTTATTAAGAATATTTCTACTCCTGTAATATTAGGAACTCCATTTTTTCAAATGTTGTTTCCCATTAATAAAATTAATGAAAAGGGTTTATATACTAATATTAAAGGTAACGATTTATTTTTTCCATTTACAACTATACCAGTTTCAAAATCTATCAATATTTTACAAAAAATAGTTAGTAATAAAGAAAATTTTGTTACTTCATTAAAAGATGAAATTCTTTTTAAAATTATTAAAGAAAAGTTAAAATCTGATAAAATTCAGGAAAAAATAAAAATTATTTCAGAAACCATATCTAAAGAGATATGCGCTGATGTTCCTAATGCCTTTTGGAATAGGAAAAAACATCAAGTTAGTCTTCCTTATACAGATGAATTTTCTGAGGATAAAATTCCTACAAAAGCAAGGCCTATAGCAATGGGGCCTAGACTTTTAAATTATTGTAAAGAAGAAATTGATAGTCTACTTAAAAAAGAATTGATCAGACCAAGTAATAGTCCTTGGAGTTGTCCAGCTTTCTATGTAGAAAATGCAGCAGAGATAGAAAGAGGGGCTCCAAGACTTGTTATAAATTATAAGCCGCTTAATAAAGCATTAAAATGGATAAAACATCCATTACCAAATAAAAGAGATCTATTAAATAGATTATTTAAGGGAAAAATATTTTCCTCATTTGATTTAAAATCAGGATTTTATCAAATTCTTTTAAAAGAAGAAGATAAATATAAAACTGCTTTTACCGTGCCATTTGGACATTATGAATGGAATGTAATGCCATTTGGTTTAAAAAATGCTCCAATGGAATTTCAAAATATAATGAATGAAATTTATAATTCATATATTGATTATATTATAGTCTATATTGATGATGTACTCATCTATTCTGATAATATTGATCAGCATTTGAAACATCTGAATAATTTTATTCAAGTTACTAGAAGAGCTGGTTTAGCAGTAAATCAGAAAAAGGTAAAACTTTTTCAAACTAAAATAAAATTCTTAGGACATTATATTGAAAATGGAATAATGATTCCTATAGAAAGAGCAATTATATTTGCCGATAAATTTCCTGACAAAATTACTGATATTAATCAATTACAAAGATTTCTTGGAAGTCTTAATTATATAGGAGATTTCTATAAAGATCTTGCACAAGACTGTAAATTATTATTTCAAAGGTTGAAGAAAAATCCTCAACCATGGACTAATAGTCATACTCTTGCTATACAAAAAATAAAAGAACGAGTTAAAGAACTCCCTTGTTTATCTATTGCTAATCCAGAAGCATTTAAAATAGTTGAAACAGACGCCTCTGATATTGGTTACGGAGGAATACTAAAACAGAAAATAGATAATACATCTAAAGAAATTCTTGTTAGATATACGTCTGGAACTTGGAATAATACTCAAAAGAATTACTCTACAATAAAGAAAGAAATCCTTTCAATTGTTAAATGTATTACAAAATTTGAAAGTGATCTTTTAAACAAGAAATTTTTATTAAGAGTTGATTGCAAATCTGCCAAAGATATTCTTTTAAAAGATGTTAAAGTAATAGCATCTAAACAAATATTTGCTAGATGGCAAGCAATATTAGCCTGTTTTGATTTTGATATTGAACATATCTCTGGAAAATCTAATTCTTTACCAGATTTTCTAACTAGAGAATTCTTGCAGGGATCAGCATTGGAAGACAGTCTTAAAAAGACCAGCTACCGGGAAGAAGCCCATGAATAAACCACCTTTCAAAAGAGGTGCTACTGTTCCTCAGCCAAATATGGCTAACACAGAGGAAGAAAAGTTTGATCCAATTAAAGAATTTGCAGAAGATCCTACTGCGTATGAAATACATTATTATAATAATGCTATATTTGCCTTAAAGGGATCAAAAGAGGAATTAAAATATCCTTATATAATTTCAGGATGCCTTAATTGTTGTCCTGTTGATAAAGACCTAAAAGGTTTATCACCTATTCATATAGCTCAAAGCTATTTAATTAAAGATTTGCAACCCATATTGGGAAGAAAAACCAGAGAATATTTTGAAACCATTTTGGTAGAAACAGGTTCTGTTGAAATTCAACATATGGATCGCAATCGCGATTATGCTTTTTCTAAAATGATAATAAAAAAGATTATCCCAGCTGCTAATTGGGGTTTACCCCTTGGACAAGCACGTCAATTAAACACCTTTCAGGCAATGCCTAATATGTTTAATTACCATGATTATATCATGGCCTGGGATATCATTGTTTTATATGAAAATTCTCAAAGAAAACATTCATGGTGGATAAAATTCCAATTAGATGATATTCATCAATTTATACCAATTTGGTTTAAAACTTTTTTCTTCTCATGGGGGGTAATGCCCTCTATTCTTCCGAGAAATGTTAAAAACATATGGAATAAGTTTATAAATGCAAACACGCAGTTTGATGGTTTAACAGCCATATTACAATATTTTCCAGCAAGAAATAAAATATTTCCAAATTTTAAAGATGAGTCTTTTATAAATACTCTTGAATCAACATATAAATTATATGTTCATGAAACAGGAGAAGAATCTTTTGAGATTCATCCTCCCTTTACTACTTTACAACTTAAAAAAGGAAATAAAGAAATTTATGCTACTCCTATAAAATCAGAAATAGGAAATGGTAATTTTGACCATATAATTCAACAAAATAATTTTACTAATCTTACTTTGCATTCATTAAGAAATCAAACTACTAGAATTGAAGAGATTTTATCCAAATCCAAGACAGAAAATTCTAGTGGAGAAAGTTCAAAGCTTTAATGATAAAACCTCCTCCAAATCTTAAAAGAGAAAAATTTCTCTTAAGTTCAAAAAAGGATGATGATTTTATGGAAGGTCTAATAGATAGATTACAAAAAATTAATATAAAAGAAAAGGGTTCAGTTTCAGTAATTACTAAAGCTGAACAATTTGAAAATTCAAGTTCTTCTGATGAAGAAATGCAAATTAATAAAATGCATAAGGTATCCATTGTAAAACCTTTTTATAAAAAGGCAACGCCTATTGATCTTCAAATTGAAGAAAAGAAAGATTATGTTCAGTTTAATGGAGAAGCCATTACTGAATGGAATATTGATGGTAAATCTGAATATCAGATAAAAACCGTTATCAAACAGATGTTAATATACTCATCAGCCGCTAAAATAAAAGGTAATAATGATAGGCAAATTGCTCAAGCCATTATTACTGGTTTCACAGGCCAACTTCAAGGCTGGTGGGATTTTTATCTTTCAAAAGAAGCAAAGAATACTATTCTTAATTCATTTATAATCGATCTCAATGGAAGAGAAGAATCTGATGCAGTTAATACACTTATTTATACCATTCTATCTAATTTTATTGGAGCTAATGAACTTCAATTAGATAGATCTCAAGAGCAATTAATGAATTTAAGATGTCCAACACTATCTGAATTCAGATGGTATAAAGATGTATTCATGACTAAAGTTTTAACTAGGAATGATTGCAATGCAAATTTTTGGAAAGAAAAATTTATTTCTGGTCTTCCAGTCCTATTTGCCGAAAGAGTTAAAAATAGATTAAAATCTAAATCTCCAACAAACTCTATAAATTGGAGTTTACTCACCTATGGTGATTTATCTGCAGAAATAACTGCAGAAGGAATTAATCTTTGCAATGACATCAAGTTAAAAAGACAACTTGATATGCAAAAAATAGAAAATAGAAATATTATTGGTGATTTTTGTGAGCAAATAGGCTTTCAACCAATACAATATCCTAAAAAGGATAAGAAAAGACAAAGATTTTCTTTTAAAAGAAAGAAATATTATCCTAAAGAAAAAGAAAAATTTAGAAAATATTCTAAGAAAAGGATTAAAAAACCCATAAAAAATGAGTCTACTAAAGTTCCAGTATGCTGGAAATGTGGAAAAATTGGACATAAAGCTAATAAGTGTTATGTCAAGAAAAAGATTAATAATCTCAACATAAACAATGATTTAAAAGAATCATTGATAAATATTCTTTTAAATAAAGAAGATATAAAACAAAAAGACTTTTATATTAGTATTATTGATAACGAATTATCTGAATATTCTAATAACAGTTCAGATAATGATTCTGAAATATCAGAAAATAAAATATGTGATCCAGATTGTGATTGTGATACATGTCTCATAAATTTTATGGGATTAGAAATAAATGTTATATCAAATGAAGAAACTTTTATTTTAGATCTTATAGATCAAATAAAAGATCCTATAGAAAAAAGAAAAGCTATAGAACATTATCTAAATATGGCAAATCATAAGCCTACTAAACTTGTACAAAATACTGTACAAGAGCATGAATTATATTCTTACAATAAAATATTAGAAAAGGCTAAACAAAAAGAAAGAGAGCCTACTATTTCCGAATTAAAAGGAGAAATAGATCAGATAAAATCTGAGATAAAATATTTAAAAGAAAGAGTAAATACTCTCAGTATTAATAATGATCATGTTTGGGAAAAAGATTCTACTTCTGATGAAGAAGAAGAAGAAAACATTTTATCCAAAGATGATAACGAAATAAATCAAATGGTATGGGTTAATAAAATTGACCAAATTATTTCTCAAAAATGGTACTCAAAAGTAACTCTTATTATTAACAAAAAATTCAAAATTACTATTGAAGCATTATTAGATACAGGAGCTGATGTAAATTGCATCAGTGAAGGAATTGTTCCTTCTAAATATTATAAAAAGACTACTCAATTTATAACAGCTGCTAATAAGCAACCTCTTATAGTTAATTACAAATTGTCTGATGTGGCAATATGTAATTCTGGGGTTTGTCTTAATACTACTTTTATTCTTATTAAGAATATTTCTACTCCTGTAATATTAGGAACTCCATTTTTTCAAATGTTGTTTCCCATTAATAAAATTAATGAAAAGGGTTTATATACTAATATTAAAGGTAACGATTTATTTTTTCCATTTACAACTATACCAGTTTCAAAATCTATCAATATTTTACAAAAAATAGTTAGTAATAAAGAAAATTTTGTTACTTCATTAAAAGATGAAATTCTTTTTAAAATTATTAAAGAAAAGTTAAAATCTGATAAAATTCAGGAAAAAATAAAAATTATTTCAGAAACCATATCTAAAGAGATATGCGCTGATGTTCCTAATGCCTTTTGGAATAGGAAAAAACATCAAGTTAGTCTTCCTTATACAGATGAATTTTCTGAGGATAAAATTCCTACAAAAGCAAGGCCTATAGCAATGGGGCCTAGACTTTTAAATTATTGTAAAGAAGAAATTGATAGTCTACTTAAAAAAGAATTGATCAGACCAAGTAATAGTCCTTGGAGTTGTCCAGCTTTCTATGTAGAAAATGCAGCAGAGATAGAAAGAGGGGCTCCAAGACTTGTTATAAATTATAAGCCGCTTAATAAAGCATTAAAATGGATAAAACATCCATTACCAAATAAAAGAGATCTATTAAATAGATTATTTAAGGGAAAAATATTTTCCTCATTTGATTTAAAATCAGGATTTTATCAAATTCTTTTAAAAGAAGAAGATAAATATAAAACTGCTTTTACCGTGCCATTTGGACATTATGAATGGAATGTAATGCCATTTGGTTTAAAAAATGCTCCAATGGAATTTCAAAACATAATGAATGAAATTTATAATTCATATATTGATTATATTATAGTCTATATTGATGATGTACTCATCTATTCTGATAATATTGATCAGCATTTGAAACATCTGAATAATTTTATTCAAGTTACTAGAAGAGCTGGTTTAGCAGTAAATCAGAAAAAGGTAAAACTTTTTCAAACTAAAATAAAATTCTTAGGACATTATATTGAAAATGGAATAATGATTCCTATAGAAAGAGCAATTATATTTGCCGATAAATTTCCTGACAAAATTACTGATATTAATCAATTACAAAGATTTCTTGGAAGTCTTAATTATATAGGAGATTTCTATAAAGATCTTGCACAAGACTGTAAATTATTATTTCAAAGGTTGAAGAAAAATCCTCAACCATGGACTAATAGTCATACTCTTGCTATACAAAAAATAAAAGAACGAGTTAAAGAACTCCCTTGTTTATCTATTGCTAATCCAGAAGCATTTAAAATAGTTGAAACAGACGCCTCTGATATTGGTTACGGAGGAATACTAAAACAGAAAATAGATAATACATCTAAAGAAATTCTTGTTAGATATACGTCTGGAACTTGGAATAATACTCAAAAGAATTACTCTACAATAAAGAAAGAAATCCTTTCAATTGTTAAATGTATTACAAAATTTGAAAGTGATCTTTTAAATAAGAAATTTTTATTAAGAGTTGATTGCAAATCTGCCAAAGATATTCTTTTAAAAGATGTTAAAGTAATAGCATCTAAACAAATATTTGCTAGATGGCAAGCAATATTAGCCTGTTTTGATTTTGATATTGAACATATCTCTGGAAAATCTAATTCTTTACCAGATTTTCTAACTAGAGAATTCTTGCAGGGATCAGCATTGGAAGACAGTCTTAAAAAGACCAGCTACCGAGAAGAAGCCCATGAATAAACCACCTTTCAAAAGAGGTGCTACTGTTCCTCAGCCAAATATGGCTAACACAGAGGAAGAAAAGTTTGATCCAATTAAAGAATTTGCAGAAGATCCTACTGCGTATGAAATACATTATTATAATAATGCTATATTTGCCTTAAAGGGATCAAAAGAGGAATTAAAATATCCTTATATAATTTCAGGATGCCTTAATTGTTGTCCTGTTGATAAAGGCCTAAAAGGTTTATCACCTATTCATATAGCTCAAAGCTATTTAATTAAAGATTTGCAACCCATATTGGGAAGAAAAACCAGAGAATATTTTGAAACCATTTTGGTAGAAACAGGTTCTGTTGAAATTCAACATATGGATCGCAATCGCGATTATGCTTTTTCTAAAATGATAATAAAAAAGATTATCCCAGCTGCTAATTGGAGTTTACCCCTTGGACAAGCACGTCAATTAAACACCTTTCAGGCAATGCCTAATATGTTTAATTACCATGATTATATCATGGCCTGGGATATCATTGTTTTATATGAAAATTCTCAAAGAAAACATTCATGGTGGATAAAATTCCAATTAGATGATATTCATCAATTTATACCAATTTGGTTTAAAACTTTTTTCTTCTCATGGGGGGTAATGCCCTCTATTCTTCCGAGAAATGTTAAAAACATATGGAATAAGTTTCTAAATGCAAACACGCAGTTTGATGGTTTAACAGCCATATTACAATTCGCCATTAACTATAATGTTCCTTGGATTATTCGATGGGAATATGGACTACAGGATATGACTAAAGAGAAATTTGATCTCAAATATACCTCTACTTTCTTAATCAGAAAAGTTCTCATCAAATGGTGGGGTAAAGAAGATTTCTTTGCAGAAGGCAAAGTATATGACCGTCAGGGGGTAATAGCTCTGGGAGTTGCCAGAGAAACTATGAAGAATTTAAATCATGATACCCCAACACAAACAACATTGTTAAAAGAACTTTTCCAACATCTTGATAAAGATACCATTACTTCAATGTTTACTGAAGTATTTGGAGAAAAATCAAATCTGTCAACACAAGAATCTACCTCTTCTAAAGGAAAAGAGAAAATGGAAGATGATACTCCAATGACTGATCAAGATAATTTACAAGACGCTCAGGACCCTTATGAGGAAGATGACATATATGCATTATTGAATGCATGAGCTGGATGTCACTAAAGATAGTAAAAGCAAGATATCACGTGACTCATAGTCTTTGTAATAAAATATGTAGTATTGTGGTGCATTATTAAGTGTGGGTTTTACTTTTCGCGTGTCATGTTTTTATTCGTGTAAGCACTGTAACTAGTATGTATTGCTTTGCTATTTAAGGAGTGGTTGCCCTTTGTGAACCACACACCGAAAAAAGAGCTTCTCTCTAAATAAAAGAAGTTTGCGAGCAATTTCTTCAAGAGTTCTACTTTCATATTTCAGATTTCAGGATTTCAATATGTAAGTATATGTCTTACAATTACATTTATGATCCTCCCTTCGATTATATCATGCCATCTGCAAATTATTTTGTAATTTTAAAAACAAAGATTAAATTAATAAAATCTCAAATTGAGCATCTTGAAAATCAATTAAAAGATCCAGAAACAAATCCTGTTTATAAACAGTGGTTTACATATCCTAATCTAAAAAGATCCAAACTGACCTTAAAGGCATACGAAAAACAGAGCTCTCAGCTAGCAGCTTAAAGAAGAAGATTTGAAGATTTTCTTTCAACCTAAATTAAGGTTGTTTGTTTTAATAAGCTTTAAAAGCATTTTATTATCTTAACAATTAACGTTGAAGAATTGTAGATCAATATATTATTCATATTGCTCTATAGTGGTATTCATAGTGCTCATAGTAGTGCTCATAGTGCTCTATAATATTATTCATAGTGCTTATAGTATATTATTATTCATATTTGCTCTATAGTGGTATCAGAGCCATTGTAAGAGTGGAAATCCTTCTATAAAAGTTTTATTCTTATATTGAAGATTTTTTATTTATTCTCTACGAAGATTAGTAGTTATACCCGGGGGAAATCCTCAAATATGAATAATAATATACTATAAGCACTATGAATAATATTATAGAGCACTATGAGCACTACTATGAGCACTATGAATACCACTATAGAGCAATATGAATAATATATTGATCTACAATTCTTCAACGTTAATTGTTAAGATAATAAAATGCTTTTAAAGCTTATTAAAACAAACAACCTTAATTTAGGTTGAAAGAAAATCTTCAAATCTTCTTCTTTAAGCTGCTAGCTGAGAGCTCTGTTTTTCGTATGCCTTTAAGGTCAGTTTGGATCTTTTTAGATTAGGATATGTAAACCACTGTTTATAAACAGGATTTGTTTCTGGATCTTTTAATTGATTTTCAAGATGCTCAATTTGAGATTTTATTAATTTAATCTTTGTTTTTAAAATTACAAAATAATTTGCAGATGGCATGATATAATCGAAGGGAGGATCATAAATGTAATTGTAAGACATATACTTACATATTGAAATCCTGAAATCTGAAATATGAAAGTAGAACTCTTGAAGAAATTGCTCGCAAACTTCTTTTATTTAGAGAGAAGCTCTTTTTTCGGTGTGTGGTTCACAAAGGGCAACCACTCCTTAAATAGCAAAGCAATACATACTAGTTACAGTGCTTACACGAATAAAAACATGACACGCGAAAAGTAAAACCCACACTTAATAATGCACCACAATACTACATATTTTATTACAAAGACTATGAGTCACGTGATATCTTGCTTTTACTATCTTTAGTGACATCCAGCTCATGCATTCAATAATGCATATATGTCATCTTCCTCATAAGGGTCCTGAGCATCTTGTAAATTATCTTGATCAGTCATTGGAGTATCATGATTTAAATTCTTCATAGTTTCTCTGGCAACTCCCAGAGCTATTACCCCCTGACGGTCATATACTTTGCCTTCTGCAAAGAAATCTTCTTTACCCCACCATTTGATGAGAACTTTTCTGATTAAGAAAGTAGAGGTATATTTGAGATCAAATTTCTCTTTAGTCATATCCTGTAGTCCATATTCCCATCGAATAATCCAAGGAACATTATAGTTAATGGCGAATTGTAATATGGCTGTTAAACCATCAAACTGCGTGTTTGCATTTAGTATATTTTAAAAAATAAATTTATTTTATATTTATAATTTAGAAAAATTGATATTCTTTGAAAAATAATTTAATATTATATTTATGTAAAGTAAAAATTAATTAAAAAATTTTAGTTAAAAATTTACTCAATAAAATTTCAACACTTTAATTTCTAAAAAATAGAACAAAACTTTATTTTAAAAAAATATATAAAAAACAAAGCGATAAAGCAATCAATAATTCAATATGTTAATGAAAACAATATGTAATTTGTTAGGTTACTTATTTGCAAAATTTGAGGTGGACATATACAAAGATATTTTGAAGAAATAAAATATTAAAATAAGATTTTTTTTTAAAAAAAGTGAGGTAACCCAATTTTTTAAAACGACTTATAAGCCATCTCCCACCCATTGCACTATTTTAGCGCAGACTTTGCTTCAAAATAGTGCAATTTTTGCATCAAATCCAAAACTCATCTCCAATCCATCTACTTCAAATTTTACTCTAAAAATAATATTCCTATAATATTCTCAATTTTTTAATTTATCTATTATATTTAATTTTCACAAAAATAAAAAAATAATTCAATATTTAATATTATGTTAAATTATTTGACTATTAATTAAATTAATTTAAATATAAAATATAAAATAAATATACTAATATATTTAAATAATTTTGTAATGCACATGGGCTGTTCTCGATTGGGCTTGAGTCCCTTCACGGTTATCCTATTACCCATTACTCATAGAACTTCTCCAACCCAGACACTGGAGCTTTTGCCTTCTCAGGATTAGAACCCAAGACCTCTTGGACTTTTATAGATCTTGGCAGCAATCCTGGTACCAGTTGATCTAGGGATTCGTTGGATCTCACTTGGGGCCGGTACTGCACAAACTAAAATGAATTTTAAATACTTAACTTGCATGTCTTAGATAGGTACTTGAGCTCACCACCAAAGTCAATAAGTAGCTTATGACATTCTAGTTTACTCCAGACTTGACCTCGTATAATCATCGCACTAAACCATGACATAAAACCACAAAACAAATCCTATATTTTTACATAAATAAATTTTAACCATGGTGCTTAACCATGATATAGAACCTCGAAGCAAATCCTAAAAAAAATAAAAAAAATTATTTATTTTTTCTAAAAGGGGTACACGGACCCCGTGTAGGGGTCCGTGTACGGGTCTGGGTAGGCACTGGAATTTCTTATTTTTGAAGTAAAACGGACACGGACTCCGTGTAGGGGTCCAGGTAGGCAATGGACTTGCAAACTCACGAAAATTCACTAACTTATTCATTCATCATTTCAATCCAAGCCTAAGGACCATTAACCAACACCTCAAGATTTATCTTAGGATGTTATTACATTGATTAAAACCCATACAAACACCCCGAACGTTCCCAAACATTGACAAGTAACTTCAATACAACAATAACTCGCAATGCGGCATCGTTTCGCTTCCTACGACTTCTATTACATCCCAAGCTAATCCCGACCCAAACGAACCACCAAATAACACCTAAATACATCTCATAACATATCTAAATGCAGTAGCACAAGCCCGTCGATGCCCAACGAAGCCTGCAACAAATAACTTCAAGAACATATCACTAACATAATTTTGAAGAAACACAGTTTGAGCAGTCCCACAAAAACGGTCATAACTCACTCAATTTTTATCCAAATATTTAGAATTTTATATCAAATCGAAGGTATCAAAAACTTCTACAATTTTCACGTTGAAAGTTTTCTCAGAATCACGACCGAAAAGTCGACGTTTTAAAAATGATAGCAAAAACGAGTTTTCAGATCTAAAATTATCTCAAAACTGATCTGAACCACATAATTAAATATGAACAATTTTGATCTTCTTGCATTAAAATCATGTACTTGCGATATTTAAAAATACCTATATGGCTTGATTGAAGAGTGAAAGAAGATATAAACATGCATTTAATACTTTAAAAATAATTAAATAAAATACCAAAGAAGTTTAATAACTTGAATGCATGCCAACTTTTTTAAATATATTTACTAACATGCTAAATTACCACTATATTATTTAGTCGTTATTTACGATATAGCATGCTGAGTCTTTAGGCTCACTAGACTTGATTGTTGTAGGTACTGATGATGTCGAGGCCGAGGGTGGGGACCAGTGAGCTAGCTTGGGTCGGCAGTAGTGGAACCCGAGGACCTCATTTACTGCACTTACCATTTTTTTTATGCTCAAACATTTTATTAGTGTTGGATTACTTTAAATAATTTCTTCCGCTGAAAATTTTGAATATTAAACTTGATTTATCAATTTAATTCGTGAATGAGGCAATTTTGATTATATTAAAAAGAAAATTTTAATTTTTCCGCAAATTTTCAAACATGAATTTTCGGGCCGTTATAAATTTATTCTACCATTTTTCCAATTATTTTTAATTATTTTTTTTCGTTATTGTGAAATTATATTTATTAAATTTTGTAAGTAATAATTTAGTTTATTTAAATAATTAAGTTAATTTTACAAACTAAATATTTCTTATTTATTATACTTAAATATTAAGTTTGAATTAAATACAATACTTAAATGATAAAATTCCTAGAAATAAATTATTTGATGCCTTCGTATTACAGATTATAAAAAAAATACAAATTTAACTATTTGAGTTACTATATGTATCCAACAAATGGTCAATAAGTGCATTCCGCAGTGCAATATGAGCATCTTTATCCCTCACTTTCTTGTACCGATCAATAAATTCTTGAAATCTTATATTTTCTTCCACAACTATTTCAACGTCCGACTCAGGTGCTTCCATTGCATCTTGAATTGGTGCATCCAGGTTACGTTCATTCTCGATAATCATATTGTGCATTATACTGCAAGCGATCATTATGTCATGCAAATGATGTTTTCTGCCAAGATCGTGCCGGTGATGCTACAATTGCAAATCGAGACTGCAAAACTCCAAAGGCTCGTTCCACGTCTTTTCTACAAGACTCGTGTATCATCGCAAAATATTTCTTTTTGGGGCCATGTGGATCATGAATAGTTTGAACGAGTGTTGATCATTTGGGATATATACCATCGGCTAAGTAATAACCGGTATTATATGTTTTTGCTCCAATATAATAATGTGCTGGTGGAGCAATACCTTGTGTCAGATTGGAAAAAAGATGAGATGACTCCAGAACATTAATATCATTGTTGGACCCTGGCATACCAAAATATCATGCCATATCCAAAGGTCATAATGAGCCACAGCTTCCAAAATAATAGTCGCAGATCTACTACGACCTGCATAGTGTCCGGCCCAAGCTGTTGGACAATTTTTCCATGTCCAATGCATACAATCAAGGCTTCCCAACATCCGAGGGAAGCCTCGTTGTTCACCAATAGAAAATATTCTACATATATCGTTTGCAGTAGGAGATCTAAGATATCGCTCTGCATAGACCTCCAAAATATCCCGACAAAAACGTTGCATACACTCAAGTGCAGTTGACTCTCCTATCTTGATGTACTCGTCGGCAGCATCTGCTGGTGTACCGTACGCTAACATTCTCAATGATGTTGTTATTTTTTGATTGGTAGACAATCCGAGTCTGCCGATTCCATCTCTTCGTTGTGTGAAGTAATGATCGTGATTTTTTAAATCATCGGAAATACGAAAATATAGATCTCGAGACATTCGAAATCGTCTTCGGAACATTGCTTCATTGTATCTAGGATTTTCTGCAAAGTAATCATTGAACAGGTTTTGATCAGCCGCTTCCCGATCACGTGGGACGACTATATGACCAGGAATCGACCCTCGACTTGTGGCTTCTGAATTGTGTTGGTCAATGTAAGCAGTATATAATAATTGTCTCTCTGCAACCAAACTTCGCACTATTTTTTCTTCGGATTCATCAATAGTATTTTCATACTCTATACTGAAATCATGAGATGATGAAGATGAGTTGTAAGGTGATGCAGGAGTTGAATTCAATATATTATAATTCATCTTGGGCTAAGTTTGAATTAAGCTTACAAAAGGTGTAGAAACCATTACATTATATAATAGGACGTAGAAATCTACTTGTCAAATATGGATCTTTGGATTGGATTTCCTTTGATCTCAACCCTCGGATTTTTATCTTATCTTCAAAAATCTAATCCACGCTATGAACCATTAGATTTGATTTTCTTCGATCTCAACCATCGGATTTTTATCCTATCTACAAGAATCTAATCAATACTAGACATCGTTAGATTGGATTTATTTTGATAACAATTCTCGGATTAGATTCTTATATGCAAGTTTTTTTTTTATTATATTATCCTATGAGTTAATTAACAAGATTCTTATCTTCAAGGTTTTTTTTATTAATTAATATTATTCTACTGAAATATTTTTTTATTATATTATCATATGAATTAATTAATATTATCCTATTGAAATATTTTTTTATTAATCTTATCTAAATTTTTTTTATTACAACAAGTGAGCTACACCCAGAACCGTTAGATTTGATTTTCATCGATCTAAACCCTTGGGTTTTTATATTATTTACAAGAATCTAATCCAAAAAAGAAATCGTTGGATTGGATTTTGTTGCGACTTTGATTGTTGCACTCCCAAGAGCAGGTTGTCCACAAGTAGTATAATTCGATGAGTCCGAGTATCGTATCCACGAGGAAGCTAAGGTAATTACAAGTCCACTACAATGTCTTTTTATTTATTTTTTCTTTTAGTTGTTTGAATCTTTAATTGGTAATATTTTTAATTGTTCAAATTTATATTTAAGTAATTGAGATTAAAGGATCCACTCTTGGTATTATAATAAAGTTAACATTAACGAACAATATTGAAATCCACTTAATAAAATGGTTCCAATATATTAAATAATCATATTTATATTATGTTATAAATTATTATCTTATAAGTATATAATATATACCAAAACTTATAAATGTGGTCAAGTATTTATTGTGCTATATATATTTGTAAACACTAAATCAAGGTTCCCACTTTAAATGGTTGGTAAAACCAAACAAACATTTAAATGGTACCAATAAATTAATACTATATAATATATTCATATATAATAAATCAAGGAATCCAAGTTAAATGGTTGGTAAAACCAAACTAACATTTAAATGGTTCCAAGAATTTAATATTATAATATATTTATATATAATAACTCAAGGCATCCACTTTAAATGGTTGGTAATACCAAACTAACATTTAAATGGTTCCAAGAATTTAGTGTAACATATAGCAACAATAAATCAAAACTCCCACTTATAAGTAGGGTATAAAAATGCTTAAAGAAATAAATATAACATAAACAATAAATAATGATTAAATAATATAAAACATAGATTCTTACCTTATAATAACCTTATTATCATGCCAAGAGCTTCACCTTATCATCTCAACTTTAGGAAGTTAGCTATTCATTATTCAAAGTGTAAAACTTTGAATATGAAATTAACATGCTAATTATATTTAAATGAAGAAATAAAAGAAAAATATAGAGAGAAATATTATGAACTCAAAGATTTGTTCATAGAATGAGGGATATCTCAATACATTACAATGCACCCCTATTTATAGCCAAATTTGGGGAGACAACCACAAATAAAATATTATTTTTTACACATAAGTCTTCATTGGTGTTCCAAGAAATTAATATTATATTGCACATCACTTTTGACAAGCATCTTCTCCGAATTTTCTTCTTCACATAAAATGAAACATGTGGATAATTGAGTTGTCTAGTTGTGGTATTTTTTTCAGAATATTTGACCAAGTAGTTTGAGAGATATGGTCAAAATACTAGAGCATGGTAAAACTGCCACTCCTTCGGTAACTTTAATTGTTGCTTAATTTGATCCCAAATGTGAGAGGATTTTTATCTCATGCTTGCCACTAATATTGTAGATATTAACATCAACTTTCTACAGGTCCAAGAATCATCTTAGTCCCATTTGCAACGCCAAGGTTATTCTTGTTTTATCGAACCTGTAAAAATAGTAAAAACTTATAAATACACAACAACTTATATTTTATACAATTTATTATAAAACATATAATATTTAAACATTTAATAAAACAAAAACTATATATTTATATTATAAAACATTTAATTAATATACATTTTTTTTATCTTTATCACACTCCCCAACCAGCTTATTGCTAGTCCCTAGCAATTTAAGCGTTAATAGCAACACAAAACATATTGATTAATTTAAATAGAAATGTAATCAAAACTATCTAAGTGTTTAAATTAAATTTGAAAACTGTCAAAGTTATATCAAGATCATTATAATTATAATTTATGAAATAATCTGAGATGATCAATTCAAAGCTTATTTTCAGGTAGTTAAATGTACATGGCCTTCAGAAATTCCTAGTAAGAGTCTCAACTCCATATCCTCACAGGTTAATAAATGTTTCAATTTATGGGAACGATTTCTCTCATGGAGTTGGAATACAGATAAATGCTCAGGAAAATGGTTTACAAAATGCAGACAGACAAACGAGCCAAACTAATCAAAAGATAGAAAATCCATTGATTCAAAATCTAGTTGTTCTTATTATATATTTTTTTTCCTGATATTTTTTTTTTCATAACATCACGGAATCAGACTAAATTTATGCTTCTTGACCACATATTTATTTAATTTGTACAATAAATTTCTCTTTTTTTTTATGAGAGATATATGGGTCGTAGCATATAACATAAATCTTCAATATCTTTCTTTTTGTATTTTTCTCTTTTTTTTTTTTTTTTTCAGGAAATATCAATTTTTTTTTAAAAATAAGAACTCAAGATCTAAACAATAGATAGTCTCTCTCATGATCAATAAAGGCTCGAAAGCTGTTTTCTCAATCCTCTCCACTTACTCACAAAATATGTGTGAGTTTAAAATTTTAGGCACTCTTATAAGGTATATCTTGGGCCATATACTTTAATACCTGATTTTATCACAATGGTTAATCACTCAAAAAGATTTCATAAATCATATTTTTATATTGATCAGAATATTAAAATTGACTATTTTTTCAAATAAAAATTAAACATTCTTAAATAGATTAATGCATATTCTAATTTAAATTTTTCAAACATGTAATGTATGATATTTTTGCAAAAATTAATAAGATACAAACAATAAACATGATTTTATTTTAGAATAATATATATATATATATATATTTTTATTTTTATTTTTTTAATTTTTTTTAATTTTAATTTTTTTTTTTTAAATTTGTTCTCCCCCCAATCAGAATATGACATTGTCCCTAATGTCAAAATAGCTATTAATAAAGAGTACATAATGAAAGAGATATCACCTGGAATTTTATTGAAGATAACAAACTGAAACAAACGCAAACCAATCCACGACTTTTGAATCAATGATCCAACTTCCTTTTCTTACTGCTTGATTGCGACCAATTGATCTTTGTTATCATCGGATCAGGAATATGAACAAAAGCTTCCAAATCATCAATTAATTGGTCGGCAGTCGAGGCACAGATGAGAATCCGTCGTGAATTTTCTGAAATGAAATTCTGTTCCACAGCTTTATCAAGAAATGACAACAAACTGTCATAATAATTATTGATATTCAACAAGCCCACAGGTTTATTATGGATATTAAGTTGTGCCCAAGAAACAGTGTGAAAAATTTCTTCTAATGTACCAAAACCACCTGGTAGTGCGATAAAAGCATCAGAATTTTCAATCATTTGAGTGATTCTTTCATACATAGAAGAAACTTTTAATTCTTCTCCAATCGTAACACCTGTAATATTTCCTTCAGCTAAAGCTGTAGGAATAATACCCAAAACCTGACTACCTCCAAGATGAGCAGATGTTGAAACAGATCCCATTAACCCAATATTACCTCCCCCATATACCAAGTGAATTTTTCTCTCAGCCAATATCTTTCCAAGGTTATTCGCTGCTTCTACAAACACTTCATTTTTTCCAGAACTCGACCCACAAAATACACAAATATTTTTCAATGTTTGTGCAGAGGATCCAGCCATGTTTTTACTTTCTTTTTTTTAGGTCTGCGAAAATAGAGAGAAAGATGAGAGATTTTATAGGGGTAATATGTTATCATGACAAAACTATGGGTCACAGCTGTAAACAAAATAAATAGTAAAAACAATAATGACACACATGCATATAAACAGTAGTGTGATTGTGGCTCACAATTTTCCTCTGGTTTTACGTCCAGAAACGGCTTCAACGCCTTCTATGAGTCGAGGATATGCTTCCCATCCAATTTTCTTATAAATTGGCAAACAGGGTCTTTTTTAGTCAGATTCCCAAGACTATGACGCTCATCTTGGAATTGTTTCCATAAACGGAGAAGTTCAATATGCACATGTCCACTAGAATGCGTCTCAAGAGTCAATAAGATGTTATCTAAAGACTCCTTACTCAGCCCATTCTTAATGAAATCAATTTTATCTTCTCTGTTATTGGAAACACATCCCAAAGATCTGCATCGTTTGTCACAAGTCCATCTTGCACACTTATGACAAACCCCTAAACTTTTGGCCCTTCGTTTTTTCGCATAAGTGCTTTTTCCTAATCCAGGCAAATACCGAATGAGCAATGATTGTGGAACTTCTCCTCCTAATCGGACCTTAGCTTCAATTACAAGACGAATATCTTCTGGAATTCCTTTTTGCATTAGCAATCTCAATCTTTCATACCTTCCTGCATAAATTTTTCTTAGAACATTTTCAGAAACAGAGGGAAAATATTTACAAATTTTTGAGAGAATTTCATCCATTTTGAAAAGAAAAGAAATGATTATTATTTTTTTTTTATTTTGTATCAGCAATTGTGGGAAACTGATTTAACCGACTATGAGAGTCACGGAGTACCGTTATCCGCCATTTAACCGGGAAAATAAAAAGATTAAGAAAACCTGAAATAAAAACAAACAAAATTAAATGTAACACAAACAAAAATCAAGGATCAGAAAGGGAAATAAACTCTTCTTGAAAGATTTCATTTTCTAAAAATGGTTTAAGTCTTTGTCCATTTACTTTAAAAATATCACCATTTTTAGGATTTTCAATATCCACAGCTCCATAAGGATACACATGTTTTACAACATATGGGCCTGTCCATCTTGATCGTAATTTTCCTGGGAATATGTGAAGTCGAGAATTATAAAGCAAAACTTTTTTACCAATCTCAAAAGATTTTCTAAGAATTGTTTTATCATGAAATGATTTGATTTTTGCTTTATAAATCCTTGAATTCTCATACGCATCATTTCTGAGTTCATCAAGTTCATTAAGTTGCAATTTACGCAATTTGTTGGCATCATCCATGCTTGAATTTAAAGTTTTGATCGCCCAATAAGCTTTATGTTCCAATTCCACAGGCAAATGACAATGTTTTCCATAAACCAACCTATAGGGAGACATATTCAATGATGTTTTAAAAGCTGTTCGATATGCCCAAAGTGCATCATTAAGTCGCAGAGACCAATCTTTTCTATTTGAGTTAACAGTTTTTTCCAAAATTTGCTTTATCTCCCTATTAGCTAATTCAACTTGTCCATTTGTTTGAGGATGATAAGGGGTAGTTACTTTATGAGTAATACCATATTTTTTCATTAATGAAGCAAATGGTTTATTAACAAAGTGAGTTCTCCCATCACTTATCATGGCTCGAGGAATTCCAAATCTACTAAAAATATTTTCTTTTAAAAATTTGATGACGATTTTATGATCATTTGTTCGACATGGAATTGCCTCTATCCATTTGGAAACATAATCAACTTCAACTAAAATATACAAGTATCCAAACGACGGTGGAAAAGGTCCCATAAAATCAATTCCCCAACAGTCAAAGATTTCAATTTCAATGATAGGATTCAAAGGCATCATGTTTCTTTTTGAAATCGCACCCAATTTTTGACAATTTTCACAGATCTTGCAGATTTCATGGGTGTCTTTAAACAAAGTGGGCCAATAAAATCCACACTGCAAGATTTTTGCAGCCGTTTTCTTAGAAGAAAAATGTCCTCCGCATGCTTCTGAATGACAAAATTTAATGACACTACTTACCTCATTATCGGGTATGCAACGTCGAAAAATTTGATCCGGACAATACTTGAACAGATACGGATCATCCCAATAAAAGTTTTTTACCTCATTCAAAAATTTTCTTTTATCTTGAGAACTCCATTGCGGTGGCATTTTTCCTGTCACAAGAAAATTTACTATGTTAGCAAACCAAGGTGTAGTAGTAACTGAAAATAGATGTTCATCAGGAAAATTATCGTTAATTGGTGTCATTTCACAAGATGATCCTGTTACTAGTCTCGATAAATGATCGGCTACGACATTCTCGGTTCCTTTTTTATCTTTGATCACAATGTCAAATTCTTGGAGCAACAAAATCCATCGTATCAGTCGTGGCTTTGCATCCTGTTTGGTCAACAAATATCTAATAGCAGAATGATCAGTAAACACAATAGTTTTTGATCCAATCAAATAAGAACGAAATTTATCTAATGCAAATATTACTGCAAGTAGTTCTTTTTCAGTTGTGGAGTAATTCATTTGAGCATTGTTTAAAGTTCTACTTGCATAATATATCACATAAGGCTTACCATTTCTTCTTTGACCCAATACTGCACCGACTGCATAATCACTCGCGTCACACATGATTTCAAATGGTAAAGACCAATCAGGAGGTTGCATGATAGGAGCTGATGTTAAATGTCGAATGATTTTATCAAAAGCATTTTGACATTCTTGAGTCCACTCAAATGCAGTGTCTTTTGTTAAGAGGTTACAAATGGGTTTAGAGATTAAACTAAAGTCCTTTATAAACCTCCTATAAAATCCAGCATGTCCCAAAAATGAGCGAATTTCTTTAATGGTTTTTGGAGGAGATAAATTGGCAATGACATCAACTTTTGCTTTATCAACTTCAATTCCATGAGATGACACGACATGTCCCAAAACAATTCCAGAAGTAATCATGTAATGACATTTTTCCCAATTTAAAATAAGACCTTTTTCCTCGCATCTTTTTAAAACTTTTTCCAAATTTTCAAGACAATTATCAAATGTATCCCCAAAGACAGTTAAATCATCCATGAAAATTTCCAAACAATTTTCAACCATGTCGCAAAAAATGCTTAGCATACATCTTTGAAATGTTGCTGGGGCATTGCATAATCCAAATGGCATCCTTCTAAATGCAAATGTTCCAAAAGGACATGTGAATGTAGTTTTTTCTTGATCTTCGAGTGCAATGGGAATTTGATAATAACCTGAATATCCATCAAGAAAACAGTAGTATGGATGACCTGCTACTCTTTCTAAAATTTGATCCAAAAATGGTAATGGAAAATGATCTTTTCTAGTGGCGTCATTTAATTTTCTATAATCAATACACATCCGCCAACTAGATGGGACTCGACTTGTTAACAATTCACCTTTTTCATTTTTTATCACTGTGATGCCAGATTTTTTTGGAACTACTTGTGTTGGGCTTACCCACTTACTATCAGAAATAGGGTAGATAATCCCAACATCAAGTAGTTTGAGAACTTCAGTTTTCACAACATCTTTCATGTGTGGATTTAATCTCCTTTGTGGTTGTTGAGAGGTTTTTGCATTTTCTTCTAAGTGAATTTTGTGAGTGCAAATTAGTGGATTAATGCCTTTGATATCTTTTAGTGTCCAACCAATTGCATTTTTATGTCTTTTAAGCATATCAACTAATTTACCTTCTTCATCACTTGCTAGTTTGGAAGAAATTACCACCGGATATGTTTCATCTTCTCCAAGAAATGCATACTTCAATTCTTCTGGCAAGGGTTTTAACTCCAGTATGGGTGGTTCGTCTTTGTTCTCATATTTTGCATCAAATTCTTTCTCTGATCCCGATAACGAGTGATACCTGATAAAATCATCAAGATCAATTTCAATATTTTCTTTAACAGTTTCAATTGAACAAATATCTAATTGATCACGAGTACTCCCTTCTTGAATGTTTTCTTCCACAAGAGTTTCAATAAGATTTTCATCTTCACTTTCATCTCCTTTGTCATGTGGTTGCTTACAAAGATTAAAAACATTGAGCTCCAAGGTCATGTTACCAAATGACAACTTCATTATTCCATTCCTGCAATTTATAAGAGCATTAGAAGTTGCTAAAAATGGACGACCCAGAATTACAGGAATTGCATTACAAGCTTCAATAGGTTGTGTATCTAAAACTATGAAATCGACAGGATATACAAAGTTATCAACTTGGACCAACACGTCTTCTACCATACCTCTTGGCACTTTAACAGATCTATCAGCAAGTAAAAGTGTTACCGAAGTAGGTTTTAACTCGCCTAGATTGAGTTCTTGATAAACTGAATATGGAAGTAAATTCACACTAGCTCCAAGATCAAGCAATGCTTTTTTAATCTTTCGTTCTCCAATAATACATGAAATAGTAGGACAACCAGGGTCTTTGTATTTCAAAGTATTATTATTTTGAATGATTGCACTTACTTGTTCGGCTAAAAATGCTTTCTTTTTCACATTCAATTTTCTTTTCACAGTGCACAAGTCTTTCAAAAATTTGGCATATGATGGTACCTGTTTTATTGCATCTAATAAAGGAATATTAACTTTTACTTGTTTAAAAATATCATATATATCAGAATTTAAATTTGATTTTTTTGTATTTTTCAATGCATGCGGGAATGGTGGTGACACTGTCTGTTGAACCTCTTCTTCGCAAGTTATGGGTTCCACTTCCTTACCCTTTGGAGTTGATTTATCATCATCTTCACAAGGTTCAAGAATGGATTTTTCCACAACCTTGCCACTTCGAAGGGTAATAACAGATTTTACCTGATCCATCGGTTGAGTTCCAGAAGTTCCAGTTTGTGAATGATGATCCTTGGGATTAGGCAGAGGTTGTGAAGGAAATTTACCTTTTTCATGAACATTAAGTGCAGATGCAAATTTGGCAAGAGTATCTTTCAAATCTGTCATTGTTTGAGCAGTTTGAGTATTGATAGACTCTTGCTTTGCAATGAAAGAATTCAATGTATCTTCCAAATTTCTTTTAGGTGGAGGAACATAAGGTGCATAATTTTGAAAATTTTGTTGATTTTGGAAATGTGGTTGTGAAAATTGTGCAGCATTATCATTCCTCCAACTAAAATTTGGATGATTTCGCCAACCTGGATTGTAACTTTGAGAAAATGGTTCAAAATTTGGCCTTTTGAAATTGTTCAAAACATTGGCTTGTTCATGGAGACATTCTTTAAAAGAGGGCAAAGTGGGACAATCTTTTGTAAAATGATCACTTGTATCACAGATGTGACACACAATTTCTTGAACAGATTTTAATTGACCATTCTTTTTCAATTCAAGTGCCTCAACTTTTCTTGCCAAAGAGGTAAATCTAGCTTGAAGATCATGTTCATCTTTGAGAGTGTACATACCTCCACCAGATGTAGGAGATTGAATCTTGTTTGATGGTTCAATTGTACCTATCGTGTCCCAATTTTGAGCATTTTCAGCTAATGAATCGAGATACTCAATTGCCTCGTTTGGATATTTATCTTCAAATGTTCCATTACACATAAATTCAACCATTTGCCTATCTTTAGGTGTTAAGCCTTCATAAAATTGAGAAACAACTCTCCAAATTTCAAAACCATGATGTGGACAAAGATTAAGCAATTCTTTGTATCTATCCCAACACTGATAAAAAGTTTCTCCCTGTTTTTGAGTGAAAGTGATGATTTGCCTTTTGAAAGAATTTGTTCTATGAGATGGAAAAAACTTTTTCAAAAATTGTTGTTGCAAATCATCCCAAGTTCAAATGGATCCCGATCTAAGATTTTGTAGCCAAGTTTTAGCTTTATCTTTTAAAGAAAAAGGAAAAAGCTTAAGTCGAATGGTGTTCATGCTACAATTTAGATCATTATATGTGTTGCACACTTCTTCAAATTCTCGTAAATGCATGTATGGATTTTCAGAATCTAAGCCATGAAAGTTGGGTAAAAGTTGGATAATACCAGGCTTAAAATTGAAATGAGATGCATCAGGGGGAAAAACTAGACATGAAGGTGCACTAGTACGTGTAGGATTCATGTGATCTCTAAGTGTTCTTCGTCTATCATGATCATGTTGAGATTGAATTTCATCTTCATTTTCTTGAATGGGTTCTTCCGCCATGTTTTGAAAAAATAAAGGGTTATTTCGAATGAGTCGACCACTAAGTGTACGTGACCAAATGCTCATGCAAATGCAAAAGAAAAGAAGAAAAACACACAAAAGCAATAAGAATTCAAAGAAAGAAAAATAAAATTAAATAGACTTGAAATTAAATTATACTTCCCCAACCAGCTTATTGCTAGTCCCTAGCAATTTAAGCGTTAATAGCAACACAAAACATATTGATTAATTTAAATAGAAATGTAATCAAAACTATCTAAGTGTTTAAATTAAATTTGAAAACTGTCAAAGTTATATCAAGATCATTATAATTATAATTTATGAAATAATCTGAGATGATCAATTCAAAGCTTATTTTCAGGTAGTTAAATGTACATGGCCTTCAGAAATTCCTAGTAAGAGTCTCAACTCCATATCCTCACAGGTTAATAAATGTTTCAATTTATGGGAACGATTTCTCTCATGGAGTTGGAATACAGATAAATGCTCAGGAAAATGGTTTACAAAATGCAGACAGACAAACGAGCCAAACTAATCAAAAGATAGAAAATCCATTGATTCAAAATCTAGTTGTTCTTATTATATATTTTTTTTCCTGATATTTTTTTTTCATAACATCACGGAATCAGACTAAATTTATGCTTCTTGACCACATATTTATTTAATTTGTACAATAAATTTCTCTTTTTTTTTATGAGAGATATATGGGTCGTAGCATATAACATAAATCTTCAATATCTTTCTTTTTGTATTTTTCTCTTTTTTTTTTTTTTTTCAGGAAATATCAATTTTTTTTTTTAAAATAAGAACTCAAGATCTAAACAATAGATAGTCTCTCTCATGATCAATAAAGGCTCGAAAGCTGTTTTCTCAATCCTCTCCACTTACTCACAAAATATGTGTGAGTTTAAAATTTTAGGCACTCTTATAAGGTATATCTTGGGCCATATACTTTAATACCTGATTTTATCACAATGGTTAATCACTCAAAAAGATTTCATAAATCATATTTTTATATTGATCAGAATATTAAAATTGACTATTTTTTCAAATAAAAATTAAACATTCTTAAATAGATTAATGCATATTCTAATTTAAATTTTTCAAACATGTAATGTATGATATTTTTGCAAAAATTACTAAGATACAAACAATAAACATGATTTTATTTTAGAATAATATATATATATATATATTTTTATTTTTATTTTTTTAATTTTTTTTTTAATTTTAATTTTTTTTTTTTTTAAATTTGTTCTCCCCCCAATCAGAATATGACATTGTCCCTAATGTCAAAATAGCTATTAATAAAGAGTACATAATGAAAGAGATATCACCTGGAATTTTATTGAAGATAACAAACTGAAACAAACGCAAACCAATCCACGACTTTTGAATCAATGATCCAACTTCCTTTTCTTACTGCTTGATTGCGACCAATTGATCTTTGTTATCATCGGATCAGGAATATGAACAAAAGCTTCCAAATCATCAATTAATTGGTCGGCAGTCGAGGCACAGATGAGAATCCGTCGTGAATTTTCTGAAATGAAATTCTGTTCCACAGCTTTATCAAGAAATGACAACAAACTGTCATAATAATTATTGATATTCAACAAGCCCACAGGTTTATTATGGATATTAAGTTGTGCCCAAGAAACAGTGTGAAAAATTTCTTCTAATGTACCAAAACCACCTGGTAGTGCGATAAAAGCATCAGAATTTTCAATCATTTGAGTGATTCTTTCATACATAGAAGAAACTTTTAATTCTTCTCCAATCGTAACACCTGTAATATTTCCTTCAGCTAAAGCTGTAGGAATAATACCCAAAACCTGACTACCTCCAAGATGAGCAGATGTTGAAACAGATCCCATTAACCCAATATTACCTCCCCCATATACCAAGTGAATTTTTCTCTCAGCCAATATCTTTCCAAGGTTATTCGCTGCTTCTACAAACACTTCATTTTTTCCAGAACTCGACCCACAAAATACACAAATATTTTTCAATGTTTGTGCAGAGGATCCAGCCATGTTTTTACTTTCTTTTTTTTAGGGCTGCGAAAATCTTGCAGTGTGGATTTTATTGGCCCACTTTGTTTAAAGACATCCATGAAATCTGCAAGATCTGTGAAAATTGTCAAAAATTGGGTGCGATTTCAAAAAGAAACATGATGCCTTTGAATCCTATCATTGAAATTGAAATCTTTGACTGTTGGGGAATTGATTTTATGGGACCTTTTCCACCGTCGTTTGGATACTTGTATATTTTAGTTGCAGTTGATTATGTTTCCAAATGGATAGAGGCAATTCCATGTCGAACAAATGATCATAAAATCGTCATCAAATTTTTAAAAGAAAATATTTTTAGTAGATTTGGAATTCCTCGAGCCATGATAAGTGATGGGGGAACTCACTTTGTTAATAAACCATTTGCTTCATTAATGAAAAAATATGGTATTACTCATAAAGTAACTACCCCTTATCATCCTCAAACAAATGGACAAGTTGAATTAGCTAATAGGGAGATAAAGCAAATTTTGGAAAAAACTGTTAACTCAAATAGAAAAGATTGGTCTCTGCGACTTAATGATGCACTTTGGGCATATCGAACAGCTTTTAAAACATCATTGAATATGTCTCCCTATAGGTTGGTTTATGGAAAACATTGTCATTTGCCTGTGGAATTGGAACATAAAGCTTATTGGGCGATCAAAACTTTAAATTCAAGCATGGATGATGCCAACAAATTGCGTAAATTGCAACTTAATGAACTTGATGAACTCAGAAATGATGCGTATGAGAATTCAAGGATTTATAAAGCAAAAATCAAATCATTTCATGATAAAACAATTCTTAGAAAATCTTTTGAGATTGGTAAAAAAGTTTTGCTTTATAATTCTCGACTTCACATATTCCCAGGAAAATTACGATCAAGATGGACAGGCCCATATGTTGTAAAACATGTGTATCCTTATGGAGCTGTGGATATTGAAAATCCTAAAAATGGTGATATTTTTAAAGTAAATGGACAAAGACTTAAACCATTTTTAGAAAATGAAATCTTTCAAGAAGAGTTTATTTCCCTTTCTGATCCTTGATTTTTGTTTGTGTTACATTTAATTTTGTTTGTTTTTATTTCAGGTTTTCTTAATCTTTTTATTTTCCCGGTTAAATGGCGGATAACGGTACTCCGTGACTCTCATAGTCGGTTAAATCAGTTTCCCACAATTGCTGATACAAAATAAAAAAAAATAATAATCATTTCTTTTCTTTTCAAAATGGATGAAATTCTCTCAAAAATTTGTAAATATTTTCCCTCTGTTTCTGAAAATGTTCTAAGAAAAATTTATGCAGGAAGGTATGAAAGATTGAGATTGCTAATGCAAAAAGGAATTCCAGAAGATATTCGTCTTGTAATTGAAGCTAAGGTCCGATTAGGAGGAGAAGTTCCACAATCATTGCTCATTCGGTATTTGCCTGGATTAGGAAAAAGCACTTATGCGAAAAAACGAAGGGCCAAAAGTTTAGGGGTTTGTCATAAGTGTGCAAGATGGACTTGTGACAAACGATGCAGATCTTTGGGATGTGTTTCCAATAACAGAGAAGATAAAATTGATTTCATTAAGAATGGGCTGAGTAAGGAGTCTTTAGATAACATCTTATTGACTCTTGAGACGCATTCTAGTGGACATGTGCATATTGAACTTCTCCGTTTATGGAAACAATTCCAAGATGAGCGTCATAGTCTTGGGAATCTGACTAAAAAAGACCCTGTTTGCCAATTTATAAGAAAATTGGATAGGAAGCATATCCTCGACTCATAGAAGGCGTTGAAGCCGTTTCTGGACGTAAAACCAGAGGAAAATTGTGAGCCACAATCACACTACTGTTTATATGCATGTGTGTCATTATTGTTTGTATCTTCCAAATTTCTTTTAGGTGGAGGAACATAAGGTGCATAATTTTGAAAATTTTGTTGATTTTGGAAATGTGGTTGTGAAAATTGTGCAGCATTATCATTCCTCCAACTAAAATTTGGATGATTTCGCCAACCTGGATTGTAACTTTGAGAAAATGGTTCAAAATTTGGCCTTTTGAAATTGTTCAAAACATTGGCTTGTTCATGGAGACATTCTTTAAAAGAGGGCAAAGTGGGACAATCTTTTGTAAAATGATCACTTGTATCACAGATGTGACACACAATTTCTTGAACAGATTTTAATTGACCATTCTTTTTCAATTCAAGTGCCTCAACTTTTCTTGCCAAAGAGGTAAATCTAGCTTGAAGATCATGTTCATCTTTGAGAGTGTACATACCTCCACCAGATGTAGGAGATTGAATCTTGTTTGATGGTTCAATTGTACCTATCGTGTCCCAATTTTGAGCATTTTCAGCTAATGAATCGAGATACTCAATTGCCTCGTTTGGATCTTTATCTTCAAATGTTCCATTACACATAAATTCAACCATTTTCCTATCTTTAGGTGTTAAGCCTTCATAAAATTGAGAAACAACTCTCCAAATTTCAAAACCATGATGTGGACAAAGATTAAGCAATTCTTTGTATCTATCCCAACACTGATAAAAAGTTTCTCCCTGTTTTTGAGTGAAAGTGATGATTTGCCTTTTGAAAGAATTTGTTCTATGAGATGGAAAAAACTTTTTCAAAAATTGTTGTTGCAAATCATCCCAAGTTCGAATGGATCCCGATCTAAGATTTTGTAGCCAAGTTTTAGCTTTATCTTTTAAAGAAAAAGGAAAAAGCTTAAGTCGAATGGTGTTCATGCTACAATTTAGATCATTATATGTGTTGCACACTTCTTCAAATTCTCGTAAATGCATGTATGGATTTTCAGAATCTAAGCCATGAAAGTTGGGTAAAAGTTGGATAATACCAGGCTTAAAATTGAAATGAGATGCATCAGGGGGAAAAACTAGACATGAAGGTGCACTAGTACGTGTAGGATTCATGTGATCTCTAAGTGTTCTTCGTCTATCATGATCATGTTGAGATTGAATTTCATCTTCATTTTCTTGAATGGGTTCTTCCGCCATGTTTTGAAAAAATAAAGGGTTATTTCGAATGAGTCGACCACTAAGTGTACGTGACCAAATGCTCATGCAAATGCAAAAGAAAAGAAGAAAAACACACAAAAGCAATAAGAATTCAAAGAAAGAAAAATAAAATTAAATAGACTTGAAATTAAATTATACTTCCCCGGCAACGGCGCCAAAAACTTGTTGCGACTTTGATTGTTGCACTCCCAAGAGCAGGTTGTCCACAAGTAGTATAATTCGATGAGTCCGAGTATCGTATCCACGAGGAAGCTAAGGTAATTACAAGTCCACTACAATGTCTTTTTATTTATTTTTTCTTTTAGTTGTTTGAATCTTTAATTGGTAATATTTTTAATTGTTCAAATTTATATTTAAGTAATTGAGATTAAAGGATCCACTCTTGGTATTATAATAAAGTTAACATTAACGAACAATATTGAAATCCACTTAATAAAATGGTTCCAATATATTAAATAATCATATTTATATTATGTTATAAATTATTATCTTATAAGTATATAATATATACCAAAACTTATAAATGTGGTCAAGTATTTATTGTGCTATATATATTTGTAAACACTAAATCAAGGTTCCCACTTTAAATGGTTGGTAAAACCAAACAAACATTTAAATGGTACCAATAAATTAATACTATATAATATATTCATATATAATAAATCAAGGAATCCAAGTTAAATGGTTGGTAAAACCAAACTAACATTTAAATGGTTCCAAGAATTTAATATTATAATATATTTATATATAATAACTCAAGGCATCCACTTTAAATGGTTGGTAATACCAAACTAACATTTAAATGGTTCCAAGAATTTAGTGTAACATATAGCAACAATAAATCAAAACTCCCACTTATAAGTAGGGTATAAAAATGCTTAAAGAAATAAATATAACATAAACAATAAATAATGATTAAATAATATAAAACATAGATTCTTACCTTATAATAACCTTATTATCATGCCAAGAGCTTCACCTTATCATCTCAACTTTAGGAAGTTAGCTATTCATTATTCAAAGTGTAAAACTTTGAATATGAAATTAACATGCTAATTATATTTAAATGAAGAAATAAAAGAAAAATATAGAGAGAAATATTATGAACTCAAAGATTTGTTCATAGAATGAGGGATATCTCAATACATTACAATGCACCCCTATTTATAGCCAAATTTGGGGAGACAACCACAAATAAAATATTATTTTTTACACATAAGTCTTCATTGGTGTTCCAAGAAATTAATATTATATTGCACATCACTTTTGACAAGCATCTTCTCCGAATTTTCTTCTTCACATAAAATGAAACATGTGGATAATTGAGTTGTCTAGTTGTGGTATTTTTTTCAGAATATTTGACCAAGTAGTTTGAGAGATATGGTCAAAATACTAGAGCATGGTAAAACTGCCACTCCTTCGGTAACTTTAATTGTTGCTTAATTTGATCCCAAATGTGAGAGGATTTTTATCTCATGCTTGCCACCAATATTGTAGATATTAACATCAACTTTCTACAGGTCCAAGAATCATCTTAGTCCCATTTGTAACGCCAAGGTTATTCTTGTTTTATCGAACCTGTAAAAATAGTAAAAACTTATAAATACACAACAACTTATATTTTATACAATTTATTATAAAACATATAATATTTAAAAATAAAAATATATATATATATATATATTATTCTAAAATAAAATCATGTTTATTGTTTGTATCTTAGTAATTTTTGCAAAAATATCATACATTACATGTTTGAAAAATTTAAATTAGAATATGCATTAATCTATTTAAGAATGTTTAATTTTTATTTGAAAAAATAGTCAATTTTAATATTCTGATCAATATAAAAATATGATTTATGAAATCTTTTTGAGTGATTAACCATTGTGATAAAATCAGGTATTAAAGTATATGGCCCAAGATATACCTTATAAGAGTGCCTAAAATTTTAAACTCACACATATTTTGTGAGTAAGTGGAGAGGATTGAGAAAACAGCTTTCGAGCCTTTATTGATCATGAGAGAGACTATCTATTGTTTAGATCTCGAGTTCTTATTTTAAAAAAAAAAAATTGATATTTCCTGAAAAAAAAAAAAGAGAAAAATACAAAAAGAAAGATATTGAAGATTTATGTTATATGCTACGACCCATATATCTCTCATAAAAAAAAAAGAGAAATTTATTGTACAAATTAAATAAATATGTGGTCAAGAAGCATAAATTTAGTCTGATTCCGTGATGTTATGAAAAAAAAAATATCAGGAAAAAAAATATATAATAAGAACAACTAGATTTTGAATCAATGGATTTTCTATCTTTTGATTAGTTTGGCTCGTTTGTCTGTCTGCATTTTGTAAACCATTTTCCTGAGCATTTATCTGTATTCCAACTCCATGAGAGAAATCGTTCCCATAAATTGAAACATTTATTAACCTGTGAGGATATGGAGTTGAGACTCTTACTAGGAATTTCTGAAGGCCATGTACATTTAACTACCTGAAAATAAGCTTTGAATTGATCATCTCAGATTATTTCATAAATTATAATTATAATGATCTTGATATAACTTTGACAGTTTTCAAATTTAATTTAAACACTTAGATAGTTTTGATTACATTTCTATTTAAATTAATCAATATGTTTTGTGTTGCTATTAACGCTTAAATTGCTAGGGACTAGCAATAAGCTGGTTGGGGAGTGTGATAAAGATAAAAAAAATGTATATTAATTAAATGTTTTATAATATAAATATATAGTTTTTGTTTTATTAAATGTTTAAATATTATATGTTTTATAATAAATTGTATAAAATATAAGTTGTTGTGTATTTATAAGTTTTTACTATTTTTACAGGTTCGATAAAACAAGAATAACCTTGGCGTTGCAAATGGGACTAAGATGATTCTTGGACCTGTAGAAAGTTGATGTTAATATCTACAATATTGGTGGCAAGCATGAGATAAAAATCCTCTCACATTTGGGATCAAATTAAGCAACAATTAAAGTTACCGAAGGAGTGGCAGTTTTACCATGCTCTAGTATTTTGACCATATCTCTCAAACTACTTGGTCAAATATTCTGGAAAAAATACCACAACTAGACAACTCAATTATCCACATGTTTCATTTTATGTGAAGAAGAAAATTCGGAGAAGATGCTTGTCAAAAGTGATGTGCAATATAATATTAATTTCTTGGAACACCAATGAAGACTTATGTGTAAAAAATAATATTTTATTTGTGGTTGTCTCCCCAAATTTGGCTATAAATAGGGGTGCATTGTAATGTATTGAGATATCCCTCATTCTATGAACAAATCTTTGAGTTCATAATATTTCTCTCTATATTTTTCTTTTATTTCTTCATTTAAATATAATTAGCATGTTAATTTCATATTCAAAGTTTTACACTTTGAATAATGAATAGCTAACTTCCTAAAGTTGAGATGATAAGGTGAAGCTCTTGGCATGATAATAAGGTTATTATAAGGTAAGAATCTATGTTTTATATTATTTAATCATTATTTATTGTTTATGTTATATTTATTTCTTTAAGCATTTTTATACCCTACTTATAAGTGGGAGTTTTGATTTATTGTTGCTATATGTTACACTAAATTCTTGGAACCATTTAAATGTTAGTTTGGTTTTACCAACCATTTAACTTGGATTCCTTGATTTATTATATATGAATATATTATATAGTATTAATTTATTGGTACCATTTAAATGTTTGTTTGGTTTTACCAACCATTTAAAGTGGGAACCTTGATTTAGTGTTTACAAATATATATAGCACAATAAATACTTGACCACATTTATAAGTTTTGGTATATATTATATACTTATAAGATAATAATTTATAACATAATATAAATATGATTATTTAATATATTGGAACCATTTTATTAAGTGGATTTCAATATTGTTCGTTAATGTTAACTTTATTATAATACCAAGAGTGGATCCTTTAATCTCAATTACTTAAATATAAATTTGAACAATTAAAAATATTACCAATTAAAGATTCAAACAACTAAAAGAAAAAATAAATAAAAAGACATTGTAGTGGACTTGTAATTACCTTAGCTTCCTCGTGGATACGATACTCGGACTCATCGAATTATACTACTTGTGGACAACCTGCTCTTGGGAGTGCAACAATCAAAGTCGCAACAAGTTTTTGGCGCCGTTGCCGGGGAAGTATAATTTAATTTCAAGTCTATTTAATTTTATTTTTCTTTCTTTGAATTCTTATTGCTTTTGTGTGTTTTTCTTCTTTTCTTTTGCATTTGCATGAGCATTTGGTCACGTACACTTAGTGGTCGACTCATTCGAAATAACCCTTTATTTTTTCAAAACATGGCGGAAGAACCCATTCAAGAAAATGAAGATGAAATTCAATCTCAACATGATCATGATAGACGAAGAACACTTAGAGATCACATGAATCCTACACGTACTAGTGCACCTTCATGTCTAGTTTTTCCCCCTGATGCATCTCATTTCAATTTTAAGCCTGGTATTATCCAACTTTTACCCAACTTTCATGGCTTAGATTCTGAAAATCCATACATGCATTTACGAGAATTTGAAGAAGTGTGCAACACATATAATGATCTAAATTGTAGCATGAACACCATTCGACTTAAGCTTTTTCCTTTTTCTTTAAAAGATAAAGCTAAAACTTGGCTACAAAATCTTAGATCGGGATCCATTCGAACTTGGGATGATTTGCAACAACAATTTTTGAAAAAGTTTTTTCCATCTCATAGAACAAATTCTTTCAAAAGGCAAATCATCACTTTCACTCAAAAACAGGGAGAAACTTTTTATCAGTGTTGGGATAGATACAAAGAATTGCTTAATCTTTGTCCACATCATGGTTTTGAAATTTGGAGAGTTGTTTCTCAATTTTATGAAGGCTTAACACCTAAAGATAGGCAAATGGTTGAATTTATGTGTAATGGAACATTTGAAGATAAAGATCCAAACGAGGCAATTGAGTATCTCGATTCATTAGCTGAAAATGCTCAAAATTGGGACACGATAGGTACAATTGAACCATCAAACAAGATTCAATCTCCTACATCTGGTGGAGGTATGTACACTCTCAAAGATGAACATGATCTTCAAGCTAGATTTACCTCTTTGGCAAGAAAAGTTGAGGCACTTGAATTGAAAAAGAATGGTCAATTAAAATCTGTTCAAGAAATTGTGTGTCACATCTGTGATACAAGTGATCATTTTACAAAAGATTGTCCCACTTTGCCCTCTTTTAAAGAATGTCTCCATGAACAAGCCAATGTTTTGAACAATTTCAAAAGGCCAAATTTTGAACCATTTTCTCAAAGTTACAATCCAGGTTGGCGAAATCATCCAAATTTTAGTTGGAGGAATGATAATGCTGCACAATTTTCACAACCACATTTCCAAAATCAACAAAATTTTCAAAATTATGCACCTTATGTTCCTCCACCTAAAAGAAATTTGGAAGATACATTGAATTCTTTCATTGCAAAGCAAGAGTCTATCAATACTCAAACTGCTCAAACAATGACAGATTTGAAAGATACTCTTGCCAAATTTGCATCTGCACTTAATGTTCATGAAAAAGGTAAATTTCCTTCACAACCTCTGCCTAATCCCAAGGATCATCATTCACAAACTGGAACTTCTGGAAATCAACCGATGGATCAGGTAAAATCTGTTATTACCCTTCGAAGTGGCAAGGTTGTGGAAAAATCCATTCTTGAACCTTGTGAAGATGATGATAAATCAACTCCAAAGGGTAAGGAAGTGGAACCCATAACTTGCGAAGAAGAGGTTCAACAGACAGTGTCACCACCATTCCCGCATGCATTGAAAAATACAAAAAAATCAAATTTAAATTCTGATATATATGATATTTTTAAACAAGTAAAAGTTAATATTCCTTTATTAGATGCAATAAAACAGGTACCATCATATGCCAAATTTTTGAAAGACTTGTGCACTGTGAAAAGAAAATTGAATGTGAAAAAGAAAGCATTTTTAGCCGAACAAGTAAGTGCAATCATTCAAAATAATAATACTTTGAAATACAAAGACCCTGGTTGTCCTACTATTTCATGTATTATTGGAGAACGAAAGATTAAAAAAGCATTGCTTGATCTTGGAGCTAGTGTGAATTTACTTCCATATTCAGTTTATCAAGAACTCAATCTAGGCGAGTTAAAACCTACTTCGGTAACACTTTTACTTGCTGATAGATCTGTTAAAGTGACAAGAGGTATGGTAGAAGACGTGTTGGTCCAAGTTGATAACTTTGTATATCCTGTCGATTTCATAGTTTTAGATACACAACCTATTGAAGCTTGTAATGCAATTCCTGTAATTCTGGGTCGTCCATTTTTAGCAACTTCTAATGCTCTTATAAATTGCAGGAATGGAATAATGAAGTTGTCATTTGGTAACATGACCTTGGAGCTCAATGTTTTTAATCTTTGTAAGCAACCACATGACAAAGGAGATGAAAGTGAAGATGAAAATCTTATTGAAACTCTTGTGGAAGAAAACATTCAAGAAGGGAGTACTCGTGATCAATTAGATATTTGTTCAATTGAAACTGTTAAAGAAAATATTGAAATTGATCTTGATGATTTTATCAGGTATCACTCGTTATCGGGATCAGAGAAAGAATTTGATGCAAAATATGAGAACAAAGACGAACCACCCATACTGGAGTTAAAACCCTTGCCAGAAGAATTGAAGTATGCATTTCTTGGAGAAGATGAAACATATCCGGTGGTAATTTCTTCCAAACTAGCAAGTGATGAAGAAGGTAAATTAGTTGATATGCTTAAAAGACATAAAAATGCAATTGGTTGGACACTAAAAGATATCAAAGGCATTAATCCACTAATTTGCACTCACAAAATTCACTTAGAAGAAAATGCAAAAACCTCTCAACAACCACAAAGGAGATTAAATCCACACATGAAAGATGTTGTGAAAACTGAAGTTCTCAAACTACTTGATGTTGGGATTATCTACCCTATTTCTGATAGTAAGTGGGTAAGCCCAACACAAGTAGTTCCAAAAAAATCTGGCATCACAGTGATAAAAAATGAAAAAGGTTCAATTGATGATCCTTGGGATTAGGCAGAGGTTGTGAAGGAATCCATTCTTGAACCTTGTGAAGATGATGATAAATCAACTCCAAAGGGTAAGGAAGTGGAACCCATAACTTGCGAAGAAGAGGTTCAACAGACAGTGTCACCACCATTCCCGCATGCATTGAAAAATACAAAAAAATCAAATTTAAATTCTGATATATATGATATTTTTAAACAAGTAAAAGTTAATATTCCTTTATTAGATGCAATAAAACAGGTACCATCATATGCCAAATTTTTGAAAGACTTGTGCACTGTGAAAAGAAAATTGAATGTGAAAAAGAAAGCATTTTTAGCCGAACAAGTAAGTGCAATCATTCAAAATAATAATACTTTGAAATACAAAGACCCTGGTTGTCCTACTATTTCATGTATTATTGGAGAACGAAAGATTAAAAAAGCATTGCTTGATCTTGGAGCTAGTGTGAATTTACTTCCATATTCAGTTTATCAAGAACTCAATCTAGGCGAGTTAAAACCTACTTCGGTAACACTTTTACTTGCTGATAGATCTGTTAAAGTGCCAAGAGGTAGGGTAGAAGACGTGTTGGTCCAAGTTGATAACTTTGTATATCCTGTCGATTTCATAGTTTTAGATACACAACCTATTGAAGCTTGTAATGCAATTCCTGTAATTCTGGGTCGTCCATTTTTAGCAACTTCTAATGCTCTTATAAATTGCAGGAATGGAATAATGAAGTTGTCATTTGGTAACATGACCTTGGAGCTCAATGTTTTTAATCTTTGTAAGCAACCACATGACAAAGGAGATGAAAGTGAAGATGAAAATCTTATTGAAACTCTTGTGGAAGAAAACATTCAAGAAGGGAGTACTCGTGATCAATTAGATATTTGTTCAATTGAAACTGTTAAAGAAAATATTGAAATTGATCTTGATGATTTTATCAGGTATCACTCGTTATCGGGATCAGAGAAAGAATTTGATGCAAAATATGAGAACAAAGACGAACCACCCATACTGGAGTTAAAACCCTTGCCAGAAGAATTGAAGTATGCATTTCTTGGAGAAGATGAAACATATCCGGTGGTAATTTCTTCCAAACTAGCAAGTGATGAAGAAGGTAAATTAGTTGATATGCTTAAAAGACATAAAAATGCAATTGGTTGGACACTAAAAGATATCAAAGGCATTAATCCACTAATTTGCACTCACAAAATTCACTTAGAAGAAAATGCAAAAACCTCTCAACAACCACAAAGGAGATTAAATCCACACATGAAAGATGTTGTGAAAACTGAAGTTCTCAAACTACTTGATGTTGGGATTATCTACCCTATTTCTGATAGTAAGTGGGTAAGCCCAACACAAGTAGTTCCAAAAAAATCTGGCATCACAGTGATAAAAAATGAAAAAGGTGAATTGTTAACAAGTCGAGTCCCATCTAGTTGGCGGATGTGTATTGATTATAGAAAATTAAATGACGCCACTAGAAAAGATCATTTTCCATTACCATTTTTGGATCAAATTTTAGAAAGAGTAGCAGGTCATCCATACTACTGTTTTCTTGATGGATATTCAGGTTATTATCAAATTCCCATTGCACTCGAAGATCAAGAAAAAACTACATTCACATGTCCTTTTGGAACATTTGCATTTAGAAGGATGCCATTTGGATTATGCAATGCCCCAGCAACATTTCAAAGATGTATGCTAAGCATTTTTTGCGACATGGTTGAAAATTGTTTGGAAATTTTCATGGATGATTTAACTGTCTTTGGGGATACATTTGATAATTGTCTTGAAAATTTGGAAAAAGTTTTAAAAAGATGCGAGGAAAAAGGTCTTATTTTAAATTGGGAAAAATGTCATTACATGATTACTTCTGGAATTGTTTTGGGACATGTCGTGTCATCTCATGGAATTGAAGTTGATAAAGCAAAAGTTGATGTCATTGCCAATTTATCTCCTCCAAAAACCATTAAAGAAATTCGCTCATTTTTGGGACATGCTGGATTTTATAGGAGGTTTATAAAGGACTTTAGTTTAATCTCTAAACCCATTTGTAACCTCTTAACAAAAGACACTGCATTTGAGTGGACTCAAGAATGTCAAAATGCTTTTGATAAAATCATTCGACATTTAACATCAGCTCCTATCATGCAACCTCCTGATTGGTCTTTACCATTTGAAATCATGTGTGACGCGAGTGATTATGCAGTCGGTGCAGTATTGGGTCAAAGAATAAATGGTAAGCCTTATGTGATATATTATGCAAGTAGAACTTTAAACAATGCTCAAATGAATTACTCCACAACTGAAAAAGAACTACTTGCAGTAATATTTGCATTAGATAAATTTCGTTCTTATTTGATTGGATCAAAAACTATTGTGTTTACTGATCATTCTGCTATTAGATATTTTTTGACCAAACAGGATGCAAAGCCACGACTGATACGATGGATTTTGTTGCTCCAAGAATTTGACATTGTGATCAAAGATAAAAAAGGAACCGAGAATGTCGTAGCCGATCATTTATCGAGACTAGTAACAGGATCATCTTGTGAAATGACACCAATTAACGATAATTTTCCTGATGAACATCTATTTTCAGTTACTACTACACCTTGGTTTGCTAACATAGTAAATTTTCTTGTGACAGGAAAAATGCCACCGCAATGGAGTTCTCAAGATAAAAGAAAATTTTTGAATGAGGTAAAAAACTTTTATTGGGATGATCCGTATCTGTTCAAGTATTGTCCGGATCAAATTTTTCGACGTTGCATACCCGATAATGAGGTAAGTTGTGTCATTAAATTTTGTCATTCAGAAGCATGCGGAGGACATTTTTCTTCTAAGAAAACGGCTGCAAAAATCTTGCAGTGTGGATTTTATTGGCCCACTTTGTTTAAAGACACCCATGAAATCTGCAAGATCTGTGAAAATTGTCAAAAATTGGGTGCGATTTCAAAAAGAAACATGATGCCTTTGAATCCTATCATTGAAATTGAAATCTTTGACTGTTGGGGAATTGATTTTATGGGACCTTTTCCACCGTCGTTTGGATACTTGTATATTTTAGTTGCAGTTGATTATGTTTCCAAATGGATAGAGGCAATTCCATGTCGAACAAATGATCATAAAATCGTCATCAAATTTTTAAAAGAAAATATTTTTAGTAGATTTGGAATTCCTCGAGCCATGATAAGTGATGGGGGAACTCACTTTGTTAATAAACCATTTGCTTCATTAATGAAAAAATATGGTATTACTCATAAAGTAACTACCCCTTATCATCCTCAAACAAATGGACAAGTTGAATTAGCTAATAGGGAGATAAAGCAAATTTTGGAAAAAACTGTTAACTCAAATAGAAAAGATTGGTCTCTGCGACTTAATGATGCACTTTGGGCATATCGAACAGCTTTTAAAACATCATTGAATATGTCTCCCTATAGGTTGGTTTATGGAAAACATTGTCATTTGCCTGTGGAATTGGAACATAAAGCTTATTGGGCGATCAAAACTTTAAATTCAAGCATGGATGATGCCAACAAATTGCGTAAATTGCAACTTAATGAACTTGATGAACTCAGAAATGATGCGTATGAGAATTCAAGGATTTATAAAGCAAAAATCAAATCATTTCATGATAAAACAATTCTTAGAAAATCTTTTGAGATTGGTAAAAAAGTTTTGCTTTATAATTCTCGACTTCACATATTCCCAGGAAAATTACGATCAAGATGGACAGGCCCATATGTTGTAAAACATGTGTATCCTTATGGAGCTGTGGATATTGAAAATCCTAAAAATGGTGATATTTTTAAAGTAAATGGACAAAGACTTAAACCATTTTTAGAAAATGAAATCTTTCAAGAAGAGTTTATTTCCCTTTCTGATCCTTGATTTTTGTTTGTGTTACATTTAATTTTGTTTGTTTTTATTTCAGGTTTTCTTAATCTTTTTATTTTCCCGGTTAAATGGCGGATAACGGTACTCCGTGACTCTCATAGTCGGTTAAATCAGTTTCCCACAATTGCTGATACAAAATAAAAAAAAAATAATAATCATTTCTTTTCTTTTCAAAATGGATGAAATTCTCTCAAAAATTTGTAAATATTTTCCCTCTGTTTCTGAAAATGTTCTAAGAAAAATTTATGCAGGAAGGTATGAAAGATTGAGATTGCTAATGCAAAAAGGAATTCCAGAAGATATTCGTCTTGTAATTGAAGCTAAGGTCCGATTAGGAGGAGAAGTTCCACAATCATTGCTCATTCGGTATTTGCCTGGATTAGGAAAAAGCACTTATGCGAAAAAACGAAGGGCCAAAAGTTTAGGGGTTTGTCATAAGTGTGCAAGATGGACTTGTGACAAACGATGCAGATCTTTGGGATGTGTTTCCAATAACAGAGAAGATAAAATTGATTTCATTAAGAATGGGCTGAGTAAGGAGTCTTTAGATAACATCTTATTGACTCTTGAGACGCATTCTAGTGGACATGTGCATATTGAACTTCTCCGTTTATGGAAACAATTCCAAGATGAGCGTCATAGTCTTGGGAATCTGACTAAAAAAGACCCTGTTTGCCAATTTATAAGAAAATTGGATGGGAAGCATATCCTCGACTCATAGAAGGCGTTGAAGCCGTTTCTGGACGTAAAACCAGAGGAAAATTGTGAGCCACAATCACACTACTGTTTATATGCATGTGTGTCATTATTGTTTGTATCTTCCAAATTTCTTTTAGGTGGAGGAACATAAGGTGCATAATTTTGAAAATTTTGTTGATTTTGGAAATGTGGTTGTGAAAATTGTGCAGCATTATCATTCCTCCAACTAAAATTTGGATGATTTCGCCAACCTGGATTGTAACTTTGAGAAAATGGTTCAAAATTTGGCCTTTTGAAATTGTTCAAAACATTGGCTTGTTCATGGAGACATTCTTTAAAAGAGGGCAAAGTGGGACAATCTTTTGTAAAATGATCACTTGTATCACAGATGTGACACACAATTTCTTGAACAGATTTTAATTGACCATTCTTTTTCAATTCAAGTGCCTCAACTTTTCTTGCCAAAGAGGTAAATCTAGCTTGAAGATCATGTTCATCTTTGAGAGTGTACATACCTCCACCAGATGTAGGAGATTGAATCTTGTTTGATGGTTCAATTGTACCTATCGTGTCCCAATTTTGAGCATTTTCAGCTAATGAATCGAGATACTCAATTGCCTCGTTTGGATCTTTATCTTCAAATGTTCCATTACACATAAATTCAACCATTTGCCTATCTTTAGGTGTTAAGCCTTCATAAAATTGAGAAACAACTCTCCAAATTTCAAAACCATGATGTGGACAAAGATTAAGCAATTCTTTGTATCTATCCCAACACTGATAAAAAGTTTCTCCCTGTTTTTGAGTGAAAGTGATGATTTGCCTTTTGAAAGAATTTGTTCTATGAGATGGAAAAAACTTTTTCAAAAATTGTTGTTGCAAATCATCCCAAGTTCGAATGGATCCCGATCTAAGATTTTGTAGCCAAGTTTTAGCTTTATCTTTTAAAGAAAAAGGAAAAAGCTTAAGTCGAATGGTGTTCATGCTACAATTTAGATCATTATATGTGTTGCACACTTCTTCAAATTCTCGTAAATGCATGTATGGATTTTCAGAATCTAAGCCATGAAAGTTGGGTAAAAGTTGGATAATACCAGGCTTAAAATTGAAATGAGATGCATCAGGGGGAAAAACTAGACATGAAGGTGCACTAGTACGTGTAGGATTCATGTGATCTCTAAGTGTTCTTCGTCTATCATGATCATGTTGAGATTGAATTTCATCTTCATTTTCTTGAATGGGTTCTTCCGCCATGTTTTGAAAAAATAAAGGGTTATTTCGAATGAGTCGACCACTAAGTGTACGTGACCAAATGCTCATGCAAATGCAAAAGAAAAGAAGAAAAACACACAAAAGCAATAAGAATTCAAAGAAAGAAAAATAAAATTAAATAGACTTGAAATTAAATTATACTTCCCCGGCAACGGCGCCAAAAACTTGTTGCGACTTTGATTGTTGCACTCTCAAGAGCAGGTTGTCCACAAGTAGTATAATTCGATGAGTCCGAGTATCGTATCCACGAGGAAGCTAAGGTAATTACAAGTCCACTACAATGTCTTTTTATTTATTTTTTCTTTTAGTTGTTTGAATCTTTAATTGGTAATATTTTTAATTGTTCAAATTTATATTTAAGTAATTGAGATTAAAGGATCCACTCTTGGTATTATAATAAAGTTAACATTAACGAACAATATTGAAATCCACTTAATAAAATGGTTCCAATATATTAAATAATCATATTTATATTATGTTATAAATTATTATCTTATAAGTATATAATATATACCAAAACTTATAAATGTGGTCAAGTATTTATTGTGCTATATATATTTGTAAACACTAAATCAAGGTTCCCACTTTAAATGGTTGGTAAAACCAAACAAACATTTAAATGGTACCAATAAATTAATACTATATAATATATTCATATATAATAAATCAAGGAATCCAAGTTAAATGGTTGGTAAAACCAAACTAACATTTAAATGGTTCCAAGAATTTAATATTATAATATATTTATATATAATAACTCAAGGCATCCACTTTAAATGGTTGGTAATACCAAACTAACATTTAAATGGTTCCAAGAATTTAGTGTAACATATAGCAACAATAAATCAAAACTCCCACTTATAAGTAGGGTATAAAAATGCTTAAAGAAATAAATATAACATAAACAATAAATAATGATTAAATAATATAAAACATAGATTCTTACCTTATAATAATCTTATTATCATGCCAAGAGCTTCACCTTATCATCTCAACTTTAGGAAGTTAGCTATTCATTATTCAAAGTGTAAAACTTTGAATATGAAATTAACATGCTAATTATATTTAAATGAAGAAATAAAAGAAAAATATAGAGAGAAATATTATGAACTCAAAGATTTGTTCATAGAATGAGGGATATCTCAATACATTACAATGCACCCCTATTTATAGCCAAATTTGGGGAGACAACCACAAATAAAATATTATTTTTTACACATAAGTCTTCATTGGTGTTCCAAGAAATTAATATTATATTGCACATCACTTTTGACAAGCATCTTCTCCGAATTTTCTTCTTCACATAAAATGAAACATGTGGATAATTGAGTTGTCTAGTTGTGGTATTTTTTTCAGAATATTTGACCAAGTAGTTTGAGAGATATGGTCAAAATACTAGAGCATGGTAAAACTGCCACTCCTTCGGTAACTTTAATTGTTGCTTAATTTGATCCCAAATGTGAGAGGATTTTTATCTCATGCTTGCCACCAATATTGTAGATATTAACATCAACTTTCTACAGGTCCAAGAATCATCTTAGTCCCATTTGCAACGCCAAGGTTATTCTTGTTTTATCGAACCTGTAAAAATAGTAAAAACTTATAAATACACAACAACTTATATTTTATACAATTTATTATAAAACATATAATATTTAAACATTTAATAAAACAAAAACTATATATTTATATTATAAAACATTTAATTAATATACATTTTTTTTTATCTTTATCAGATTTCCTTCAATCTCAACCCTCGAAATTTTATCTTATCTACAAAATCTGAACTATATTTGGAATCGTTAGATTAGATTTCTTTTGATCTCAATCGTCAAAAAAATTTCATCTTATCTATCTATATTAGCTCTTTAAATAAATAGCATATAATCTCATAACATCCAAAATTTCAACATAAACATTGCATATTCATTTCCAAACTATTATCGATCAAATGACTTCAAAGTCACGAAGTGCTTCTTATACCAATGAAGAAGATATGCTTCTTTTTCATGTCTATCTTGACGTATCACAAGATCCAATCAAAGGTATCAACCAATCTAGGGATCAATTTCGGAATCGTATCGAGACAAACTACAACGATTCCAAGCCATCTCACATCCAACAACGTAACAAAAGATCATTGCAATGTCGGATGGGTGTTATAATGCCCGCTGTTAGTAAATTCATATCTTGCATCCGACAAGTGAAATTTATGTTATGTTATATGCATATCGTTTTATGTTTTTCATGTTATGTTGTATTGATATCATTTGTGTTTGTTTATTGCATAAATAATTTTTTTAATTAATTAATTTGTTTTTAATAATAATTAATATAATCACCAAGCCTTGCCCTTTTGATAATATTTTTTTCAAAACAATAAATATGTAAGGTCCAAAAATTAGACGAAGTAATCCAACTGCATGCGAATCTAAGAAACTATGGAAAATGAGTAATTAATTTATTTTAATTACTAATTAATTATGTGACATACATGTTTATTTGCTAAATGAGATTTAATTGTCATCATGCATTAAAATGGTATTTTTAGAAATATTCAAGTGACGATCGAGGAACGGGGACCGATGACTAAAAATGTAAAGGATTTTTATTAAATGATTAAATTTAAGTATTTAAAATGCGGTCGATGTTTTTAAGTAAATTTGAAAGTATAGAGTTGTGGGGTGATTTTATACGCCGGAACGTAATTTTATCGGTATTGGATTTTTTTAAAATAAAATGCGAGCTTTTTAGCAACCCGGCTAATAAATTCACTTTTTATCAAAGGAAAACTTTACTATTTTTTTATTTAAATCCTAATCTAATTAATTGGGCCTTAATTAGATGGCTTAATAGGCCTAATGTTTAGATTAAGGGGTAATTTTATTTAAAGTATAAAATTTGCAAGAAACCTACACAACTCTAGAATCAGCTATCGGCCACACACTTTCAATTTTTAAAAACTCTCCTCCCCTCTCCCTTGCAATTCACAGCTGCACTCCATCACACACACACGGCACTTTATTTTTCTGGAAAAAGAAATCGACAACAGTCGTGAGTGGGGAAGCTTTCACGTGGAATCTAGCCTCGTCTTTCCTCCGTTCTTCGTCGTCGTCGTCGTCGTTCCGAGCGTTTATAACGCAAAGGCACACCCTAATCTCCTTTGCTCATCCATCCTATCATATAACTCTTTTAATTGTTGGATGCATGAAGATCATATAGAAGTTTTCTGAAATTTTCGGATTTATGCACTCTTGCATGTTAAACTCATGATTTGAATTTCTTTAAAGTGTTTCTTGCACGTTAAGGGCTGCCATGATCCTATAATAAGTTGTAACAAAGATTGCAAGTAATAATCTAGTCCCCTTACCCACCCAAGAAAACCAAGAAAACCCAAGAAACGAGAAAGAAAAACTGCTTGTGTTGTCTAGGCTTGTGGGTGATCGGGATGCTTGTTTTAAAGGGCCGACTGGGTCTTGGCTTGGTCCAGGACTTGGTTAGGGTCTCGATCGAGTCTAGGGCAGAGTCCTAGCCACGCTAGGACTCAGGTTGGTAGTCGGCGAAGAGTCCTTCGCGAGAAGGACTCCAGCCGAGAAGCAAGACTGCATGCGTGCAGTCTTGCGGGCTTCGTGGGGGAGTGTGCTCATGATCCAGGGCTGGTGGGCTATGGTAGGGTGACCCTTCAAGGTCCTAGGAAGGTGTACAGGGAGTTGTCTTGGGGGAGGAGTCGACGGGTAGGGCTCTTAGTTCACACAAAACCAGAATGGTTCCTAGAACACTCTCGGCCAGCACTTGTAGGACTTGTGTTGCTTCGTTTTGGGTTTGGGGCGGGTTCCTTGTTAAGCTTAGTGTCCAGTAGGCAACTTTGACATGTTGGGCAAGTTTTGGTTCGATATGGCTCGGGGGTAACTCGCAAAAATCGTGAGATGGCTCGGGGTCGAAGTTTAGTTGTCAAATAGAGTTCTAAAACAAAGAAAATTTGGAAAACGACTCACGGGGGTCGAGTCGTGATCCATAAGGGCTAAAATAATATAAAAAGACTAAATTTAGAATTTAGGAATTTTATATTAAAGTTTGGTATTTTTCGGGATTAAAACACCGTTAAAATAATTAAGAAAAGATAAATTAAAAAAAGCCTAAGATTTAAGCCAAATAAAATTACGAGAAAATTCATATAAGCTTAAATAATTATTTGGGACATTTTAGATCGTCAAATCAGGAAAAAAGTCGAATTCGTAAAAAGTCGAGTCCAGGGGTAAAACGGTCATTTTACACCGAGAAATTAATAAAGGTCATGGCAGTGCCCTATTTGCTGTTTTATATGTTAACATGGAATTTTAAATGTATATGGATGTTTTATGATGTCATATGCCAAAATGCTATTTTTAAAGGATTATGGAATTTTAAATGTCTATGGAATTTTATGATGAAACGTTAACGTAAAAGACATGCTGCATGTGTGGTTTAAAATGAAAAATGTTATAGGCATGATTTTTATTAAGTGATGATAACATGTTGAATGATGTGAATGGATTTTGACTAACATGATGATATGTTGGAGATATCGTGAGGGTTATGGTCCCAGTGGAAGCCCGACGATCGTATTTCCTCGGACACGGATATGTATATGTATATGATGATATGATATTACGTAAGGCCAGGGCCCAGTTGACCGGTGAGAGTGTTGCTGGTGTGCCCCGCCTCCCAGTACTGTGGTGACATGTAGATGGATCCATCGCCTAACACGTATATGAAAGTCACAATCAACGATCTGAATTCAACAAACACGAACATGAACATGAATACGAATATGAATATGGATACGAACATGAATATGAATATGTTTATGTTTTTATGAAAATGTTTTTATGCATCATGAAAATGTTTACGAAAATGTTTATGTTTAACGTTTATGCATCTTCATGAAAACGATATTTTAAGTACAAGTACTTTTCACCGTTATATGTTAACTGTATTATGTATTACTCGTTATAAAGATTATGGTGTGTTGAGTATTTAGACTCACTAGGTGTGATGGATGCAGGTGGTTCTGAGGAAGGTCTTGATGAGTGATACTACTGGACTGATGGCGCACACAACCCGAGGACCAGCGCACTATTTTCCGCATTTCGCTTTATGATTTCTTTTAAAGATTTTAAGACTATTTATTTATGCTTTTGAGAGGTTTTTGGAGAGTTTAGTATGGGCTACACTTTTCAACATTTATTGCTTTTTAGGTTTGGTAAAACGTTTTACGATTTCTGGTTTGACTATTCCTTTCAATTTTCAAATACTAGTTGGATGATTTACTTTAAAATGGTGCAAGATTATTTTTATGTGCATGTGCATGCAATGACCGAAAATGTGAGTGATTGAAAAAAAAATTTAGTACTTTTAAAGCAAAAAAAAGAGCAAGGACGTTTCAGTTGGTATCAGAGCGGTGGTTCATGTAAAGGGTTGTGCCACCATCAGCGCCGGGAAGATCAGTCGTCAAGCCTCTAAGTTGTAAGTTTTACATGCTTTATGTGATTTTATGATGTATCATGCATGAAGTTATGGATCTTATGTTTATGATGCATGTTTATTAGCTTTTTGAGTATTTATGCGTTGCATGCTTAATTGCTACTTAAGCTAGGAATTGTCGCATGATTAGAAAACTTAGATTTAAACGCATGTTGGTTACGTTAGAAATTGGAAAACATTCAGATATAATGCCTCCTAGACGTGCACCTGGTCATGAGAATCAAGCCGAGAACAGTGTTAACCGTCGAGGGAACAGTCAAGGAAATGCACCACCACCACCACCTCCACCGGGGGATCCTGCTACTCGCGCTTTAGAACGCATGGCTCGCCTTTTCGAGCAACAGTTACAGCAGCAGCAGTTGCAGCTGCAGTTACAACAGATGCAGCAATAGCCGCCACCTAGGCCACAGCAGGATATCTATGAGCAGTTCTGGAGGCTAGGGCTAAAGGAATTTTCTGGCACCACCGATCCATTTGCTGCTGAGAGTTGGATCCGTTCACTAGAGGTGCATTTCCGCTATCTAGACATGGGAGACGCCGACTGTGTGAGGTGCACTACTTATCTGCTTAGGGATGATGCTTCTTTATGGTGGGAAGGAGCCGAGCATGGTGTTAACCTTGCTACACTCACTTGGGCACAGTTCAAGACAAAATTCTACGAGAAATACTTTACTGCTGATGTCCGAAGTCGGATAAAGAGGGAATTCATGACTCTCCGTCAGGGAGACGTATCTGTTGCCGACTTTGTGAAGAAGTTTGATAGGGGTTGCCACTTTGTGCCCCTTATTGCTGGAGATGCGGAGGAAAAACTTAGGCATTTCATGGATGTCCTACGACCTACAGTTCGGGACAAGGTTATGATGATGCGTCCGAAAAATTACGCTATGGCAGTTACTTATGCATATCAGGCTGAGCAGTCCTTGAGGGATATTGACTTTGAGCTACAGCGGAAGAGGCAACAACATCAGAATAATAACCAGCCTGCCAAGAAGCCATATACGGGACTTCCTAGACCTCAAGGGCCTCAAAAGCCCCAAGGTCAAGTCAAGAAACCAGCACCGCAAAAGCCACCACCTGCAGCGCCAAAGCCTGCTGATAAGCAAGGAGTGCAACCGTTTTCATTTTGGCAAGTGCATGTGGGGATCTTATAAATGCTTCATCTGTAAGGAAGAAGGGCACAAGGCTTCCGATTGCCCGAAGAAGAAGGCACCTACAGTTGGAAGAGTTTATGTGATGAACGCCGAAGAAGCTGAGGAAGTGGCAGACACTACGCTCATCACGGGTAACCTAGTCATTTAACATTTTTATATTGCTTACTACTGCATGAAATGTTGAATTGGTTATTAGAATTGAATCGAGAACAAGACTTAACCTAGAAAAAATTAGGTTGCATGTTCTACTTAGTTGAATTCAAGTTATGATTCTAGAAGCCATAAGGAATGATTTAAATTTTGTGCCTTATTTTATGTGAAGGATGTTACGATTCCAAATAAAAAGTTTTAGGGCCAAAGGTAAAGAAAATCATAATAAAGGGGTTTCGAATTATTGGGGGGCCATTTTGCAAATTTTCGAAATTTAAGGGTCTAAGATGCAATAACTCGAAATTAATGGACCTAAGTACAATTTCTGAATTCTTAAAGACCAAAATGCAATTCTCGAAACATCAAGGATTAAATCAGAACTTCGAATAATATAAGGACTTAATTGCAATAATTCGAAATTATGGGTCAATTTTGCAAATTTCAAAAGTTAAGGGACTAAAGTGCAAATCTTCCTAGAAATGTTTAAGTTCAACACGAAATCTTCGTCCAACCTTGGGAATTAATGATAGTAAATTCTTAAGTTTCAACACGAAAAGATTTAAAAGACGTTTTCACCGGAGGGAGGATTATCATTCTAGGTGTAGCTACCTATGCTTTGCTAGATTCCGGAGCTACACATTCTTACATATCAGAAACCTTCATCAAAAGACTGAATATCACTCCTCAAGATATGGGTTTGGGTTTCAAGGTTTCGATTCCTTCCGGTGATCAGATGCTCACATCTAAGATTGTTAAGAATCTGGAGCTTCGTTTATTCAGAGATGTTGTTCGGGCAGATCTTATCGTGCTTCTTATGCCCGAATTCGATATTATACTTGGGATGGATTGGTTATCAGCGAATGGAGCTTCGATTGATTTTCGTCAGCGGTCAGTATCTATTAGGCCACCCAATGGTAAATCCTTTGTTTTTGAGGCAGCAAGGAACAAGCAAATGCCGCACATTATCTCTTGTCTATGTGCGAGGAAGCTTATTAAGCGTGGATGTCCAGCTTATCTAGCTTGTGTCACTACTGCACATGAGTCTATCAGCCAAAAGCTAGAGGATGTTGATGTTGCGAGAGATTTTCCTGACGTCTTTCCCGAAGACGTTTCTGGCATTCCACCCGATCGTGAGGTGGAGTTCTCCATTGATCTCATGCCGGGCACTTTTCCTATATCTAAAGCACCATATCGTCTAGCACCCGCTGAAATGAAAGAATTGAAAGATCAAATTCAAGAACTGCTAGACAAGGGTTTTATTCGCCCTAGTTACTCTCCATGGGGCGCTCCGGTATTATCTGTGAAAAAGAAAGATGGTAGCATGCGTCTTTGCATTGATTATCGGGAGCTCAACAAGGTCACCATCAAAAATAAGTATCCATTACCAAGAATTGAGGATTTATTTGACCAATTACAAGGAGCTTCGATATTTTAAAAAATTTATCTGCGATCGGGATACCATCAATTGAAAGTTAAGGAGTCTGATGTGCACAAGACGGCATTTCGCACAAGATATGGGCACTATGAGTTTATGGTCATGCCATTCGGGTTGACCAATGCGCCAGCGATTTTCATGGATCTCATGAATCGCGTCTTTCAGTCGTACCTGGATCAGTTTATTATTGTCTTCATTGATGACATTTTGATCTATTCCAAGAGCAGAGAGGAGCATAGCCGTCATTTGAAAACCGCACTGCAAGTACTGCAAGATAGAAAGCTTTATGCAAAATTCAGTAAGTGCGAGTTTTGGCTTGATAGAGTGGCGTTTTTAGGCCACATCATCTCTAGTAGTGGAGTGGAGGTAGATCCAAGTAAAGTGGAAGCAGTGAGAGAGTGGCCAGTATCGAAGAGCGTCACCGAGATTCGCAGTTTCTTGGGACTAGCTGGCTACTATCGCAAGTTTATTCAGGGGTTCTCATCTATAGCGGTGCCCATGACCGCCTTGACAAAGAAAAATGCAAAATTTATTTGGGGACCCGAGTGCCAAGACAGTTTTGACAAATTGAAGCAAGCCTTGATATCAGCGCCAGTGCTATCTATGCCATCAGGGCAAGGGGATTATGTTCTTTATACCGACGCTTCTAAGCTTGGTTTGGGCGCAGTTCTTATGCAAAACGACCGAGTTATCGCCTATGCGTCAAGACAGTTGAAAATTCATGAAAAGAACTACCCCACTCATGATCTTGAGCTTGCAGCAGTAGTCTTCGCACTGAAAATTTGGAGACACTACCTTTATGGGGAGAAGTGCAAGATATTCACCGATCATAAAAGTTTGAAATACTTCTTCACCCAAAAGGAATTGAATATGAGACAGCGCAGATGGCTCGAATTGGTAAAGGACTATGATTGCGATATTAGCTACCATCCGGGGAAAGCTAATGTAGTGGCAGACGCATTGAGCAGAAAAGCAGCAGTCGTCACTCAGTTATCACTCCAAAAACCGTTGCAGTCCGAGATACAGCGGTTTGAGCTTGCAGTGTATGCTAGGGGCGAGGCCCCTAATCTTGCCACATTATCAGTCCAGTCGATATTGAGAGATAAGATCCGTGATGGGCAGTCCACTGATGAGCAGTTACAAAAGTGGAGGGCTAGAGATGAAGCCAAGGGCCGGAATTTATATTCAGTGGTGGATGGTTTGGTCCGTTATCGAGACCGTCTATGGGTTCCTAGTGACGATTCTTTGAGACATCTCATTATGAAAGAAGCCCATGACACACCATATTCCATTCATCCGGGCAGTACAAAGATGTATAGGGATTTGCAGTTGTTGTATTGGTGGCCAGGCATGAAGAGAGACATCTTGAGATATGTATCCGAGTGTTTGACTTGTCAGCAAGTCAAGACAGAGCATCAGAGACCAGCGGGAAAATTGAAGCCACTCCCTATTCCCGAGTAGAAATGAGAAAATATCACCATGGACTTTGTTGTAGGATTGCCTAAGACTGTTAAGGGATTTAATGCCATTTGGGTGATAGTTGATCGTCTTACGAAATCAGCGCATTTTCTACCTATTAAGACGACATTCACCATGGTTCAGTATGTCGACTTGTATGTTCGAGAGATAGTTCGGCTGCATGGGATTCCGGTATCCATTGTTTCTGACAGAGATCCGAGATTCACGTCATCTTTTTGGAAGAGTCTGCATGCAGCGATGGGGACCAAGTTACTATTCAGTACAGCATTCCTGTTAGAGTAGGTGCACGTCGAGCCAAGTGTTGGCCGACTGTTCACGATGAAACTCTTTGTATAAACGATCTTTATTTTAATAATATTTGAATTTATTAATTTGGCACATCTCTATCTTTATACCCATGCTAGTTGCATAGATAAAGTCCTTGAATATACAAATAGTAGAAAGAATATGAGATGCTCATATGATGAGTATCATGAAACTCATATTTGGAATACTGTATATTCTAAACCGTTCCTAGTCGATTCAGCCGCCACTAAGAAGGATAAAGGCCGCTCGAGTTAGAGACTAGTATCTGCGATGTGAGTACCATGTTTCATTGGTAGGGGACATTGTGATGTCCGATCATGCAGATAGGTGCTTCTTGTAGAGTGCACTGAACAACCCTCTATAAAGGACTTTCCAAGTGGTTCTCACTTATCGAGTGGAAAAGTCCTAGTTTATGGTTGTACACCATTAGTCCTTATGACCCGGGACAACATTGAGACTCTATGTAGTAGCCCGAATTCCAAATTGGGTAATTAACGGATTAATGGTATTTAAGAAGGTTTAATGTGTAATTTTGACCGTGGTCATGATCGGACGGACCGAAGATGGTTCGGTAGCACCGAAGAGTTCGGACGATCCGAAGTAAGTTCGGTGGATCCGATCATGAGGTGTCAAGAGTCGATCGACACGTCAGTTTACATGCACGTTCGGATGATCCGAAGTGTAAGTTCGGTGGATCCGATCATGAGGTGTCAAGAGCCGATGGACACGTGGGAGTTCGGACGTTCCGAAGTGGGTTCGGTGGATCCGAACATAGCCTATATATAGTGCTCGAAATTCCTCATTTTGGATTGCAAATTCTTGAAGTTGTGTCTCATAGTTGAGAGGTTTGGAAGGTTTCTAGGGTTAGTTGTTGGTCGAGCGATAGCCAAGAGCTGCCAGGATTGGTAGCGTAGCGACGCCTGAGTTACGAGGCAATCGACATCAAAGGGCTGTCGACGGACAAAGGTAAACCCTAAACCTTTGGTAGTACTAGGGAGTACTGGTTTTGCTAGTCGAGCATGGTAGTTTCGTTCATTGAGTATGCTTTTGTTGCGTAGGCTTGTGCTAGACCTGATTAGCGGTGTTGCGTAAGGCTAGGCTTGCTGTGATAGAGGTACGAAAGTACTATCCGAGATATCCTGGTTGAGTATACATTCATATATGTGTTGCATGATTATTTGCTGCATTAATATATGTCATATATTACATGCTATTATGTCACGCTTTATGATGCATGTTGCATTTCATGTTGAGCCGTATCTCCTTCGAGATAGCCTTTACTGTTGAGCTGTATCTCTTTCGAGATAAGCTATATCTTGTGGGGCCGCTCAGCCCTGTCTTGTGTTGTGGACGCATGGACACCGAGAGTACACAGTGGCCGACGGGTCCGGAGGGCTTCGGTGATCCGGGACATTTTAGGTCCACGTCTGTTCTTGTAGTGGATGCAGTGACCCAGAGGAGTACCGCGCGGCACTATCCACTTGGCGCCTCTAGACTGAGCATATTGAGATCCTTTGTTACTCCTGTTTCTTGACTACCCTGGTATCATATCATAGCATGTGCATTTCATATAGGCTTGTATACTCATGCTTTTGTACTGGGCGTTCTTATCGCTCACGTCCTCGGTTTTGTTTATCTTGGACACCCCATTCCCACGGGGCAGGCCTCAGGTTGGACAGCTCAGGAGGAGGAGGAGGAGGACGTTGAGTAGCTGGTTGGTTTAGTTCTTCGGTATCTTTTTGATTCGATATGGTTGTACCGAATATATTTTGAGTTGTTCTGATTTAGATTGGGTTGTATAACTATTGTCGTTGGCCATATTTCCCCTGTTATCTCTGATTATTATTAATTAAGTTAATTGCATGCTTAGTTCTTGATTAGTAGGTGATTCTGAAACGGGTCACTACATTTATGGTATCAGAGCATGCTTACGATTTTGGGATATAGATTTCTGTTTTGGGATTTTCGTTGACCATTTTACCATTTTCCCCATTCTATCTTGTAGCGATGGCTGACCACTTTGGTGATGAGAGTAGTCAGGGGAGTGTAGGTCGTTGGGGTGACCAGGACGATCGTAGGCGTCATCGTGAGCATCGTCATCGTCGGGATGGTCCTAGGCGTTTTGATTTGCACCGTTTTATTCAGATGGGGCCTAAGCCTTTAGTCGGTGGTGAGACTCCCGATGATGCTGAGGATTGGTTAGAGCGCATGGAGAGTTGTTTCCGTGCATTCCAGTGCACCGAGGAGCAGAGGATGGAGACCCTTAGTTTTCTTCTCGAGGGCCGTGCTCGTAAGTGGTGGCGATCGACTTCTGCGCCGATAGTCCAGTCTCAAGGTAGGGTGACTTGGGCCGATTTCCGTGCAGCTTTCATGCAGCTGTATTTTCCTCCAGCCCTTCGCCAGGCAAAGACGATTGAGCTCCTGAACCTTAAGCAGGGTAGTATGTCTGTTGATGAATATCAGCAGAAGTTCTTCAAGTTGTTACCCTTCGCTCCTCATATCAGTGGCAGTTCTGAGGCCAAGTATGATCATTTCCTTCAGGGCCTTAACCAGGAGATCTTTGATCGAGTCACTGTCTGTGATAATCCTACTTCGTATGATGGATTAGTGAACCGGTGTCGCCAGGCCGAGATCAGTCTTCAGCGTGGTAGGTCTATTCTTTCTTCTAGACCTTCGCATACTTTGAGCCCTCGATCTCAGTCGTTCAAGAAATCTGGTTCTTCCTCTTCTGGATCTGGATCACGGTCTAGCGGTGTTTTCCGCTTTGGTAAGAAGAAGGTTTCTTGTGTGCATTGTGGGAAGAACCATCCATCGGAGCAATGCCGATCAGCCGCGGGAGCTTGTTTTCAGTGCGGAGAGATGGGTCATCTCAAGAAGAATTGTCCTCAGTTGCGAGGTGGAGCAGGATCTGGTTCCGGATCTCAGGCGACTGTTCAGCAGAGGAGGCAGGGTCAGGCAGTGGGTAGTTCAAATCTTCGACCTCGTGCCCAAGGTCAGGTTTTTGCGCTGAACCAGGATCAGGCTGCAGATGAGACAGAGAGAGTCATAGAAGGTACTTTTCGTTTATGCGGTATTCCTGTTTTTGTTCTTATTGATACCGGAGCATCACATTCATTCATTTCTGCACGATTTGTTAAGCGTCATAAGTTACCGTATGTTTCTTTAGACGTCATTCTTTTCGTTTCTACTCCTATGGGTCATTCGGTGTTAGCAAAGCGTCTAGTGATGGGTTGTCCCTTAGATTTTGAGGGTAACGAATTGATTGCGAATCTTATGATCCTAGAGATGGAAGATTTTGATTGTATTCTAGGTATAGACCTATTGACTACCTACCGAGCTACCGTGGATTGTTACCAGAAGCTTGTTCAGTTTCGTACGACTGAGAGCTCTAGTTGGTTTTTCTATGGTGAGGGAGCGCGACCTCCGATGCCAGTGGTATCTGCTCTGAAAGCATGTCGTGCTTTAGAGGCGGGCGGGGAAGGTTACCTCATCTATGCGATTGATTCGTCCACAGGTAGTGTTGGTATAGATGATATTCCAGTGGTTTGTGAATTTCCTGATGTTTTTCCAGATGAGATTCCTGGTTTTCCTCCGGTTAGAGAGGTGGAATTTGGCATCGAGTTAATGCCAGGGACTACACCGATTTCTCGTGCCCCCTATCGTCTTGCTCCGTCAGAGATGAGAGAATTGAAGCAGCAATTACAGGATCTTCTTGATAAAGGTTATATTCGCCCGAGTGTTTCACCTTGGGAGCTCCAGTCTTGTTTGTCAAGAAAAAGGATGGATCGATGCGATTGTGTATTGATTATCGCCAGCTGAATCGTGTGACGATCAAAAACAAATATCCATTACCTCGTATCGATGACTTGTTCGATCAGCTTCAGGGTACCAATGTTTACTCCAAGATTGACTTGCGATCGGGTTATCATCAGATGAGAGTCAGAGATGATGATATTTCCAAGACTGCATTTCGTACTCGATATGGGCATTACGAGTTTCTAGTTATGCCATTCGGATTGACAAATGCGCCAGCGGTGTTCATGGATCTAATGAACCGAGTCTTTCGGGATTTTCTGGATCAGTTTGTTGTGGTTTTCATCGATGATATCTTGATTTATTCTCACAGTGTGGAAGAGCATGTCCATCACTTGAGGATTGTGTTGCAGATTCTTCGCGAGAAGCAATTGTATGCTAAGCTGAGTAAGTTCGAGTTCTGGATTGATCGTGTAGTATTCCTTGGTCATGTGATTTCCAAGGAAGGAGTTTCTGTGGATCCTAGCAAGATTGAGGCAGTGCTGAATTGGTCACGTCCGACGACGGTGGCTGAGATCCGTAGTTTCCTAGGTCTGGCAGGGTATTATCGTCGCTTCATCGTGAATTTTTCTCAGATAGCTAGACCATTGACGCAACTTACTCGGAAGGATGTTCCATTTGAGTGGTCATCTGAGTGCGAAGATAGTTTCAGAGAGCTTCGTCGACTTCTGACTTCTGCACCTGTTTTGGCGTTACCGTCAGGATCTGATGGTTTCAGTGTTTACACCGATGCCTCTTTTCAAGGCTTAGGGTGTGTGTTGACGCAGAATGGTCATGTGATCGCTTACGCTTCTAGGCAGCTGAAATCTCACGAGGAGAAGTACCCTATTCATGATCTAGAGTTGGCAGCTATTGTGTTCGCGCTGAAGATCTGGCGTCATTACTTGTACGGGGTTAAGTTTGAAATCTTTACTGATCATAAGAGTCTGAAGTATCTGTTCACTCAGGCTGAGTTGAACATGAGACAACGTCGTTGGATGGATCTACTTAAAGATTATGACTGCGAGATCAAGTACCATCCAGGTTCTGCGAATCTCACAGCCGATGCTCTTAGTCGCAAGGTGAGAGCCTCTGCACTTCAGACCAGTGCTATGATTAGTACTATCCAGGATTGTTGTTCGTTGGGATTTAATTTCAAACATCGGAAAGGTATGGAGAGCATTCGTGTTGCTACCATTTTATCTGAGCCAGCTTTGTTCACTCGGATTCGAGATGCTCAGATGTCTGATCTCAAGACTCAGAGATTAGCCCGATTGGTTGGTGGAGATAGTAATTTCCATTATCAGTCTAATGGTCTTCTGTGTTTGTCTAATCGGGTTGTAGTACCAGAGGATGATACTTTGAGGGAAGAGATCTTATCTCATGCTCATCGAAGCAAGCTGAGTATTCATCCAGGAAGCAACAAGATGTATAAAGATTTGAGGACACGATTTTGGTGGAAAGGGATGAAGCGCAGCATTTATCAGTTTGTTTCCAAGTGTTTAGTTTGTCAGCAGGTTAAGGCAGAGCACCGTCGACCGGGAGGATTATTGTTGAACTTACCTATTCCTGAATGGAAGTGGGAGCATATCGCGATGGACTTCATTACTCACTTGCCATTATCGTCGAGGAATAGTGATGCTATTTGGGTAGTGGTGGATCGACTCACCAAGTCTGCTCATTTTCTGCCTTATAACCGGGATTTCACTTTCGATCGTATGGCTCGATTGTATATTCAAGAGATTTTACGTCTGCATGGAGTGCCAGTCAGTATTGTTAGTGACAGAGATCCTCGTTTTACCTCACGATTTTGGGGTAGTTTCCAGTCAGCATTGGGTACGTCACTAAGTTTAAGTACGGCTTATCATCCAGAGACCGACGATCAGACAGAGAGGACTATCCGTACACTTGAGGATATGATGCGAGCTTGTGTTATGGATTTCGGAACCGCTTGGCAGGATCATTTGCCTTTGATTGAGTTCGCGTACAACAACATCTATCATCGTAGTATTGGTATGGCACCATTTGAGGCGTTGTATGGGCGACGTTGTCGTACTCCATTATTTTGGGATGAAGTTGGGGAACGACATGTTGAGGGACCGGAGTTAGTCCAGCAGGCTATTGATAAGGTTGCAGTAATCAAGAAAAGGATTAAGATCGCTCAGGATCGACAGGCTAGTTATGCGAACACCAAGCGGCGACCTCTTTATTTTCAGCCAGGTGAGAAAGTGTTTCTCCGAGTTTCGCCTTTTCGCAGGATTTTGAGATTTGGTCTCAAAGGTAAGCTGTCTCCGAGATTTATTGGTCCATTTGAAATTTTGGAAAACGTGGGAGATTTGGCTTACAGACTTGCATTGCCGCCGTACCTATCAAGTATTCATGATGTATTCCACGTATCTTTGTTGAGACGATATGTAGCAGATGAGTCTCACATCTTGCATCCCGCTGAAGTTCAACTTGAATCGGATTTGTCTTACGTGGAGCAACCAGTTTGGATTCTGGATCGCAAAGACAAGGTGTTGCGGAATAAGATCATTCCTCTTGTCTTAGTGCAGTGGCAGCGTCGAGGTACTGAAGAAGCCACTTGGGAGTTAGAGAATCGTATGCGTTCAGAGCATCCAGAGCTCTTTTGAGTAGTACTGTAGTTGTACTATGGATGTATGTATGTTTTTCCGTTGTAACCCAAATATCAGTTGTGTTTAGCAACAATTGAGATGTAATAACAATGTTGTTATTTCGTTTTGTTCATCCTCTAAGCCTGATTTCGAGGACGAAATCTTTTAAGGGGGGGAGAATGTAGTAGCCCGAATTCCAAATTGGGTAATTAACGGATTAATGGTATTTAAGAAGGTTTAATGTGTAATTTTGACCGTGGTCATGATCGGACGGACCGAAGATGGTTCGGTAGCACCGAAGAGTTTGGACGATCCGAAGTAAGTTCGGTGGATCCGATCATGAGGTGTCAAGAGTCGATCGACACGTCAGTTTACATGCACGTTCGGATGATCCGAAGTGTAAGTTCGGTGGATCCGATCATGAGGTGTCAAGAGCCGATGGACACGTGGGAGTTCGGACGTTCCGAAGTGGGTTCGGTGGATCCGAACATAGCCTATATATAGTGCTCGAAATTCCTCATTTTGGATTGCAAATTCTTGAAGTTGTGTCTCATAGTTGAGAGGTTTGGAAGGTTTCTAGGGTTAGTTGTTGGTCGAGCGATAGCCAAGAGCTGCCAGGATTGGTAGCGTAGCGACGCCTGAGTTACGAGGCAATCGACATCAAAGGGCTGTCGACGGACGAAGGTAAACCCTAAACCTTTGGTAGTACTAGGGAGTACTGGTTTTGCTAGTCGAGCATGGTAGTTTCGTTCATTGAGTATGCTTTTGTTGCGTAGGCTTGTGCTAGACCTGATTAGCGGTGTTGCGTAAGGCTAGGCTTGCTGTGATAGAGGTACGAAAGTACTATCCGAGATATCCTGGTTGAGTATACATTCATATATGTGTTGCATGATTATTTGCTGCATTAATATATGTCATATATTACATGCTATTATGTCATGCTTTATAATGCATGTTGCATTTCATGTTGAGCCGTATCTCCTTCGAGATAGCCTTTACTGTTGAGCTGTATCTCTTTCGAGATAAGCTATATCTTGTGGGGCCGCTCAGCCCTGTCTTGTGTTGTGGACGCATGGACACCAAGAGTACACAGTGGCCGACGGGTCCGGAGGGCTTCGGTGATCCGGGACATTTTAGGTCCACGTCTGTTCTTGTAGTGGATGCAGTGACCCAGAGGAGTACCGCGCGGCACTATCCACTTGGCGCCTCTAGACTGAGCATATTGAGATCCTTTGTTACTCCTGTTTCTTGACTACCCTGGTATCATATCATAGCATGTGCATTTCATATAGGCTTGTATACTCATGCTTTTGTACTGGGCGTTCTTATCGCTCACGTCCTCGGTTTTGTTTATCTTGGACACCCCATTCCCACGGGGCAGGCCTCAGGTTGGACAGCTCAGGAGGAGGAGGAGGAGGACGTTGAGTAGCTGGTTGGTTTAGTTCTTCGGTATCTTTTTGATTCGATATGGTTGTACCGAATATATTTTGAGTTGTTCTGATTTCGATTGGGTTGTATAACTATTGTCGTTGGCCATATTTCCGCTGTTATCTCTGATTATTATTAATTAAGTTAATTGCATGCTTAGTTCTTGATTAGTAGGTGATTCTGAAACGGGTCACTACACTCTATGTGCTAGAATTACACTTTGGCTTGTTTACCGACTCTCATGGGGTCATCAGGTGGCAAGGTTGGGTGTTCTGTCGAAACGTATAGGAGTCGATGCATTGTAGTCGGGGATTCACCGCTTACCTTCGGGTATGGATATCCTATGTGTTCTCATGTGTATGTAGATTGAAATCTCTGATCAGAGTATGGTGGTAATTATGAAATGGGTTTCATAGATTACACCATCGATGCAACTACAACATGACACATAGTATCGATTCATTGACAACTCTCGATAAACCAATGGTTGTCGAATCGGTCGGGATATATGAGTTGAAGGGACCGTACTGTACGCTAACCATAATTGAATGGTTCTTGTAGGCACTATCATTTGATACCTAGGGAATCATGTAAGCGATGTTGCTAGGCGTTTAACATGATTCGTTGGGTGCTATCAGACTTGAGTTCTGACGTTCTTGTTATCAAAGAGTTGATAAGTAAGAATGTAGCAATTGGGGTATGCTCATATAAGGACGTGTTTAGTCCGAATCACATGGAGATGTGAACCCACGGCTAGTTGTATCAATGAACCATTGAGGGCCACACAAGTGCTGGCTTTCTAGATCCCGTTGAGAAGTAAAAAAAAAAAAAAATAGTTCAATGTGTTGAACGACTTATAAATGAGTTTATAAGTGTAAGGAAAAATAGAAGTATGACTTCTATGAGAGAAATGTAAATTTTAATTTATGGAAGTGTTCCAAAATTAAAAGTTGGCCAATTGAATAATGTATTTGAAAATTGTGATTTTCATAAACATTATTATGGACTCAATTAAATTAATTCAAGTGTTGAATTAATTAAACACTAGTGGACCTAGTAGAGTCCACATAATTAAATTAATTCAAGTGTTGAATTAATTAAATTATATTGAGTCTTGTAGAGCTCAATTTAAATTAATTATTTAACTAGTGAGACTTGGGTAAATTCAAGTAATGTTTAATTAGTCTCAAATATGTTTGAGATAATTAAATTTAGTCCATGGTTTTTATTTTGATAATAAACCATATAATATGCATGCATGGGAGGTGAAGGGTTGGAGACAACTTTTGCAACTATCAAGGCTTGGCATGCTACTTTTGTCTCTACTTTTTGCAAGTCCAAGACAAGTCTCCCTTCCCCCCATTCAAGCTCTCCATGGCCGAAATATTGAAGACCATTCTCTCAAGTTTTCTCTCAACTTTTCTCTTCAAGTGTTGAGGAAGAAAAAAATACTTCTCTTTGAAAAATCCTTTTATTTTTCTAGTGCAAAATAAGAGGGGTTCTAGTTTGCTAGTGGTGGGCCTAATTTTGAAGGAAAGATTCAAGAACAAGGTGAAGCTTGTAGATTGTCTTGCCATCAAGAGCTTAGTTGTATATCAACTAAGTTGGAACCATCATCAACCTTAAGAGGTTGATAGGTAACTATTTCTAAACACACTATGAATGTCATTTTGGTGTTTTATTGTATTTGTTGCACAAGATATCATGGTGGCCGAAATTTTTGAACAAAAATCGAAATTTTTAAACTTCCATTGCGCTTCCGGCCACCGTAACCGATCCCCTTTCAAGTCGTATCCGAGCTATGGTTACGATTTCGTGTAGCAAATACAAGATATTATGTTTAGATCGATTTCTAACCGCATGAGTGTATTTTTTGCAACAAATCGAGGGCCGTTTTTGGGGAAAAATTCGGGCAGTAAGTTGCTGCCCGTGTCGGGCAGCTCGGGTTGCCCGAGGGGCTGCCCGTTTCGGGCAGCTAGGGCAGCCCGAGGGGCTGCCTGAACAGCCCCTTTGGAAAATAAAAAAAAATTTGGACATGTTGGCCGGAATCCGGCGACGGAGCTCCGGTGACGGCGATGACGGCTAGGGTTTCCAAAAGTGTTTTGGAATATCAAAGTGTCATGGGCCTTGAGTTGTTGGGTCATGGGATGGCTAACATGTTTGTGATTTTAAATGGGCCAAAATGTTTTTTGGTGAAAAATAAGTTTTTGGGCCCTTAAGTTTAAAATTACAAAAGTTGCAAATATTTTCTCTTGAAATAAATAATTTAAGTTGGACTTTAATTATTTATAGTAAATGGTGATTTACAAGAAATTCGGTTATAAATAAATTAATTGGAAAGTAGACAAATGTGTTTGTATACTTTGTTAATTTAGTTTATAATCGTGGCGGTTAGTGATTGGATCAAGATATATAATATTGGATCAATTAATTATTGTGATAATTGATGGTGTATGATATGTGATATTATGCATGAAAGATGATCAAAAGACCAAGCCCAATTTGCTAGGTGTATGCTAGGATATTTTGTGTTGAATGATTGTAAAAATTATCAAATTTAAAGTGGGCTTGGTTTATAACCCGTTCCCACCCACATGAGATGTATCCCTATTTGACATGGATATTTATTTGTAAATATTAGTATAGTGGATGATCAAGATTGGAAGATGGTGGCCATGATGATTATGAAGATCGAAGACATGTAAATATTGGAAGCTAATGTAATAGTTGCATTTGCATCTCATGCATTTTCCGAGGATTGGACCTAGGCCCGTGTTTAGCTCACACGGGCAGTTAGTATTGGGGCGATTGATCATCCTTGTTTGTTTACTGTTTATAATATATGCATGATATGTTATAAATAATGAGTATGTGCGTTATTATTATGATAATAACAAAGTTGCATGAATCCGGCAAACATACGATCAAACATGGCGAGCTTTTAAAATAAAATTAATGATGAGACCTTTCAAAATTAAAAAACCCTCATTTTGAATAAGATTCAAAATTAATATCAAGCACGAAAAGGGGAATTATAAATTTGTTTATAATTTCCTTGTCTTCCATCGACAATGGGTGCATGATGAACGCTACCCGTACTCGGGGCTCGGCTCATATTATTGGGGGAGCTTTGGGTGCCGGAAAGCTGTGACATCCATTGACATGGTGATGTGAACTACGTGGAACTCCCATGATTTCGGCTCATATTATTGGGGGAACTCATGGCGACCGTCCATTAAGGTTCAACATCGATGGATAAGGCTTGACACGTGAAGATGAACGACGTCATATTATTGGGTCCTAATCAAACGTGAGACAAAAGTTTACGTAGAGGGTTGCATTGTGATGCAATTGGAAACTACCTTTTAGGAATTGTGATTGGCTGATATTATTCGGGATCATGATTTGCTAATTGGACCTTATGTACCTACTGAGGAAAGGAGTTTCCCGTTTTCACTAGAGGGTAGTGAAAGATGTCAAAACAGTGGGAGTAAACATTTATAAAGTTAAAGTCCATACTTTATATCTTACTAAATATTTTAAAATAGTCATTAACATTTATCTGTTTACTTTTCAGTACTATTTGACAATGTCTTCAATTCGCAATCCGCTTTCTACCATACTCGAAAAACATGTGTTAACCGGACCTAACTACCTCACTTGGCTAAGAAATCTGAAAATTGTCTTGAACTCGGAAAAGATTGCATATACACTAAATGAGTCGCCCCCTGATAAGACTCCGACTGACTGCACTCCTGAGGAATTGCAGACCTACAAGGATTGGTGTGACCATGACTTGAAGGCCAAGTGTTATATGCAGGCTTCTATGAATGATGAGCTGCAGAGGCGTTTTGAGGGTGCAAAGAGTGCTGCTGACATTCATTTGCACCTCAAAGAGCTCTTTGGTGAGCAGACTCGGCCTCTTAGGCATGCTACCGTCAAGGAACTAATCACTTTGCGCATGCGAGATGGGGCCTCGGTCCATGAGCATGGCCTAAAGATGATTGGACTCGTGGACAAGCTCGTTGGCATGGATTTGATCTTGCCTTCGGAGTTGACCACCGACGTGTTGCTGTTATCGCTGCCTAGCTCATTTGATCCTTTTGTGGTGAATTTCAATATGAACAAGATGGAGCCGACCCTTGAGGAGTTGGTGAACATGCTTGTGACTTTTGAGTCCACCATCAAGAAAGAGAAGTCGGTTCTTTATGTGGGTTCTTCATCTGGTACGAAGACCGATCCACGTGGGAAGAGGAAGAAGCGTTCTTTCCAACGCCCCAAGAAGAATGTGCCCTTGAAGAGGCAAGCTCCGAGTCCCGTTGTGGTAGCTACACCAGATAAAGCTAACAAGACTGTTGATATTTGTCATTACTGCAAGAAGCCTGGACATTGGAAGCGTAACTGCAGGGAATATCTTGCCCAGAAGGGTTCTGGAAAAGGTATATTCTACATTGAAGTAAATATCTCCATTAACTCTACTTCTTGGGTATTGGATACCGGCTGTGGCTCACATCTCTGTAATGATTTGCAGGTGATGGGAAGAAGTAGGAAGCTCAGGGAAGGTGAGACCTTCTTGAGGATGGGCAATGGGGCAAGAGTTGCTGCCAAGGCTGTAGGAGATGTTTACTTGCATTTGAACAATGATTTTAAGCTTGTTTTAAGAGATGTTTTGTTTGTACCAGACTTGGTGAAAAACATTATTTCCATTTCTATGCTTGATATTGATGGATTTTCTTGTCTATTTAGCAAAGGTGTTTGCAATATTTACAAGAATGAATGTTTAGTTGGTACCGGAGAACTTGAAAACAATCTCTACACCTTAAAATTTAAAGATATTCCGATTAACAATGTCCAAGCAATAACAACAACAAATAAGCGCAAACAAGATACTCTTAATTCGGCACAATTATGGCATGCTCGATTAGGAAATATTTCCTTAAGAAGGATGAACAAGCTAGTGGGAGTTGGCATGTTTGATATGTCCGATATTAATGCTCTCACGACTTGTGAATCCTGTCTGAAAGGAAAGATGACCAAGATTCCCTTTAAGGGCCATGTGGAGCGAGCCAAAGGGTTATTGGATTTGATCCATACCGATGTGTGCGGTCCGCTTAGCATCACTACTAAGCATGGACATGCCTACTTCATCACCTTTACCGATGACTTTTCGAGGTATGGGTATGTGTATTTGATGAAATACAAGTCTGAAGCCTTTGAAAGGTTCAAAGAATTCAGAAGTGAAGTAGAGAAGCAATTGGGACGAAGCATCAAGGCACTTCGATCGGATCGAGGTGGTGAGTACTTGAGTGCCGAGTTCCAAGAGTATCTTAGGGAGAATGGGATTCTCTCACAGTGGACTCCGTCTGCTACACCACAGTTGAATGGTGTTTCGGAGCGTCGTAACCGGACTTTGATGGACATGGTTCGGTCTATGATGGGGTTCACGGAGTTGCCGCCATCATTTTGGGGATATGCGCTTGAGACAGCGGCACTGTTGTTGAACAATGTCCATTCAAAAGCAGTTGACAAGACTCCATATGAGATATGGATGGGTAAGCCACCCAAATATTCTTATCTTAGAAATGGGGGTGCCCTGCTTATGTAAAGCAGGTAGTGGGAGATAAATTGGATAGTCGATCCATTTTATGTTACTTTGTGGGATATCCAAAGAATTCGGTTGGATACTACTTCTATCATCCCCAAGAAACAAAAGTTTTGTTTCTAGGAATGCAACCTTTTTGGAAAAGGAATTTCTATTGGATAGAAAAGGGGAGATGATAGAACTCGAAGAAGTTCGAGAGACACCCACAATTATAGAACCCACACCAGAAGAGCCAAGAGAGGAGATACAAGCTCCTAGAAGATCTGAGAGAGTCTCGAGACCACCTATGAGGTATGGTCTGCTTCTTGAAGAGGACCATGATGAGCCTAACCTAGGATGTGATCCAAGGACCTTCAAGGAAGCATTATCTGATGCCGATTCATCCAAGTGGCTTGAAGCAATGGAATCTGAGATGAATTCCATGCATTCGAACCAAGTGTAGAATCTCGTGGATCCACCTGAGGGAATTGTTCCTATAGGGAGCAAATGGATTTACAAGAGGAAACTTGGGGCGGATGGGAAGGTATTGACCTTCAAAGCGCGATTGGTAGCAAAAGGATATACTCAAAGACAAGGAGTTGACTTTGAAGAAACCTTTTCTCCAGTCGCAATGTTCAAGTCCATAAGGATTTTGCTAGCCATAGCTGCATGGTATGACTATGAGATATGGCAGATGGATGTTAAGACAGCATTTCTTAATGGGGATATTAAGGAAGAAATTTACATGTCTCAACCCGAAGGGTTTACATCTGTCGGAAGTGAGCATATGGTATGCAAACTTCAGAGATCTATTTATGGTCTAAAACAGGCATCTAGGAGTTGGAACCTTAGATTCGATAGTACAATCAAAGAGTTTGATTTTACTAAGAATCCTGAGGAACCCTGTGTGTATAAGAAGGTCAGTGGAAGTGATGTGACATTATTGGTGTTGTATGTTGATGACATTCTACTCATTGGGAATGATGTAGGAATGTTGCAATCAACTAAGATATGGTTAGCAAGCAAGTTCTCGATGCAAGACTTGGGTGAAGCATCTTTTGTATTGGGAATACAGATCTATAGAGATAGATCAAAAAGATTGCTTGGTCTCACCCAGTCCACATACATTGATACCATCCTGAAGCGGTTCTGGATGGATGAGTCCAAGAGAGGACATCTACCAATGTGTCATGGCGTGTCCCTATCCAAGTCCATGTCTCCCAAGACTGATGAAGAGATAGCGGCGATGACACGCATTCCATATGCATCTGCAATTGGTAGCATCATGTATGGGATGATATCTACACGTCCTGACGTGGCCTTCGCACTAAGTGTAGTGAGTAGATATCAATCGAACCCTGGTCTTCCACATTGGAAAGCTGTGAAAGACATACTCAAGTATTTGAGGAGGACCAATAAATTGTTCTTGGTCTATGGGGGTGGAGAACTAAAATTGGAAGGCTATACCGACTCTAGCTTCCAAAGCGATATTGATGACTCAAAGTCAACCTCTGGATTCATATTCATGCTCAATGGTGCTGCTGTCTCTTGGAAGAGTTCCAAGCAAAACAGTACAGCGGATTCCACCACTGAGGCAGAATACATTGCTACATCAGCTGCAGCAAAGGAGGCAGTTTGGATAAGGAATTTCGTCCAAGAGTTGGGCGTCATTCCTAATGGAGTTGCTCCTGTCCCGGTGTTTTGTGACAACACGGGAGCGATTGCTCAAGCAAAGGAGCTGAGGTCTCATCAGAAGTCCAAACACGTATTGAGAAAGTACCACATCCTCAGAGAGATCGTGGAAAGAGGAGATGTCATGATTGACAAAGTCGACTCCGCAGATAATGTTGCTGATCCACTAACTAAGCCTTTACCAGGACCATCATTCGAGAAGCATCGCGAATCAATGGGTCTGAAGTATATGGGTAGTTGGCTCTAGTGCAAGTGGGAGATTGTTAGAGTAGGTGCAAGTCGAGCCAAGTGTTGGCCGACTGTTCACGATGAAACTCTTTGTATAAACGATCTTTATTTTAATAATATTTGAATTTATTAATTTGACACATCTCTATCTTTATACCCATGCTAGTTGCATAGATAAAGTCCTTGAATATACAAATAGTAGAAAGAATATGAGATGCTCATATGATGAGTATCATGAAACTCATATTTAGAATACTGTATATTCTAAACCGTTCCTAGTCGATTCAGCCGCCACTAAGAAGGATAAAGGCCGCTCGAGTTAGAGACTAGTATCTGCGATGTGAGTACCATGTTTCATTGGTAGGGGACATTGTGATGTCCGATCATGCAGATAGGTGCTTCTTGTAGAGTGCACTGAACAACCCTCTATAAAGGACTTTCCAAGTGGTTCTCACTTATCGAGTGGAAAAGTCCTAGTTTATGGTTGTACACCATTAGTCCTTATACCCCGGAACAACATTGAGACTCTATGTCCTAGAATTACACTTTGGCTTGTTTATCGACTCTCATGGGGTCATCAGGTGGCAAGGTTGGGTGTTCTGTCGAAACGTATAGGAGTCGATGCATTGTAGTCGGGGATTCACCGCTTACCTTCGGGTATGGATATCCTATGTGTTCTCATGTGTATGTAGATTGAAATATCTGATCAGAGTATGGTGGTAATTATGAAAGGGGTTTCATAGATTACACCATCGATGCAACTACAACATGACACATAGTATCGATTCATTGACAACTCTCGATAAACCAATGGTTGTCGAATCGGTCGGGATATATGAGTTGAAGGGACCGTACTGTACGCTAACCATAATTGAATGGTTCTTGCAGGCACTATCATTTGATACCTAGGGAATCATGTAAGCGATGTTGCTAGGCGTTTAACATGATTCGTTGGGTGCTATCAGACTTGAGTTCTGACGTTCTTGTTATCAAAGAGTTGATAAGTAAGAATGTAGCAATTGGGGTATGCTCATATAAGGACATGTTTAGTCCGAATCACATGGAGATGTGAACCCACGGCTAGTTGTATCAATGAACCATTGAGGGCCACACAAGTGCTGGCTTTCTAGATCCCGTTGAGAAGTAAAAAAAAAAAAAATAGTTCAATGTGTTGAACGACTTATAAATGAGTTTATAAGTGTAAGGAAAAATAGAAGTATGACTTCTATGAGAGAAATGTAAATTTTAATTTATGGAAGTGTTCCAAAATTAAAAGTTAACCAATTGAATAATGTATTTGAAAATTGTGATTTTCATAAACATTATTATGGACTAAATTAAATTAATTCAAGTGTTGAATTAATTAAACACTAGTGGACCTAGTAGAGTCCACATAATTAAATTAATTCAAGTGTTGAATTAATTAAATTATATTGAGTCTTGTAGAGCTCAATTTAAATTAATTATTTAACTAGTGAGACTTGGGTAAATTCAAGTAATGTTTAATTAGTCTCAAATATGTTTGAGATAATTAAATTTAGTCCATGGTTTTTATTTTGATAATAAACCATATAATATGCATGCATGGGAGGTGAAGGGTTGGAGACAACTTTTGCAACTATCAAGGCTTGGCATGCTACTTTTGTCTCTACTTTTTGCAAGTCCAAGACAAGTCTCCCTTCCCCCCATTCAAGCTCTCCATGTCCGAAATATTGAAGACCATTCTCTCAAGTTTTCTCTCAACTTTTCTCTTCAAGTGTTGAGGAAGAAAAAAATACTTCTCTTTGAAAAATCCTTTTATTTTTCTAGTGCAAAATAAGAGGGGTTCTAGTTTGCTAGTGGTGGGCCTAATTTTGAAGGAAAGATTCAAGAACAAGGTGAAGCTTGTAGATTGTCTTGCCATCAAGAGCTTAGTTGTATATCAACTAAGTTGGAGCCATCATCAACCTTAAGAGGTTGATAGGTAACTATTTCTAAACACACTATGAATGTCATTTTGGTGTTTTATTGTATTTGTTGCACAAGATATCATGGTGGCCGAAATTTTTGAACAAAAATCGAAATTTTTAAACTTCCGTTGCGCTTACGGCCACCGTAACCGATCCCCTTTCAATTCCAACCTCAGACCGATGGCCAGTCAGAGAGAGTTATACAGATTTTGGAGGATCTACTGCGAGCATGCGTTATTGATTTCCAAGGCAGTTGGGAACCAAAGTTACCTCTAGTGGAGTTCACCTACAATAATAGTTTCCAATCATCAATTGGGATGGCTCCTTTTGAGGCACTCTATGGAAGAAAATGTAGATCTCCTATTCATTGGGATGAGGTTGGGGAAAGAAGAGATATTGGTCCAGATATGATTGAAGAGACGGCTGAGCTTGTAGTAAAAATTCGTGATAGAATGAAGACTGCACAAAGCCGACAAAAGAGTTATGCGGACAAGAGGCATAGGGACTTAGAGTTTGCAGTGGGCGACCACGTATTTGTGAAAATAGCACCCATGAAGGGTGTTATGCGCTTTGGCAAGAAAGGCAAGCTTAGTTCGAGATTTATTGGTCCGTTCGAGATCTTGGAGAGGATTGAGTCACTAGCTTATAGAGTGGCACTGCCACCCGCACTTTCTGGAGTTCACAATGTGTTCCACATTTCGATGCTGCGGAAGTACATGTCGAATCCGTCGCATGTGCTTAATTATGAACCTCTCCAACTAACTCCAAATATGACTTATGAGGAAAGACCTGTCCAGATTCTGGCTAGACAAGAAAGACGATTGCGAAACAAAGTCATTCCAATGGTCAAGGTCAAGTGGCTGAATCACTCGGAAGAGGAAGCTACTTGGGAAACCGAGAGGGACTTGAAGGGTCGCTATCCGGATTTATTCGGTAAGTTCTAATTTTGAGGACGAAATTTTATTTAAGGGGGGAGGAATTGTAAGGTCCAAAAATTAGACGACGTAATCCAACTGCATGCGAATCTAAGAAACTATGGAAAATGAGTAATTAATTTATTTTAATTGCTAATTAATTATGTGACATACATGTTTATTTGCTAAATGAGATTTAATTGTCATCATGCATTAAAATGGTATTTTTAGGAATATTCAAGTGACGATCGAGGAACGGGGACCGAGGACTAAAAATGTAAAGGATTTTTATTAAATGATTAAATTTAAGTATTTAAAATACGGTCGATGTTTTTAAGTAAATTTTTGAAAGTATAGAGTTGTGGGGTGATTTTATACGACGGAACGTAATTTTATCGATATTGGATTTTTTAAAATAAAATGCGAGCTTTTTAGCAACCCGGCTAATAAATTCACTTTTTATCAAAGGAAAACTTTACTATTTTTTTTATTTAAATCCTAATCTAATTAATTGGGCCTTAATTAGATGGCTTAATAGGCCTAATGTTTAGATTAAGGGGTAATTGTATTTAAAGTATAAAATTTGCAAGAAACCTACACAACTCTAGAATCAGCTATCGGCCACACACTTTCAATTTTTAAAAACTCTCCTCTCCACTCCCTTGCAATTCACGGCTGCACTCCATCACACACACACGGCACTTTATTTTTCTGGAAAAAGAAATCGACAACAGCCGTGAGTGGGGAAGCTTTCACGTGGAATCTAGCCTCGTCGTTCCTCCGTTCTTCGTCGTCGTCGTCGTCTATCCGAGCGTTTATAACGCAAAGGCACACCCTAATCTCCTTTGCTCATCCATCATATCATATAACTCTTTTAATTGTTGGATGCATGAAGATCATATAGAAGTTTTCTGAAATTTTCGGATTTATGCACTCTTGCATGTTAAACTCATGATTTGAATTTCTTTAAAGTGTTTCTTGCACGTTAAGGGCTGCCATGATCCTATAATAAGTTGTAACAAAGATTGCAAGTAATAATCTAGTCCCCTTACCCACCCAAGAAAACCAAGAAAACCAAAGAAACGAGAAAGAAAAACTGCTTGTGTTGTCTAGGCTTGTGGGTGATCGAGGTGCTTGTTTTAAAGGGCCGACTGGGTCTTGGCTTGGTCCAGGACTTGGTTAGGGTCTCGATCGAGTCTAGGGCAGAGTCCTAGCCACGCTAGGACTCAGGTTGGTAGTCGGCGAAGAGTCCTTCGCGAGAAGGACTCCAGCCTAGAAGCAAGACTGCATGCGTGCAGTCTTGCGGGCTTCGTGGGGGAGTGTACTCATGATCCAGGGCTGGTGGGCTATGGTAGGGTGACCCTTCAAGGTCCTAGGAAGGTGTACAGGGAGTTGGCTCGGGGGAGGAGTCGACGGGTAGGGCTCTTAGTTCACACAAAACCAGAATGGTTCCTAGAACACTCTCGGCCAGCACTTGTAGGACTGGTGTTGCTTCGTTTTGGGTTTGGGGCGGGTTCCTTGTTAAGCTTAGTGTCCAGTAGGCAACTTTGACATGTTGGGCAAGTTTTGGTTCGATATGGCTCGGGGGTAACTCGCAAAAATCGTGAGATGGCTCGGGGTCGAAGTTTAGGTGTCAAATAGAGTTCTAAAACAAAGAAAATTTGGAAAACGACTCACGGGGGTCGAGTCGTGATCCATAAGGGCTAAAATAATATAAAAAGACTAAATTTAGAATTTAGGAATTTTATATTAAAGTTTGGTATTTTTCGGGATTAAAACACCGTTAAAATAATTAAGAAAAGATAAATTAAAAAAAGCCTAAGTTTTAAGCCAAATAAAATTACGATAAAATTCATATAAGCTTAAATAATTATTTGAGACATTTTAGAGTCTTCAAATCAGGAAAAAAGTCGAGTTCGTAAAAATTCGAGTCCAGGGGTAAAACAGTCATTTTACACCGATAAATTAGTAAAGGTCATGGCAGTGCCCTATTTGCTGTTTTATATGTTAACATGGAATTTTAAATGTATATGGATGTTTTATGATGTCATATGCCAAAATGCTATTTTTAAAGGATTATGGAATTTTAAATGTCTATTGATTTTTATGATGAAACGTTAACGTAAAAGACATGCTGCATGCGTGGTTTAAAATGAAAAATGTTATAGGCATGATTTTTATTAAGTGATGATAACATGTTGAATGATGTGAATGGATTGTGACTAACACGATGATATGTTGGAGATATCGTGAGGGTTGTGGTCCCAGTGGGAGCCCGACGATCGTATTTCCTCGGACACGGATATGTATATGTATATGATGATGTGATATTACGTAAGGCCAGGCCCAGTTGACCGGTGAGAGTGTTGCTGGTGTCCCCCGCCGCCCAGTACTGTGGTTACATGTAGATGGATCCATCGCCTAACACGTATATGAAAGTCACAATCAACGATCTGAATTCAACAAACACGAACATGAACATGAATACGAATATGAATATGGATACGAACATGAATATGAATATGTTTATGTTTTTATGAAAATGTTTTTATGCATCATGAAAATGTTTACGAAAATGTTTATGTTTAACGTTTATGCATCTTAATGAAAACGATATTTTAAGTACAAGTACTTTTCACCGTTATATGTTAACTGTATTATGTATTACTCGTTATAAAGATTATGGTGTGTTAAGTCTTTAGACTCACTAGGTGTGATGGATGCAGGTGGTTCTGAGGAAGGTCTTGATGAGTGATACTACTGGACTGATGGCGCACACAACCCGAGGACCAGCGCACTATTTTCCGCATTTCGCTTTATGATTTCTTTTAAAGATTTTAAGACTATTTATTTATGCTTTTGAGAGGTTTTTGGAGAGTTTAGTATGAGATACACTTTTCAACATTTATTGCTTTTTAGGTTTGGTAAAACGTTTTACGATTTCTGGTTTGACTATTCCTTTCAATTTTCAAATACTAGTTGGATGATTTACTTTAAAATGGTGCAAGATTATTTTTATGTGCATGTGCATGCAATGACCGAAAATGTGAGCGATTTAAAAAAAAAAGAAAAAATTTAGTACTTTTTTTTAAGAGCAAGGACGTTTCAAAATATATTTAATTTATTAAAAAAATCTTAATATGATTATTTTAAAATAAATAAGTAGTTAAATTTAATTATTAGTTAAGTTCTTAAATCATACAATAAAATTTAATTAACAAAGAAAAAAAAGGGAAAAAAAAGAGAGATGGCACAGCTACAGTGATGCGCCAAAATTGACGCATCACTGTAGCATCTCACTAAGTTGGTGCAAAATTATGCTCTGCATTGGAGTTGCTATCAACGCCAAAATAAAGTAAAAAGCAAAGATAAAAAATCCATTGGAGATGTTCTAAGTTGTCATATATATGACCAACCGAATCAAACCGAATATTATTAAAAATTTAGTGTTCGAATAAAGTATATATGAGTTTGAGTTCGAGTCTCGAAATTTTCAATTTTTTTAGTTCGAGTTCAGTTCGAAAAAAGTTTGAGTTCAACTCGAAATTTACGAACCTATTCATGAGATATTCAAACTATTGTTTGAATAACAAGATTCTAGAATGAAAGTAAAAAACGTCAAAGATTCGAAATGTATTTTCAAAGAGGAAGGAAATTAGAAATATTTGTTCATGACCAGAGAATAATGGGGAAAAGTGCGCCGTTTTTCTTGATGTGAACAATTTAGAATGAAGGAAAGTAAGTTTTAATTATTGGGTTGTTAAGAAATATATTAGATATACAAGGTCATTATGGTAAAAATATTAAAAAGCCAAATTAAGGAAATGAATCATATTCATTTAAACCCACTGACAAATCGATTCCGGCCCAACTCGTCTTCCTTAAGTACTCATCGTCGACCTCCATTGCGGCGGCTAGGGTTCGACGGCTTTCTCTCTCGGCTCTGGTTCTGTTCAGCGCCTCTCCCACTTTTTCCTTGAGATTTCAGTGTAATTCATTCTTCTTCTTGGAATAGTATGATTCTGTGTGTTCTGTGGTGTTGCATCGATTTTATTATACATTTTTTTTAAAATTTTCCTGTGATTGCAGTTGCGTTATTGATGGATAGATAATTTCATTGTGTGTATTTGACGTGTTTATATTTAAGCGTGTTTGGCCGCTTATTTCTGATTCTGTGCATGTGAAGACAATTAAGGCTTGAAAGAAATGAATGGGGCGAAGATTGAGAAAAAAACAACTCAAGCCTTGTCGTTGTTTTTGTGTAAACGACTTGATTTGTAACATATAGAATTTTGTTTTTGATGTGAAAGAGAGAAGTACTGCCCTGTGTACTATAGCTCCAGAATATCCGCCCCAACTCAAGCCTTGTCGTTGTTTTTTCCCAATCTTTGCCCCTCATATTCACATATTCAGATTTTTTATGGATTTTTCTATAATTGTGCTGTCAATTCAGATTTTTTTTGTTTGGTGACTTTGGTCTCTCGTTTCTTAGACTTGATTTTGTTTTCAACTTTTATGTGAATATGGAGATTGTTTGGATTGTTTCAAACTTTGAAACTGCTCTAATCTAAAAGTTTCAGCCGGTAAAACTTGAAATTAAGCTTTGGTACTTTTATTTAGTGCAATTTCTCATGATATCATGGCCTCGGTTATTTGGATCTGTGTACATTTATAGAACTTGGTGCTTTATGAATCATAAATTTCTGTGTTCGATGGGAAGTTAATGGATATTTACTAAGAGATAAATCCACGAGGAAATCTTTGCATCTATGTGATCTATGAGGAACTAAAGTACAAAGGAGAGTCTATACAGGTTTGCTATTATTCATTGTCTTCCCTTATGCTAAAAGGAGTTGTTAGCTTTCAGGCTCAATTTACCAGAATGATAGCAGCAATTTCCTGGATTCCAAAAGGGGCATCGAAGTCAATCCCTGCTGTTGCTGATCCTCCATCTAAACAAGAAATTGAAGAGATCGTGAAGAATGATATCTTTAAGATACAGCAAGACTTGTTGTTTTCATCCTATAACTGGTGATTTTTCCATTGAATGGTATTCTCAAAGTTGAAACCAAATCAGCAAAGCTGATTTTCGAATTGGAGTCATATTGTCTTACACATATTTTTCGCATATTTTCGATTTAATGTTATAAATGTTGAGCTTTTCTGCCATAATATTTGTATATTTTTGTTTCAAAATTTAAATCGGTTGCAGCAATGATAATGGAAGTGATGAAGAAGATTACAATATGGATTCCAATGCATCAAAGAAAGATGATGAACTTGTCAACGCGCTAGCTGCAGCTGATGCACTGGGTAAAGCTTCCAACAGCACAAAGATGGAAACTGATGGCTTAACTGATGCATTGAAGGAACTTGATATGGACAATTATGACGAAGAGGATGATGGTATTTTTTGTTTCCCTTGATACCATTTAATCTAACATCGACTTGATTATTGTTAAATGTTTACACCTTAAAAATCACGAGGAAGATATGTGGTTGGGCGTTGTATTTTTTTATGGATGTTTCAAAATCTTATCTGCTGTGAGATGAGGCTGCCTTATTTAAACAGGTGTCGAGTTGTTTGGTTCGGGCCTTGGGAACTTGTATTATCCAAGTAATGACATGGACCCTTACTTAAAGAATCAGAATGTAAGTTGCTTCACCATGCTCTAGCTTCCTTTAAAGGTCCTTTGTGCTCTTCTTTATTGAAAAATGAATTTTGCCATGGTGTACTTTTTTCATTTGTTCTCTGAGCTTTTTACTTATCTATCATTGTACTATTTTTGCACTTTCAGGATGATGACTCCGAAGAGGAAGAGGATATGACTATAAATCCAGAGGATGCAGTCATTATTTGTGCTCGTAACGAGGATGATGTCAGCCATCTTGAGGCATGTGACTGAAGTAAATTTTAAAGACAACAAATGCTTCACATTCTGTTCAATTGTGGCCTCACATTAACTGGTGAAATTCTCATCCCAGGTTTGGATCATTGAAAATCCCACTGCAGGGGATGTCAACATGTATGTACACCATGATATTGTCATCCCAGCTTTTCCACTTTGCACAGCCTGGCTTGATTGTCCTATCAAAGGTGGAGAAAAAGGTAAAGATGCCGCATTCTTATGGTGACTTCTAATATCGGTGTTTCCTCACTGGTTTTAGCCTTTATCATTCTTTTGTAGAGTTCTGAAATTATTGATCTTTCTACACCTCGATTTTGATTCCTTTTCCTTCTTAATTTGATCCTGTGAGAATGATACACGTGGAGACTAATAGTTCTCCGTCATATGTTACTAGTTTGTCATTGTTAGTGTGATTCTCAGAGTGAATGTGATTAGAGATGTAAACGAACCAAACCGTTTGTGAGCTATTCGAAGCTCGATTCGATAAAAGCTCGTTTGAGCTCGTTTAATTAGGCTCGTTATGATAAACAAATTAAACTCAAGCTTTACACTATTCGGCTCGTTAGCTCGTGAACATGTTCGTTGGTAAGTTTATGAGTAATCTTTTAGATGAAAAAATAATAGTTTTGATATTTGATTTATTGATTTTGCATATTATTTATGATATATAGAAAAATCTATTAAATTTATTTATTATAATAAATTTAAAATTTTTAAAAAGAATAATATATTTTTCTTTAAATATATAATTTACTTTTTAATGAATTTAATGAAAATTTAAATGTATAATTTATATTTATTAAGCTTGTTTAGGCTCGATAAAGGCTTGAATAAGCTCGTGAGTCATGCATATATTCGTTAAATAAAGCTCGAGCTCGGGTCAATTATAAACGAATCAAGCTCAAACTTTCAAGAGTTCGGCTCGGCTCGACTCGATTACATCCCTAAATGTGATATTTGAGCTATTTTTGCAATTGAACAAAGATATTAACTTATTGCTTTGGATACCATCACTGTGTGTCTGTCTCCTTTTAGAGTAAGGATACTCTTTCGAGGAATAGTTACAATGTGTACTTTCTTATCTGGTATATGTTAACAATCCACATTAATTGAAACTCAGTTATACGAATAGTGAGGATTTTTTAATGACTGCCTGCATCCATACATGAATTTACCATTCTGACACAGGATGAAAATTTAGGTGAGAGTTGGAAAAGTGAAAATATTTGGATATGTTTGTAATTTTGCTCTTAAAAGAAATGTTTGTGAGTTGATCATGTAACACTAAAGGTATGTTTGGAGAGAAATTTGTCATTTCAATTCGGGATACAGAAATTATTTAGGGATGTCCCATAAATAAAAATGGTAGAGCAAGTAATACCTTATAGTTGGGAACATGTAAACTGCAGCTATGTGCAGTAGTGTATGTGTATTTAACATGGTTCACGTTCAACGACAATATTTTTTTTGTTGGTTGTGAAATTTGTTGACTATAAAGTATAGATCATTCTCTCTCGTTCGATGATTTTATTGTTGTATGGTATTTGTGGAAATGAGTATTGAGTATGTACTGAATGATGATGGTGAAATTGCAATATTTGTAAATAATCATATAGAAATGTTGTGTATGTATAGGGATCTTTAACCTCATTTTTTTAAGTAAAGTTCTTCAATTTAGTTTATCTCAAACATTACTTATATGTATTTTCCGCTGGAGAAAGTACTTCAAAGGTGGCGTCTTTTTACCTGGCTCTCTATGGATGTGAACTTTGCTTGATTCTATATTGTTCATTGTTTTCAATTTTCATCAGTTTATGCTTCCTGACAGGCAACTTCATTGCTGTTGGATCAATGGAACCAGCCATTGAGATATGGGACCTTGACATTGTATGTAGTTTTTTGTTATTTAGTTCGTATATCATTGATTCTTGAGTAGATGGACAGATTTAATGGATCTATCCATTCTTTTATGCTTTTAGATGGATGAAGTTCAGCCATCTGTTGTATTGGGCGGTATTATTGAAAAGAAAAAGGCAAAGAAGGTTTGTATTTTAGTTATACGTTAATGCATGCTCAAAATCCTTGATACTGTATGTTCTGCTGTTTTTTTCCCGTGTGGTGTTGGTAGATCATTACTATTAGGTTTTACTTCATGTTCATGACCACTGCATCCAGAGAATTTTTTTTGGGTGAAATTCTTTGACTGTATGATTTTAAAATTGAGTGTGTACCTTGCGATTGGCAATTTTGATGTGAAAGAGAGAATTATTCCAAACTCCAGACTCCAGAGTATATTATGGATGGGAGCAGTTCTACGCTTGCAGTTGTCTCCAGAACATGATAATTATATGATTCTGTTATTGAACAAGTAAATCTAACGGAACTATTCAATCTATATTCTTCATAAAATATACTCTCTTTCTGATGGGCAGAAATCTGTTAAATATAAAGCTGGCAGTCATACTGATGCAGTTCTTGGACTTGCTTGGAACAAGGAGTACAGGTATTTGGAGCTTCTGATGATCTTTAAGTGTTCAGAATTTGGGATAAAATTCTAATGTTCTGTATCGCTCAAATTACGTATACATCCAGGAACATTCTTGCAAGTGCAAGTGCGGACAAGTTGGTTAAGATTTGGGATGTGGCAACTGAAAAATGTGATATAACCATGGACCACCATGCAGATAAGGCAAGGGTTACCTGCATCCATTGTGTTCTTAACATAAGAAATTCACCCCCTGCTCTTTTTTTTCTAAATATTTTCCATTTGTTTTGCTTGTTAAATAACTACGGTTTTGCAGAGTCACTTCAAAGTCAACTCATACGAACTTATAATCAAATTGTACATGCAAGTATCCAAAGTTTTTTTGTGTTTCATTTAGAAATGAGAATCCACATAATGTCGGATAAGCTTTTGGTTTAAAATCTATTTTTGAATTGATAACGGAAGTGTTTGGCAGAAAAATTGCGGATCTAGGCTAATTTCCTAATTTTTTCCTGAATTCGCTCTTTTAATGATGTGATTTTGTTTTATCCAGGTCCAGGCAGTTGCGTGGAATCATTTTTCCCCGCAAGTTCTTCTCAGCGGTTCATTTGACCATTCTGTAGTTATGGTATGTTTCACGAATTCTTGCACAACCTTTATTCTGTTTGGCGGTATGCAGTTGTAGTTAATTCGGCACTGTTGTTTGATCAACAATATTTTAAATTTCAGAAAGACGGCAGGGTACCTTCTCATGGTGGATTTAAGTGGCCAGTTGTGGCTGATGTTGAGAGCTTAGCATGGGATCCACACACTGAGCATTCATTTGTGGTTTGTCCTCCATCCTTGCTCAACCCCAACCAATTATTGCATAATACCCACATCCTAAGATCCATTTCTGCGATTGCAAGTTTCTCAAAATGCCCGCTTTTTTTAATTATCTTGGATAAATTATCAACCAATGCCTGTATTTTGATTGTTTTATCAGGTCAGTCTTGAAAATGGCATGGTAATTTGTTTCGATGTCCGTGCTGCTAGCTCTGAATTATCCTCAGAGCCTAAGCCAACCTTCACACTCCATGCACATGAAAAGGCAGTTTGTGCAATTTCCTACAACACTGCAGTCCCAAATGTGATAAGATTTCCTCACTTGTCATTTTAAGATTGCACATTTTAAATGTACTAACGTTAGGACAAATTATTTTGCAGCTTCTTGCTACTGGTTCCATGGACAAGATGGTAAACATATTCTCTTTGTTTTCTTTTAATTATTGTTCGCCTCCACCGTACTCATCATTTTTATACCAATACTTTGATCAGGTTAAACTATGGGACTTGTCAAATCAGCCATCGTGTATCGCCTCCAAAAATCCAAAAGCTGTAAGTTACATTTTCATATTCTGGTGGACTTTCCTTTCATATAACGAATGATAGAAATTTGATTTATGATTTGTTTTTGTATTTTTTTTTTAAATAATTGATGCTAGCTTAAGTTGTTTTGTGAGATGCTGCTTCCCTTGGTCATTTTATCCTTCCAGTTAATTGATGACGTTGGACTTATAGTTCAAACTTACATTATTGATTATTTTTTGTTGACGTACACAAAGTAACTCTTATGCTCGAATTGTATTTAGGGAGCTGTGTTTTCTATTTCCTTCTCGGATGATTGTCCCTTTTCCCTGGCAATAGGAGGCTCCAAGGGAAAATTGCAGGTGAGCAAGAATCATATTTCTCTATTCTTTCTTTTACCTGATATAAATGTTGAACTTTGTTTTATGAAAGATCTTGGGTTGGAATTTTTGTGCTCCTTTCATCTTATAAAAAGCAGTTGAAGACTTGTGCCATCTTTATTCATATTTTACAGACGTGGGATCTGTTATCTGATATTGCGGTTGCTGGAAGATATGGAAAGTATGTCAACCAACTCAAATATCCACCTTCCTGATCATGGAAAGCAAAAACGAACATTTTGTTATCTGGTGTATATATTGAAATAGTAAGTTGAAATAGGCTTATTTATTAATTTTTCTGTTTATTTTGCTAATGTGATCAAATTCCTGATGATCCCGAACCGTGATTCCTGATATTTGGTTTCCTTCGAGTCCACAGCCCGATTTTGTTGGCCTGAACCATTGTAGGGTTACCCTCGGAGAGCTATTTTTACTGAGAAAGATTCTGTAGCTCTAAGCCTTTAAGGCATAAATGTCGCAGCATTTTAAATTATGCTCACCCCTGAATGCTACCTGGCTCTTGTTATGGCGAGACTCGTTGAAATTGCAGTCGTTAATTTATCACTTTTGGAGATTGTACACCAAACGACCTTTCAGTTTTTTTTAGAATGTGTTAATAGTGAAGTACTGGAGATAGTGCTGATTTGTGAGTTAAGATCCCTATGAAAGTGCGGCAATAATTCCATTTTTGCTTCTTTAGTTGGTGAGAATTTTTGTTTTGAATGTTAAACCTCCCTTCCATTTTTGAAAATTTTAAATTATAATCGTAATTAAAAAATCCCTCGTAGGATTTGATTAAAAATCATTTAATTTTTATGTTATTAAACAATTTTAAACGTTTTTCCACAATATATGGTAATTTTGCACCATCCTAATATATTTTTCTCCTCAAGTTTCTCTTGATATTAACTAGTTAACAACATCAATATTTTTCAGGTGTTTCACTCTTAGTTTTTAAAATTTATATTGCAAGATAATAGAGGAAAAGAAGTCATCAACTACCATTCAGTTTTTTAATTCATGTTCATGTAGAAATGATTTTGATTGCATGCAGAATGTTTTCTTTTTATTTCGTTGATTTTCAGTTCATGTATGCTAATTTTTAATTCAAATCAATTCAGATTCAGCTCATGTATTCTGTAGACAACAATCATCAACCGACTTTAAGAACAATGTCAACAATCTCTACTGAAATAACCAATCTGATGCCCTCATTCTTGTCGCCCAGCTTGATTCACCATGGAATTAAATTTGATGTTATTCTCTCTATAATTTTACCATATTCTTAAATTTATATTTTTTCTCTTTGAAGCCATACCGAGAGAATTAGAACTAACGGTTGAATTGAGACACACACCGCTTGATAAAGAAGTCAAATAATTCCATATTTGGCACGATCACATGCTTGACACGTCCCACAATTTTGTGAGAAACAAATTGGCAGGCCCAGTGAGACACGATGAAGAAATTTCTCAATCACAAGGAAAATGCCATCGTTCACAGGAAGAGGAGACCAATGCTGATGGAAGATCAATGGAACGACTGGTACAAGAGTTCGAAGAAGAGGCTATGAATGAAAAAATTTCATTTTTTGGTAGTGAGGGAATTCCAGAAAACATTATGTTGTTCATGGAGAAAAATATCTTTGGTGATCTCAACAAAACGAACAGAGCTTTTACTGCTGTTATGATGGACTTTATGATAGAAATAAGGGAATGGAGGAAGTTTTCGAAGAAGGAAGATAAGTCACCAGAAGTTGGTAAACCTAGGGAAATTGAAACTAAGCTGTATAAAGGCCAAGGCCAGAGGTCAAGGACTTCTCAAACAGGTGAAAATCACCGCTTGGAGGAATCACCGACTCTTTGGTCTGTTAGGGAAGGAAAGTATACTCCTCCAATTGGAGCCGAAACACCAAAGTTATAGTAATGGTAAACAAATAGCTGGTAATATGTTCGCTGGAACTTCTTCTAACATGTATACAAGGATGTATGGTGATGGGGGAATACATGGGTATTCCGTTCCAAGTTCAGGGAATAACACTCGGGGGACAAATTGTTACATGTACCCATTACGAAAAATTTCAGTCTTGGACTTCGAGATTGTACGCGATGTTATTCAAGAGTTGTATGGCCCAGGGGTGAGGCCAATCAACCGACGAGAGTTTCACAAGCCATATCCCGATGTTGTTGATCGTGACAATCCTTATCAACGAGGATATCGCATTCCAGACTTCACTTTATTTATACACGGGGGAAGATGACCAATCTAGTGTGGAACATGTAGCGAGATTTACAATACAATGGGGGTGAATTAGAAAATTTGGATAATTTTCTAACTACAAGCTACGATTGTTTCCCAATTCATTGACTAGTACTGCATTTACTTGGTATGCCACACTACCTCGGAAATCTATTTTGACTTGGCATGACATGGAACATCAGTTCCATACACAGTTTTTCATAACAGTGTCTGAGATTAGTATAGCGGAATTGTCGAGAGTGGTCAGAAGCCGGGAGAATCAGCTAATGATTTCATATGCAAATTCAAAAGAGTGAAGAGTAGGTGCAGAGTTTTCATTACAGAATCAAAATATGTAAAAATGGCACAACGGGAACTTGATTTTGAGCTGAGAGAGAAATACCAAGGGATGGAGTTCCGCGAGTTTTATGAGCTTGCTGCCAAAGTATCAGAGTATGAGGAATTATTGCGTGACGGAAGTCATAAAAAGAAGTCTACTGTTGGCTCTTACTTCCAAAAAGTTGAAGAAGTCGCCTTGGCAGAAGTGGAGAATTCTGGACCACGTACAATCCCGTTATTAAAGAGCAAGAATGAAGAATTTCCCAGAAAAAATTCTTCTCCAGTTCAAACGCCCTCTACTTTTGATGTGTCAAAGAAAGAAGAAATTTTTGATAATTTGGTGAAAGAAAAATTCATAAGCTTCTCCCTAGATCATAAAGTACCAACCAGAGAGGAGATCAAGGGAATTGACTACTGTAAGTATCATAATTCCTTCAATCATAATACTAATACTTGTTGGAATTTTAAAAATATTCTACAAGAAAGAATCAATAAGGGGATCTTAGGACTCCCCCCTAAGAAAAAAGAGAAAATGATTGTGGATGAAGACCCTTTTCCATCGGTAGCCAACGTGAATGTGAATAATACGTACTTGTGATTTCTAATCAATGGGAAGAGGAATGTAGTTGAAAACATATCCTTCTGGCCAAGGGTTACTATAAGGAAGTGTTCGGTACCCTATAAGATGATATTTGATATCAAAGACAGAAGAAAAGAAACTTTTCATGAAAAGGATCATCATTACAGTAGGGGGACCAAAATTTCCAAAGCCTCTTTCTCGAACCTAAAAAAGACGTTTGTTGAGAGAAAAAAACTGCGGAGCAAAGGTTGAAATGGGAAGAGTGATTTAAAGAGACGACGAAGTTCGGCAGGAAGGCTGCTGAGGATAAAGAAGAGGAAGGTGACGGCTTGCTGTCAGAAGAAGACAATAATGTGGTCAAAAAAGCTCCCTTCAAGGTAGGGCAGATTCTTATTTCTTTTGAGTGTGCCACAAGCTCATTAATGTTACCAGATGAGTTCAAACACAAAAAATGGCTTAATGGCAAATGAAATTGCTACAGACTCCGTCCAGAATAATGTTTCGAAATATTGTGATGAAGTTCTTGTTGATAAAGAGAAAAGAGTGGTTATGAAGAAACCTATCAATGAGATGACTAAACATATCAAACCACTTTATATCATGACACATGTTAATGAAAAACTGGTGTCTAGAGTATTGATAGATAATGGATCTGCTGTCAATATTCTACCTTACCGAATTCTTCAGAAGTTGGGTAAAAGTGTGGAAGACTTGATTTCGACAGAAGTCTCAGTTGCAGCTTTTACGTGAGAATCCAGCAAAACCTTGGGATTTTTACCAGCAAATGTCACTGTAGGGTCTCGATTCTCTTTATCAACCTTCTTCGCGGTCAATTCCAGTGCTAGCTTCCATGCTTTGTTAGGAAAAGATTGGATTCATACCAATCTTTGTGTGTCATTCTCCGTGCACCAGTTATTGTTAATGTGGAAAATGGATGATATTTAAGTGGTACAGACTGATTCACAACCTTATCAATCTAATTCCATTGTTGTAGAAGCTAGATATTATGATGGAGCTTTTGGTCAGATTAATTTTCGCAACTACAAGGTGTATGGAAAACCAGGAGCAGTATACATGGACACTCACTAAGTTAAAGAAGCAGTTGAGAAGGTCCTTGAGCCTACTACCATGGTCTCTCCTTGTAAGATCCAAAATGCGATAACATAATCCAACGATATGCAAATCTAGGTTATTAGATAAATAGTTTAATTAGTTGTTTCAAATTCACTAAATTCATGTTTAAGACTTGATTATATATTTATATTGAATGATTTACTAGATTGCATGAAATAGGGATTTTAGTATCATCTGATGCTCGAACGAAGACCGATGACTGTTTATAGAAATTTTTTTTATTAAATAATTATTTTTACTTATTTAATATATGATGTAATTAATATGTAATTTTTGAAAATATTATAGGGTATTTTTACATGCCGAGTCATATTTTAAATTGATAATCGATTCTTGACAAAATTAAGGACTTTTTGAGAGATCAGGTAATATTTTTGAAAACTTATTAAAATGAAATATTTTACGTGCGTGATATTCGGCCTAATGGGCCTGTTTTAGTAGGATTTCGGGCCTAATTTACTACTCCTATACATATTATAAATTAAGGCATTTTTATCTCATTATTTTCACTCAAAATCCACAGTCAAATCCCTAGCTCCCTCCCCCACTCCCTCACGGAAGAACACACACACACACAGAGCGGAAAACTTGGCCGTTTTATCAAGGAGGTTTCATAAAGAAATTCGTCCTGTCCCTCCGTTGTTCGTCTCTCGCATCGTTTTTGTAGTTTTTAGAGCGTTTAGGAGCAAGGGCACACCCTATGCCTTCCTTTTCTCATCGTTCACAACATATTACGTATTTTGGATTGATCTTGCATGATATATGATATATCTACCGATTTATGTAGGTTTTGAAGGTTTACGAAGTGAAAAATCTCTTTTTCTTCACTTGATCCTCGCGTTTTTGGGCATGGTTTGAAGGTGCTGCTAGGTTTCGGTGTTTAGGGGTCGAATCACAGCATTTTTGAAGGTGTTTAAGTACTAGAATCGAATCTGGATCAAGCCATGTAGAGGGCCGATCGGATCGTAGGGTTTTGGGGTCATTTTTGGTTCGATCGGTTAAGGGAAGAGGTGTAGCGTGCGTGGGTCCGATTTGAGCCATGGTTCAGAACCTGGTGGATCTAAGTGGAGGCTCTGGGCGATCCATGGGTGGCTGGTCGTAGTGTGTGGCTTGGATCGAGAGGGTGGAGTTTTTCGATGTCCATGTTTGGTACGTTTCGGGTGAACCTGCACGGCGTGCAGGGGCTTACAGGCCAGGGCTAGGTCGGTACAAGAGGGTTCAACCTTGTCCTAGGAGGGTCTAGTTCATTTCTGGTCTTGAATGGTTTAGGCTTGGGTCGAGCGTACGGCTCTGTAGTGAAGTGAGGGTTTTGGCTGTTTAATGTATAAAATTTCAGCAGGTTTCTGGTCATTCTTAGAGGGTCTTAATTGGGTTTAATTGAGTTGTATAAGGTCTGGTTATGTGTTATTAAGCCATGGTTAAAGTTTGGGAAATTTTGGTTGAGTTTTGGGTTGATTCGGGTTAAAACCGGGACTCCAGTCCTAGTTTTAAAACAAATTATGAAACTTAGCCAATGGGCGGCTTGGGTTTATGTCTAAGAAGTGATTAAAAGTATGTTTTAAGGTGTTTTGGTAAGTTCAGATGGATTCAGGTCAAATTTATAAGGTCCAGGGGTAAAATGGTCAAGTTAGGGTTTCAGGGGAAAAAAGTCATTTGCACCTGAATTATGTTAGGAGTCCTTGCAGTGTCCTAATAACTGAAAGTTCATGTTTAGGATTGATCAACCGACCTACATCTGATACGAAAGTCACTATTAATGTTATGTATTCATTTAAAGAAAATGTATACGTATATGATGACTGGAAATGAATATGTTTATGCTTATGCAAGATCATGAAAGTTATGTTAATTACAGTACTTTTCACTATTGTTTGATATGTATATGCATTTTGCTTTCTTGGTTAAGGTGTGTTGAGTTTTTAGACTCAATAAGTGTGATTGATGCATGTGAGCATGAGTTGAGGAGATAGGAGGTGCAGATGACTGATCTGGCTGAGCTGGTGGAACACGAGAACATTAGGACCATGTGTTATTTCTGCATGTGTCGATGAGGATATGTTTGAACAACATTTTAAACTGTTCATGGTTTGACGGATTTTAGAGTTTTGCTTGATACTTTTGTTTTTACACAGTAGACACGTAGGGAGGTTTATTTATATGATTTTAACATCAGTGATTTATTTGGTAGTCGGATTATTTTTAAAATCATGTTTCGAATTTTTATATGTATTTGTGTATGTATATGCTTCGGCCGATTGCTAGTAAAAAAAATTCCGATAAGGGTTAAAGACGTTACACTCCTAGACCCATGGTTCGACCTATTACTGAGGAGGTTCACTAAAGAATAGATGGAATTCGCTGCAACTTCCGAGCGGAAAGCCACACTGCAACATCTAGTGAGCGAATTGCAGTTTCAAGAGTTGTGGGATATCGATGGAGCTGAAATAATATTTAAGGAAGAATGTGGATGTAACGAGGAAGAAGAGTTACAGATGGAGGATCTAATCTTAGCCCTGATACAAATGGAGGATCGGCATCCGGAAACTCAAGATCCCTTGAGAGAAGTGAATTTAGGAACGATGGAATGCCCCAAACCGACATATATCAATGAATTGTTGGGAGAAATGAATAAAGAAATTGTGGAACTTTTCACAGAATTCAAAGACTGTCCCTACAGTACCAAGACAAGTCTTTTCAGCGTTCTTATGTCCTCACTCATACGCACCTTAGGAAACTTCTCAAGGGGTCACCCATCCCAGAGTGGCATTCTTGGGCCACATCATATCCCGAGATGGAGTAGATGTTGATCCCAGTAAGGTTGAGGCAGTCCGAGATTGGCCAGTGCCTAAGAGTGTGATAGAGATTCGCAGTTTCTTGGGGTTGGCTGGGTACTACCGGAAGTTCATTCAGGGCTTTTCTTCTATCACGGTGCCTATGACCGCCTTGATGAAGAAGAATGCCAAATTGATATGGGGATTAGAGTGCCATGAGAGTTTTTGACATGCTGAAGCAGTCATTGACTACATCGCCAGTTCTAGTCATGTTATCAGGGCAAGGAGAGTTTGTGCTTTTTACATATGCTTCGAAGCTCGGTTTGGGAGTGGTTATGATGCAGCATGACACGGTTATAGCCTACACGTCCAGACAGTTGAAGCTCCATGAGAAAAATTATCCAACTTATGACCTAGAGCTAGCAGAATTAGTATTCGCCCTCAAGATATGGAAGAATTATCTGTATGGAGAGAAGTGCAGGATTTTCACTGATCAAAAGAGCCTGAAGTACTTCTTCACACAGAAAGAGCTGAACAGGAGATAGCGGAGGTGGCTAGAGCTAGTGAAGGATTATGACTGCGACATTAGCTACCATCCGGGTAAGGCTAATGTGGTTGCAGACGCCCTGAGTGGGAAGAATGCAGTGATCGCTCAGTTGTCAGTACATAGATTGTTGCAGGCAGAGATTTAGAGGTTTGAGCTTGCAGTTTATGCCGTGGGCGATGCCCCTAGACTTTATACCCTGGCAGTGCAGTCGAAATTGAGGGACAAGATCCAAGCATGACAGACTTATGACGAGTAGTTACAGAAGTAGAGACAGACGGATGAGTCTAAGGGCCTGAGGTTGTATACAGTTGAGGACAACATAGTCAGATATCGTGACCGACTGTGGGTTCCTAGCAGTAATTCTCTGAGAGTGGATATCATGAGTGAGGCCCACAACAGCCTGTACTCCATCCATCTAGGGAGTACGAAGATGTATAAAGATCTACATGCTCTTTATTGGTGACCAGGCATGAAGCGAGATATTCTACGTTTTGTCTCCGAGTGTTTGACGAGTGGAAATGGGAGAACATTACCATGGACTTTGTGACAGGGCTACCGAGGACAATTGGAGGATATAATGCCATTTGGGTGATAGATGATCGGTTCACTAAATCAGCACACCTTCTACTGATCAGGAAGAATTTCACCATGACTCAGTACGCAGAGCTGTATATCAAAGAGATAGTCAGGCTGCATGGGATTATCGTGTCCATCGTGTCAAACAGGGATCCGAGGTTCACGTCCATTCTGAATGAATCTACATCACACATTTGGCACTAAGCTACTATTCAGTACCGTCTTCCATCCTCAGACCGACGGACAATCAGATAGGGTGATTCAGATATGGAGGACCTACTCAGAGCTTGCATAGTCAATTTCCATGGTAGCTGGGAGCCGAAGCTACCTCTCCTGGAGTTCATGCACAACAACAGTTATCAAACATCTATCGGTATGGCTTCATATGAGGTATTGTACGGGAGGAAGTGTAGGTCACCAGTTTATTAGGACGAGGTAGGAGAGAGAGCAGAGTTGGGGCTAGACACTTAGACTGCATAGTTAGTGGTCAAGATCCGAGACAAGATGAAGACCGCTCAAAGCCCATAGAAAAGTTATGAAGATCAGAGGCGCAGGGATTTTGAATTCGCATTAGGGGATCATGTATTTGTGAAACTCGCACCGATGAAGGGTGTGATGAGATTTGGAAAGAAGGGCAAGCTCAGCTCTAGATTCATAGGACCGTTCGAGATCTTAGAGAGAGTTGGGACACTCGCATACAGAGTTACATTACTGTCGTATATGGCAGGAGTTCATAATGTGTTCCACGTCTCGATGCTGCGAAGTTACATGTCGAACTTTTCACATGTACTGAATTATGAGCCATTATAGCTGACGTCGAACCTGTCTTTCAAGGAGAGACCCACTCAGATACTGGATAAGCAGGAGAGGAGGTTCCGGAACAAGGTGATCCACATGGTTAAAGTCAAGTGGATGAATCATTCCGAGGAGGAGGCTACTTGGGAGACTTAGATCGAGATGATGAGTTGCTACCCGAATTTATCCGGTACGTCTTAAATATCGAGGACAAAATTCTATTTAAGGGGGGAGAATTGTAAGGTCTGTAAAATTCGAACTACTTAACTGACTGCATGCAATCTAGGGTTTCACAGAATATGTGTTTGATATATTTAATGCATGTTTATTGCATGATTTGTGAGTTAGTTCATGTTTTATTTAAAGTTTCACGCATTAGGGCTTTAAGCCGCATTTCGCTCTCGAACGAGGAACATAGACATGGATATTTAGGAAAATATTTTTATTAAATAATTAATTTTAATTATTTAATATATGGTGTGATTAAGTGTGATTTTTGAAAATAGGCCCTGGTGGAGTATTTTTACTCGTCGGGTCATATTTTAAACCGGTACGCAAATTTTAGAGTCAAAGGACTTTTTGAGGGTTCAGGCAATATTTTCAAAAACGTACCAAAACAAAATATTTTTCGGGAGTTTTTGGTCTTGACGGGTTTAATTTATTTCTTAATGGGCCTAAAACCCTTTTTAACTCCTTTAATTACTATAAAGGGCCCATTAGTATATTATATCTTGACCTAAAACAAAAATTAAACCCTAACCCTACTCCTCACTCACGGCCGCCCTCCCCTAGCAGCAGCAACTCTCGTTTTTTTCCAGCAGCCATTCCCTTGGCTCTTCTTGATTTTTTTTCATAGAAACCCTTCCCGCTTCTCCGGTGCACGTTCTACGCAAAAGGTTTTGAGCGTAAATACACAAAGGCATGCCATATAGCTCTTTTTTCTCATCAATCACGTCATGATATGTGTTTTGAATGGTTTTTGCATGATATTACATAAATCTATCATTGTGCATGGAGTTTACATGATTTTTACATGAAAATATGCATATTTTACGCCATGATCACATTTTTGACATGGGTGAAATGCTGCCGGATCTTTGAGGTTTAGGGAGCATTTTATAGTAGATTTAGAAGGTGTTTAAGGGTGATATCAATTCTGGATCGAAAGGGATAAGGGCCGATGGTGACCTCTTGATTCTAGGGTTCAAATGGCTAGATTGGGTGAAAGGAAGAGGGCAGTCGTGCATGGCTCATTCCAGATGCTAGTTCAAGTCATGTGGGGTCTGTGTCAGGGCTAGGAATGGTCCATGAATAGCTGGCAGAAGGGCTAGGCTTGGATCGAAGCTTGGTGACAAGTTAGGTCGAGTTTTGGGCATGTTCGAGTGATGCCGATCGCAAAAACTGTAGACGGGGGTTAGGTTGGTTCAGTCAGGTGCACTTGGGTCTGGTCATGGTCCTAGTGGGGTTATCCAAGGTCTGGAAGTGTCAGTTTCGGGTCTAGTGTCGAAGGTCGAAGGTTAGGTGCACTAGGGTTTGAATCTCGATACGTGCAAAAAATTCCAGAAGCTGGTCGAGGACTTTCGAGGGTCTTAGGTGGTATGAAATAAGTGGTTTAAGGGCTGGTCATGTAGGTTCAAGTGATGGTTTGTAATGCCCGAGAATTAATCACTGTTAATCAAGGATTATTGACGTATAATTTAACGTGATTACGAAAGGGTAAACGAAGACACAATTTAAGATAATTTGCGGCCATTTAATTTGAATTTCAGAGTGTGTTGCCGAAGCAACACTGCACCCGCGCCCTTGCATGTACCGCACCCGCGGTGCATGGACAGAAACTTGGCCAGTTTTACCGAAGGGTGACCGCACCCGCGGTGTTAGCATTACCGCACCCGCGGTGCAGTACCGCACCCGCGGTCTCGACAGGTACCGCACCCACGGTGCGACGTGTTGTGCGAAAATGAGGACACCTCATGGCATGCATGCACGAGTATATATAGCAAGGGATCCTTCGAAATATTCAGTAGAAAATCAGAGAAAGAAGAGGATAGATTTTGGGAAATCCTTACGCCTTCTGCGAACAATCCGTCCGTTAGATTTTGAATCCGACTTCGGTATTGAGTTCCTAGAAAAGTAGGCTACAACTGGACGTAAGTTTTACTACGTTTTGACATGCTTTGAAATTATGGTATTGTCAGAATTGAATGGAACTCATATATGTTGTTCTTGATATATTAGACATCATAGAATCGAAGTCAGATTAAGAAACAGACTGATTATGGAATTGTTATGATTTTCGGAATAGTTTTGGAATCGATTTGATATCAGAATTGAGTTGTTATTGATTATGAGATGTTGGAATGGATATATGACTGATATGATATGACTGGATATATTGAGATTATGTCGTTATGCCATTGAAACAGAATTTGATTGAATTCTGATTATATCCAGTATTGATTGAGTGGTATATTGATACCGTACCCTCGATATTGTTATTGTCAGACTGAGTATTGACAGGCTTGGGGTTCGAGACTTCGACAGAGTCAGAGTATCAGAAAGAAAGGTATAAATTAATGTTGAGTTGGGATTGCACAACTCGAGTGAGGTTTGACTCGAGTCTCCCTAAATCACATACTTTCATTTGTTGCATTGATATTTGCAATTGATGAGACTTATGACTGTAGTCTATTGATTTATAGCAAATGTATGATGAGATTGATGTTTGTAGGCTATTGATTCATAGCCACTGCATGTATTGATTACTGAGTCATTGAGTCATGGGTTGATTCGCCTAGTCACCGGCTGATTCGTCTGGTTATGGAATGATTCGTCTAAACTTAAGCTGATTCGCTTAATTACAGGCTGAGTTGTCTGATTATGGGCTGATTCGCCTAATTACCGGCTGATTCGTCGGGTTATTGACTGAGTCGTCAATTCTGCGGCTGATTCGCCCAGACACTGGTATATGAATTATATCGATGCCGTTTAGGGATTGATTCATTCCTATCGACTGAGATTCGATATAATTACATATATCCAGACATCGGGATCCCTAGGATAGAGTTGAGTCGAGTCTGAGACGACGTGTCAGTTGAGTCGAGTCTGAGATGACGCGTCGGTTGAGTTGAGTCTGATATGACATGTTGATTTACATTGTTTATATAATTCATGTTTATTGAATGCTTGATATTGATTTACGTTTCTGATTTGAGACATGTTATGAATAGTTCTTATATGCTTTCGTATATGCTTTTATATGATTGCATGTATACATTGTTTATACTGGGATATTGTTATCTCACCGGAGTTATCTGGCTGTTGTCTTGTTTTGTATGTGTGCATGACAACAGGTGGGACTGGATCAGGGTCAAGAAGAGGATGAAAGAAGATAGATAGCGTGGAGATCCGGGCTTCGAAACAACATAGGATTCAGCACTGATATGTAGTTGAACATAGTTGAACTCTTGTAGATAACACAAGATTTGTATGTTTATGTTTAATATGTAATTTGAGTAAATTACATGACGTTTCCGCTTTGTATTTTTAAAAAAAATTTAGACCCTGTTTTATAATTGATTAATTAGTCCCAATGATGATTAAGAATTTGATTAGCGTCCGGGTCCCCACATGGTTTAAGTTGGGAAAGATTTGGTTGAGTTTCTGGTTAATTCGGATTAAAACTGGGATCTTGATCCAAGGTTTAAAACGAATTATAGAAGTTCTTTCATGGGCTCGAGATTATGTCTAGGAAAGGGTTATAAATATGTTTTGAGGTGTATTAATAATTTTTGGTTGGCTTCAGGTCAAAATTTAAGGTCCAGGGATAAAATGGTCAAATAGGGTTTCCAGGGACAAAATGATCATTTTGCACCCGGGTCGAGTTAGCAGTCCTGACAGCACCCTAATCACAAATTGACATGTTTTAAATGTACATGTTATCACGAACATGAATTTTTATGGAAATATGAAAAATACTTTGCATGCTTGATTTTAAGAAAAAATTATGTATATGTATGCTTTTTATAAGTGATGAATATGATGACATGTTTTGAATGATGAGAGTTGGTTGTGACTAATGCGAAAACGATAATACGATGACATGTAATACCAAGACTCAGTGGATGAGTAATATTGTCGTTGATATCCTCGCCGCTGGGTACCACGATTACACGTAGATGGATCCATCGAATAGAGCTGATACGAAAGTCACAACTAATTAACGGAATTCAAATAAATAAAATGAAAACGTATATGTTGATATCATGAGATATGTTTTGGACACGTTATGCATTGACACGATATGTTTGAGTTCATGCTTTTAAGATCATGAAAGGTATTTTAATTACTATACTTTTCACTGCTGCATGATATATATATATATATATATATTATATGTATATGTACTTGTTATAATTTTTATGGTGTGTTGAGTCTTTAGACTCATTAGGTGTGAATGATGCAGGTGAGCATATCGATGAGGAGACTGGAGGTGCCGAAGACTGAGTAGGTGGGGCTGGATGTGTACACGCTAAATCGAGTATCTTATTTTTCTGCACATCATGTTTATGAGTTAGGAGAGATCATGAATATTTTCATACTCAGTCATTTTTATATGTTGATGGTTGTCAGGATTTTTGCGTGTTTGACATTTGAATCATGATGCTCGACCGTCTAGGGTTTGACGTTTTGTAACATTTTTATAATTGCAACGTTTTTACTGATAGTTGGATACTTTTATTTTAAAATGTTTAAATTTCCGTTGTTATCGCATGCATGCATAAAAATGTTTTTTTTTTTCGAAATTTAGCTTCCAAAAAAATAAAAAATTATTAGACGTTACAATGAAGATATGCCAGGCTTGGAGCGTAAATTGGTAGAGCATCGATTACCAATTAAAGATGGTTTTAAACCACATCAGCAGCCGGCTAGAAGAATGTCCAAAGCAATTGAGTTAAAAGTGAAGGAAGAAATTGAAAATTTTCTCAAAGACAAATTCATCCGTCTAGTGAGATACACGGAATGGCTCGCAAATATAGTCCCTGTTATGAAGAAGAATGGAAAACTTCGAGCTTGTACGGATTTCAAAGAGACTTGAATTGCGCCACCCCGAAAGAGTTGATGTCATGCCAGTAACTGATATGCTCTTTGATACAGTGGCAAAGAAAAAGTTAATGTCATTCATGGATGGATTTTCAAGATACAGTCATATAAAAATAACAGAGGAAGATGTGTCTAATACAACCTTTAGATGTCCTGGGACGATTGTCACATTCGAATGGCTTGTCATGCCATGTGGATTGAAATACACATGAGCAACCTATTAGAGAGCCATGAATGCAATCTTCCACAACATGATAGACGTTTGCTTGGAAGTGTATATTGATGACATTGTCGTGAAGTCAAAAAAGCACCGGATCACCTCAATCACTTAAGGAAGAGTTTCATAAGGATGAGTCAACACAATTTAAAGTTGAATCCTTTAAAGTGTTCTTTCTGTGTACATGCTAGAAATTTTCTCGAGTTTTTAATGCACCAAAGGGGAGTGGAGATGGATAGAACAAAGCTAAAGCTATCATAGAGGCGATGCCACCAAAGAATAAGAAAGAACTGCAAAGATTCCTCAGCCAGGTAAATTATTTGAGAAGATTCATCTCAAACTTGGCAAGTAAGACTCGAAAATTTTCTCTGTTATTGAAATTGAAAGATTTTGAAAAATTTAAATGGGAGAGATGTTACCAAGAAGCCTTTGATAAAATAAAAGAGTACATTTCCAAACCTCCTGTGCTGATGCCCCAAAACATGGATTCCCATCAAATTATGTATATCAGCCGCCCAGGAGTCTAGGATGTCTTTTGGCACAAAATAACCAAGAATCATGAGCAGAACATTTACTATTTAAGCCGAACACTTACAGATGTAGAGATCAAATATTCAGTGATAGAAAATCGTGTTTGGCATTGAATTATTCATGTATGAAATTAAGGTATTATTTGATTTATTCGTGAATTTACGTGATTTCACAAACAGATCTTTTTAAATATATGCTTCTCAGGACAATTTTAGCCGGGACGATTGGTAAATGGTCACTATCCCTGCATGAATTCACTTTGAGTTATTTCCCTAAAAAATCGGTGAAAGGCCAAGCGGTGGTTGATTTTCTAGCAGATCATCTTGTGGTCGATGTGGTGGGAAGTGTGCCAGCTGATATCCCCGTGTATTATTCTAATCAATCATGGATTTTGAAGTTTGTTGGTTCTAGTACGGAGAGGGCGGCAGGAGCTGGAGTTGTGATAACATCCCTAACCAGAGTTAAGACGACTTTGTCATTTAATCTGGACTTTTCATGCACAGTATTCAGGCTGAGTATGAAGCACTAGTGATTGGATTAGAGATTTTATGAGATTTGGGTTCTAAAGATGTTTTAATTATTGGAGATTCCCAATTGGTTCTCAAACAAATGTCGCGGCAATATAAATGTTCAAGTTTGGTATTAGCCCCTTATTTCACCGTTGCTTCAAAGCTCCTTGATGATTTTGAAGATGTGGCGTTCAACCACGTGCCGAGACAAGATAACTAGGAAACCGACAAACTAGCTCATATTGCTTCTGGCTTAAAGATTTCACCCGAGCTCATTCACAAGCTTTTGTTGGTACAAATGATAAATCATCCTTCTATGCATCAGCGAGGAATACAAGTAAATACTTTTGATATTGATGTTGAGCTTTCCGGGGATTGGAGAGATAAGAAAAAGATGAATTGAGGAATCCTGAGCAGAAGTTACATTACAGTTTGATTTATTGTTGCAGTGTTTGGACTTCCCAGAGGACATGAGAGTAATGCAACAAGTATATGAAGGAATATGTGGAGCAGACAAGTCTGTGATTAAAATGAGGTGGTTAATCCGCAGACATGGCCATTACTGGCCATCGATGCTAAAGGACTTCATAAGATATTCAAGAGGGTATCAATAGTGTCAAAAACATAGGAATGTTCAAAGGATACCAGCTTATGATATGCACTCTGTCATAAAGCCGTGGTCATTTCAGGTGTGGGCCATGGATTTGATTGGTAAAATCTAACCCCCTTCATCTAAAGGGCATTCTTTTATAATTATGGCTACTGATTTCTTCACCAAATGTGTCGAAGACATCCTTTGAATCCGCGATCGATCACAACCGACCAGGAAACTATATTCATAGGATCGAAATGAAGGATTTAGTTGAGGAATACGGAATCCAGTTGATTAATTCTTCACCTCACTATCCCCAATCCAACGATCAAGATGAAAATTCAAACCAAGTATTGATTAAAATGTTGAAAAAAATGATGGAGGATAACCCCCGAGATTGGCACCAGATGCTATCGAAAACTTTGTAGGCTTATCGAACATCGGAGAGAAGTTCTACTGGTCTAAGCCCTTTCACCTTGACTTACGGACATGATGCTGTGTTGCCTATGGAAGTGGTGGTTCCTTCTTGAGAGTGATGAAGCAAAATGAGTTGGAGCCAGAGCTTTACACAGAGTCAATGATTATGGAACTTGAAGATTTGGAAGAGCTGAGAATGAAAACGTATAAGCTTTGATGCTTCAGAAATCCAAGGTGGCTAGAAGTTACAATAAACATGTGAATAAGAAAGTGTTCGAGGAGGGAGATGTAGTCTGGAAGGTAATTCTATCCTTCGGATCCAAAGACAGTGAATTCAGCAAAAGGTCACCCAATTGGGAGGGACCATTCAAAGTTCGTCGAGTGTTGGATGTAAATGTATATTGGTTGGCAAGTCTAGATGGAAAGACACATAGGAGGTGCATCAATGGAAAGTACTTGAAACATTATTATCCTAGTAGTTGGATAGGGGTACAAGAGACAGATAGTTCATGAAGCTGGAATAGACTAGAAGTATTATACAAAGTAGGACATATAGCCAATTTGATGGATTTTATTAGTGTTGACTTAAAAGAAAATTCTGTAAATGTGTGAAGAATGGGCTTTTAAGCCATTCCCTTTTTGAGCTTGTTTTTAAATAATGATGGAACAGCTGTGAATAAATGAAGATTCTTGCTCATGGAGTCCGCTGTAGTTAATAATTTTGGGCAGAATGTTTGTTATGTTAGTTGGCCAAATCGATGACAAAGTGAAGATCGTTTAGTGCATGTCTTGAAACTTTGATGAGCATTATTCGAAAAATGTTGTTTAGCTGTTGGTTGGTGACAAATGCTGACTAACAGTGTTTGCGTCAATATTGAAGAAAAACATGCTTTATGCCATTTTTTTTACTTAAAAATTTTTTAGCAGACACTAGTAGAAAAATCGCTTTTTACTTCGCGTATTCAATGAAGTATTAAGGTAGTTAAGTGCCGAAGTATATGGACGTGAAGTAATAGATGTACCTTTTACTTCGCATAATAACCGAAGTTTTATGATTGAAAATACTGAAGTCTTTAGCCGGTTTTCGAAGGAAAACCGGTCCAGAATTGGACCGGTGCCGAAGTAAGAAATGTGGTTTACTTCATCGATTATTGTAAGTAATGAAGTAATATATTATATATAACTTCGTCTTAATTATTATTTAGCGAAGTAGTTTATAATATTTTACTTCACAATTTATGTAAAGTCCAAAAATCAGTATACGTAAAATCCATGTATTTATTTAAATTATGAAATTTATTATTTTAATTATTTATATTTATTTAATGTACGTTAAAATGTTTTCTAGAGTTTTATGTTTCAGGCGATTATTCGAGGCGAGATCGAGGGAAGGAGACCTGGACGATTTATAGTAAATTTTAAAATGGTATTTTATGTTTTTAGTCATGTTTGAGACATTTTAAATGAATTATGAAGTTTTAATTTTTTTTAAAAGCCTAAATTAAGTATTAAGTTAATTTAGGATTTTAAACTTTTAAAGTTGCAACACTTGTGCATTTTTTTTTATCATATGAAATAGCCTAATTGCCCCACTAATTTGCATACACATGTTACAATATATATATATATATATATATATATATATAAAATCTAAAAAAAAAAAAATAAACAAGCACACACACTTTGACTCTTACACACACTCACACACTTTACACACACAACTACACGTACACACCCACAAACACAAAACAACATTTTCTATCAAACTTTTGACTTTAGGGAATGTAATGTTTTTTAAAACTCTTTCATGTCAATTCTTCACTCCATTTTCTTTCTATTTATTTTCCCTTCAACGAGCACATTTCTTCTGAAAAATTTAAGCACAATTATAGTAAGTTTTCTTTGAAGAAAAATCGAGCTTCGTTGTCCGGGATCAACTTTCGCTCCGTCTCCGCTTCGGTATCGTCGTTTCGGTATTTTTTAAATATCAAAAGGCACGTATATTCTTTCGTTTCTGTATCGATCATGTCATATTATGCGTTACGTTGTTTTTATGCGTAAAACCATGTGTATGATGCGTAGGAGTTTGAGCGATTACGTTGGGATCACTTTTGAAATACTTTTCAGATTTGAAATTTTCGTTTTTGATGTTCTGTAAAATACTGCAATTTTTCGGTACATATTTTGAGAAAACTTTCAACTACAAAAACGTAGATCTTTTCGATACGTTCGATTTGATATAAAATTCGAGTTATTTGGATTAAAATTGAGTGAGTTATGGTGTTTTTAGTATGACTGCTCAAATTAAATCCGAAAAATCCTGTTTTGATGTTCTGTAAAATAATGAAATTTTTCGGTACATATTTTGAGAAAACCTTCAACGTGAAAAACGTAGAACTTTTCGATACCTTCGATTTGATATAAAATTCGAAATATTTGGATGAAAATTGAGTGAGTTATAGCGTTTTTCGTAGGACTGCTCAAACTGCATTTTTTTAGAAACGTTTTTGTTGTTCTGAAAAATACTGCGATTTTTCAGTAAAGATTTTGATAAAACTTTTAACGACAAAAACGTAGATCTTTTCGATAAGTTCGATTTGATATAAAATTCGAGTTATTTGGATTAAAAACGAGTGAGTTATGATGTTTTTAGTATGACTGCTCAAATCGTGTTTCAAGAAAGTTATGAATTTTAATATGTTCTTGAAGTTTTTATGTTGCAGGCTTCGTTGGAAATCGACGGGTGATCGTTGTTGCATATAAGAAAGTTAGTAATGATGTTTAGAGTATTTTTGAGGTTTTGATTCATGTCGTTAAGAGCTTGAATTATTAAGAAGTCGTAAGAAATAAACTTTAATATAAATGAAAATATTTTGGGTCGTATGAATTGTAGGGTGATTATAAAAGTTTAGTTCATTGTTATGGTGTCCTAGAATGGTCTCATAGTGATGAATCTTGATGCCTTATGTGTTAATTGGGAGAATAGACATGTCGCAAAATTTTCATAAAATAATTCATCGAACAGAGCGGACACGGACCCGGACACGGAGGTAGGCTCGAGGTCCGTGCCTTCTTATTTCATCACAACAATTTTTAAACGCACGGACACGGACCATGATACGGACCTAGGGACGGGGTCCGTGTACCTTCAGATTTTAGGTATATTCTTTTATTATTTAAGATTTGATTTGAGGTTTTATGCTATGGTTTAATATGATGTTTTACAAGGTTATGTCATGGGAAATTATAGATTGTTCTAAGAATTTATTTAGCTTGGGATTAAGCATGACATTTACGTTTAAGTTGTACAAGTTAAGTTTATGTATTCATATTAGTATGTTGCAGCAACGACCCGATTGACATCCAACGAATCCCTCGACGCCAAGTAAGTATGTATGACGTGCAAAGAAAATATTTGAAGTTTTGAGGTATGCTAAATGTCTTGTGACCAAAGAAAGAAAGTTAGGATTGGAAAGCGTTAAATTATGAACGGGGACCAATCCGCCCGTTAAATTATGAACGGGTTAGATCGTGGTTGTGAAGCGTTAAATTATGAACGTGGATCAACTGGCCTGTTAAATTATGAACAGGGATCTTATGTATGTGACAGTGGATACGTCCCTGTCAGCCCAGTACTGTGGTTTGTCTGATCAGATATTTATTATGTTAAGGGTCACTTGCTTTGAAACATCCTCTACGCAAAATGATGAAGTTAAGTATGTTGAAGTATGAAAGCATGTTAAAGAAAAGTTTATGTGATGGCACGTCATTTTATGTATGCAAATATGTTCAAAGCTTATGCAAAGAGCAAGTTTATGAAAGTTTAAGTTTATTATGTAAAGTTCAAGTTTGAAGTATGTACGATCTATTTTGAAGTTGTATGGGATTTTATTATGTAGTACTCGTTATTCCCAGTTTATACGTGTTGAGTCTTTAGACTCACTAGACTTGATCGATGCAGGTGATTATGTTGATGAGGAGACAGGAGGTGGCGACCAAGGGGCAGGCTTGGACTGAGCGGGAGGCTAAACCCGAGGACCGTCAAGTTTATGTTTTAAGCATTTTAAAATACTTTGAATTTATATTCCAATGAGAAATAATTTGAACAAGTATGTTGGTGAACCATTTTATTTAATGATGTTTTGAACAACCATATCTTATGGGGGACTTGGTTGTAATATTTTATGGCAAACTTTGGAAGTTATTTTATGTTTAAGAAATTTTTTATTTTTCCGCAAATTTTGAAGTAGTAAAAGTACGGTACGTTACAGTTGGTATCAGAGCGGTGTTCTTGAAAAAGGGTTATGCCTACTGCCAGTCACAAGAAGCTCACGAAGTCCCATCTCCAGTCTGTAAGTTTTAAAATTTTGAAATTATGTTATGTAGTAAGTATATAGTCATGATTTCAGCATGGACATATTTAAAATTTAAGTTATGTGTATCTTATGTAATTTATATTATGTTCATGCATGTTGGGTAAATTTTATAACAGTATGCCTCCTAGACGTTTGATTGCCCGTGGAGCAAGGGATGAGGACAGAGAGACTTATGATGGAGAAAGGGCCACTCCTCCTCCACCACCAGATATGCAGGCACAGATGCTTGCAGGCATGACTCAATTCTTCGCACAGTTTGCGGGGAACCACGCTGCAGCAATGGGTGCAGAGGAGAGACCCAGGCCAGAAGCAGTGTATGAAAGGTTCAGGAGGATGAGTCCAAAGGAGTTCTCGGGTACCACTGACCCGATGATAGCCGAAGGATGGATCAAGTCCATCGAGGTAATCTTCGATTTTATGGAGCTGACCGATGCTGATAGGGTCAGGTGTGCCACGTTCCTTCTGTCAGGGGACGCTAGGCTATGGTGGGAGAGCGCATCAGTGGCAGTGAATTTGCAGACTTTGAATTGGACGGGATTCAAGGAATTGTTCTTCGCCAAGTACTTCACTGAAGAGGTAAGATCCCGATTGACCAGAGAATTTATGACGTTGCGTCAAGGAGACAGCAGCGTGGCAGATTTCGTCAGGAAGTTTGAGAGGGGGTGTTACTTTGTACCCCTGATTTCTAATGATGTCCAGGCAAAGCTGAGACATTTTATGGATGGTTTGCGGCCTGTCTTGCGCCGTGATGTGAGGGTAGCTGGCCCTACTACATATGCAGTTGCCGTTTCTAGAGCTTTGACGGCAGAACAAGATCTGAGGGATATCGAGGCAGACAGGCAGGGCAAGAGGCCCTATCCGGCACCACCGCAACACCAGCAGCAGCAGCATCAGCGGCCTCAGCATAAAAGGCCTTACCAAGGTCCGCCGGGGAAGAAGCCGTATAAGGGACCGCCGATGGGCAAAGGTCCAGTTCAACAGCAGGGGGCACCTCAGAAGCCCGTTATTTTCCCAGTGTGTCCTAAGTGCAACCGCCAGCATCCAGGGCCATGTTTGTATGGATCAGGCAAATGCTTTAAGTGTGGAGCTAGTGACCACATGCTGAAAGAGTGCCCGCAGTGGAAACAGCCAACTCAGGGCAGAGTGTTCGCCATGCATGCACAAGAGGCGAACCCAGACACTACACTACTGACCGGTAATCATTTCTATTTAAGCTCGGTATTATTTGCCTTGCATGTGGAAATTTTATTTGTGATTATTAGTGTGCTAGTAAGATTTTAGATTGACTTGGAATATATTGATTTCAACTATGATTAAAGTTAATTGCTAGTATTTTTGGGATATAAGTTTGGTGTTGTGCTAACATCTCTCAGGAAATATTTTCATAAAGAGATTAGCCACAACTGCACTGATAGATTCAGGAGCCACTCACTCCTTTATATCGGAGACCTTTGCTAATCATTTGGACATTAAGTCCATTGGCCTAGACGTGAATTTTTCAGTGACACTTCCATCAGGGGAAGATTTGTTAGCCACCAGTGTGATCAGAGATATTGATCTAGAACTGCAAGGTCACCTGGTATATGCAGATTTGATCATATTGCCAATGCCAGAGTTTGATATCATTTTGGGAATGGACTGGTTGACTAAGAACAGAGTTCTTATCGATTTTCAGAAGAGGTCAGTGTTGGTTAGACCGCTCGGCATGGAGCAGTTTCTTTTCGAGCCAGCTAGATGGAGGAGTTTTCCTCGCATGATTTCGTGCATGAAGGCGAGGAGATTGATTTCCAAGGGGTGTCAGGCTTTCTTGGCCAATATTGTATCAGCGCCTGATGTGACCACTCCATCTATATCAGATGTTCCAGTAGTCCGAGATTTCCCAGACGTCTTTCCAGATGACATTACAGGTCTTCCACCGGATAGAGAGGTGGAGTTTGCCATTGACCTCATGCCCGGCACAGTGCCAATCTCTAAGGCACCATACAGATTAGCTCCAGCTGAGATGTTAGAACTCAAGCAGCAGATACAGGAGCTTCTAGACAAGGAATTTATTCGCCCAAGTTTCTCACCTTGGGGCGCACCAGTACTATTTGTGAAAAAGAAAGATGGGAGCATGAGACTTTGCATCGATTACCGTGAGTTGAACAAGGTAACGATCAAGAATAAGTATCCATTACCTAGAATCGAAGACTTGTTTGATCAATTGCAGGGAGCTACCGTGTTCTCTAAGATAGATCTTCGATCAGGGTATCATCAACTGAAAGTGAAGGATGCAGATGTTCACAAGACAGCTTTCAGAACCCGGTATGGGCATTACGAGTTCTTAGTAATGCCGTTTGGAGTGACAAATGCTCCAGCTATTTTCATGGATCTTATGAACCGAGTATTCCATCCGTACCTTGATCAGTTCGTCATAGTATTTATTGACGACATCCTTATATACTCGAAGAGCCATGAGGAGCATATCAAGCATTTGAGGATAGTCTTACAGATTCTTCAGAGTCGCAAGTTATTTGCGAAATTCAGTAAGTGCGAATTTTGGTTGGAAAAGGTAGCGTTTTTGGGTCATATAGTATCTAGTAGTGGTATCGAGGTGGATCCAGCGAAAGTAGCAACTGTCAAAGAATGGGTTGAGCCAAAGAATGCATCTGAGATCCGTAGTTTTCTGGGTTTAGCTGGTTACTACCGAAAGTTTATTCAGGGATTCTCGTCGATAGCAGTGCCACTCACTTCACTTACTAAAAAGAATGCCAAATTTGTGTGGAGTGAAGAATGTCAGAAGAGCTTCGATACTTTGAAGCAAGCTCTTATTTCAGCACCGGTGTTAGCCATGCCAACAGGGCAAGGAGATTTTGTGTTATACACCGATGCATCTAAGCTCGGTTTAGGAGCAGTATTGATGCAACAAGGTCGGGTCATAGCTTATGCTTCCAGGCAGTTGAAGGTGCATGAGAAGAATTACCCGACACATGATCTTGAGTTAGCAGCTGTCGTCTTTGCATTAAAAATTTGGAGACATTATCTATATGGTGAGAAATGTCAGATTTTCACCGATCACAAGAGTCTCAAATATTTCTTCACTCAGAAAGAATTAAATATGAGACAAAGACGTTGGTTAGAATTGGTGAAGGATTACGACTGTGAAATTAGCTATCATCCGGGAAAAGCTAATGTTGTCGCAGACGCATTGAGCAGAAAAGTTGCATTCATAGCTCATTTATCAGCTCAGAGATATCTTCAGTATGAGATTCAAATGTTTGACTTGGAAGTTTACCGCAAGGGCAGAACTCCTAAGCTGTCTAATCTGACAGTCAAATCTTCCTTGTTAGATCGTATTCGAGCAGGACAGTCTTCAGATGAGCAACTACAGAAATGGAGACTAAAAGATGAATCGAAGGGCAGAGTTCTCTACACAGTGTCAGATGGTATTGTGAGATACAAAGATAGAATGTGGGTACCTAGTGGTGATTCAATCAGACAGGATATTTTGTCAGAGGCACATGCATCTCCATATTCTATTCACCCAGGAGGTACAAAGATGTACAAAGACTTGCAAATTTTGTATTGGTGGCCAGGGATGAAACGAGATATCCGCAGATATGTATCAGAATGTCTCACTTGTCAGCAGGTGAAAGCAGAGCATCAGAGACCAGCAGGGATGCTTAAGTCACTTCCCATTCCAGAGTGGAAATGGGAGAATATCACCATGGATTTTGTTGTTGGTTTACCGAGGTCAGTCAGAGGATCCAATGCCATTTGGGTTATAGTGGATCGACTAACTAAGTCGGCACATTTCTTACCAGTGAAGACGACTTTCTCTATGACGCAGTATGCGGAGCTTTATATAAGAGATATAGTTCGTTTGCATGGGATTCCAGTTTCTATTGTGTCAGACAGAGATCCGAGGTTTACATCGTCCTTCTGGAAGAGTTTACATGCAGCCATGGGGACGAAATTGTTGTTCAGTACTGCATTTCACCCTCAGACAGATGGTCAGTCTGAGAGAGTGATACAGATATTAGAAGATTTGTTGAGAGCTTGTATGATTGATTTTCAGGGGACTTGGGAGTCTAAAATATCTCTAGTGGAATTTACCTACAATAACAGTTTCCAATCATCAATAGGTATGGCTCCTTACGAAGCTTTGTACGGACGGAAGTGTAGATCACCAGTTCATTGGGATGAAGTTGGTGAGAGAGCAGAACTTGGTCCAGAGATAGTTCAGCAGACTGCAGATGTGGTGGTCAAGATTCGTGATAGAATGAAGACTGCTCAGAGTCGCCAGAAGAGTTATGCTGATAAAAGAAGAAGAGATCTTGAATTTTCCGTAGGTGATCATGTATTCATCAAGATAGCACCTATGAAGGGTGTTATGAGATTTGGGAAGAGAGGTAAGCTGAGTCCCAGATTTATTGGGCCGTTTGAAATTCTTGACAGAGTTGGGACACTAGCTTATCGTGTAGCCTTACCGCCGAATCTGGCCGGAGTGCACAATGTATTTCACGTTTCAATGTTGAGGAAGTATCTAGCAAATCCTTCGCATGTTCTGAGCCATGAGCCGTTGCAGTTGACTCCAGACTTGTCTTATGAGGAAAGACCGATTAAAATTTTAGACAGACAAGAGCGTAGACTTCGTAATAAGACGACTAAGTTAGTCAAAGTCCAGTGGCTGAATCAATCAGTGGAGGAGGCCACTTGGGAAACTGAAGCAGATATGAGAATTCGCTACCCAGAGTTGTTCGGTAAGACTTAATTTCGAGGACGAAATTTTTATAAAGGGGGAGATATTGTAAAGTCCAAAAATCAGTATACGTAAAATCCATGTATTTATTTAAATTATGAAATTTATTATTTTAATTATTTATATTTATTTAATGTACGTTAAAATATTTTCTAGAGTTTTATGTTTCAGGCGATTATTCGAGGCGAGATCGAGGGAAGGAGACCTGGACGATTTATAGTAAATTTTAAAATGGTATTTTATGTTTTTAGTCATGTTTGAGACATTTTAAATGAATTATGAAGTTTTAATTTTTTTAAAAGCCTAAATTAAGTATTAAGTTAATTTAGGATTTTAAACTTTTAAAGTTGTAACACTTGTGCATTTTTTTTTATCATATGAAATAGCCTAATTGCCCCACTAATTTGCATACACATGTTACAATATATATATATATATATATATATATATAAATCTAAAAAAAAAAAAATAAACAAGCACACACACTTTGACTCTTACACACACTCACACACTTTACACACACAACTACACGTACACACCCACAAACACAAAACAACATTTTCTATCAAACTTTTGACTTTAGGGAATGTAATGTTTTTTAAAACTCTTTCATGTCAATTCTTCACTCCATTTTCTTTCTATTTATTTTCCCTTCAACGAGCACATTTCTTCTGAAAAATTTAAGCACAATTATAGTAAGTTTTCTTTGAAGAAAAATCGAGCTTCGTTGTCCGGGATCAACTTTCGCTCCGTCTCCGCTTCGGTATCGTCGTTTCGGTATTTTTTAAATATCAAAAGGCACGTATATTCTTTCGTTTCTGTATCGATCATGTCATATTATGCGTTACGTTGTTTTTATGCGTAAAACCATGTGTATGATGCGTAGGAGTTTGAGCGATTACGTTGGGATCACTTTTGAAATACTTTTCAGATTTGAAATTTTCGTTTTTGATGTTCTGTAAAATACTGCAATTTTTCGGTACATATTTTGAGAAAACTTTCAACTACAAAAACGTAGATCTTTTCGATACGTTCGATTTGATATAAAATTCGAGTTATTTGGATTAAAATTGAGTGAGTTATGGTGTTTTTAGTATGACTGCTCAAATTAAATCCGAAAAATCCTGTTTTGATGTTCTGTAAAATAATGAAATTTTTCGGTACATATTTTGAGAAAACCTTCAACGTGAAAAACGTAGAACTTTTCGATACCTTCGATTTGATATAAAATTCGAAATATTTGGATGAAAATTGAGTGAGTTATAGCGTTTTTCGTAGGACTGCTCAAACTGCATTTTTTTAGAAACGTTTTTGTTGTTCTGAAAAATACTGCGATTTTTCAGTAAAGATTTTGATAAAACTTTTAACGACAAAAACGTAGATCTTTTCGATACGTTCGATTTGATATAAAATTCGAGTTATTTGGATTAAAAACGAGTGAGTTATGATGTTTTTAGTATGACTGCTCAAATCGTGTTTCAAGAAAGTTATGAATTTTAATATGTTCTTGAAGTTTTTTATGTTGCAGGCTTCGTTGGAAATCGACGGGTGATCGTTGTTGCATATAAGAAAGTTAGTAATGATGTTTAGAGTATTTTTGAGGTTTTGATTCATGTCGTTAAGAGCTTGAATTATTAAGAAGTCGTAAGAAATAAACTTTAATATAAATGAAAATATTTTGGGTCGTATGAATTGTAGGGTGATTATAAAAGTTTAGTTCATTGTTATGGTGTCCTAGAATGGTCTCATAGTGATGAATCTTGATGCCTTATGTGTTAATTGGGAGAATAGACATGTCGCAAAATTTTCATAAAATAATTCATCGAACAGAGCGGACACGGACCCGGACACGGAGGTAGGCTCGAGGTCCGTGCCTTCTTATTTCATCACAACAATTTTTAAACGCACGGACACGGACCATGATACGGACCTAGGGACGGGGTCCGTGTACCTTCAGATTTTAGGTATATTCTTTTATTATTTAAGATTTGATTTGAGGTTTTATGCTATGGTTTAATATGATGTTTTACAAGGTTATGTCATGGGAAATTATAGATTGTTCTAAGAATTTATTTAGCTTGGGATTAAGCATGACATTTACGTTTAAGTTGTACAAGTTAAGTTTATGTATTCATATTAGTATGTTGCAGCAACGACCCGATTGACATCCAACGAATCCCTCGACGCCAAGTAAGTATGTATGACGTGCAAAGAAAATATTTGAAGTTTTGAGGTATGCTAAATGTCTTGTGACCAAAGAAAGAAAGTTAGGATTGGAAAGCGTTAAATTATGAACGGGGACCAATCCGCCCGTTAAATTATGAACGGGTTAGATCGTGGTTGTGAAGCGTTAAATTATGAACGTGGATCAACTGGCCTGTTAAATTATGAACAGGGATCTTATGTATGTGACAGTGGATACGTCCCTGTCAGCCCAGTACTGTGGTTTGTCTGATCAGATATTTATTATGTTAAGGGTCACTTGCTTTGAAACATCCTCTACGCAAAATGATGAAGTTAAGTATGTTGAAGTATGAAAGCATGTTAAAGAAAAGTTTATGTGATGGCACGTCATTTTATGTATGCAAATATGTTCAAAGCTTATGCAAAGAGCAAGTTTATGAAAGTTTAAGTTTATTATGTAAAGTTCAAGTTTGAAGTATGTACGATCTATTTTGAAGTTGTATGGGATTTTATTATGTAGTACTCGTTATTCCCAGTTTATACGTGTTGAGTCTTTAGACTCACTAGACTTGATCGATGCAGGTGATTATGTTAATGAGGAGACAGGAGGTGGCGACCAAGGGGCAGGCTTGGACTGAGCGGGAGGCTAAACCCGAGGACCGTCAAGTTTATGTTTTAAGCATTTTAAAATACTTTGAATTTATATTCCAATGAGAAATAATTTGAACAAGTATGTTGGTGAACCATTTTATTTAATGATGTTTTGAACAACCATATCTTATGGGGGACTTGGTTGTAATATTTTATGGCAAACTTTGGAAGTTATTTTATGTTTAAGAAATTTTTTATTTTTCCGCAAATTTTGAAGTAGTAAAAGTACGGTACGTTACAATTTACATTGAGTGACGAAGTAATTCATCTGAAAGACTTCGTAGTTATGTAGTTTGGTGCGGTAATAGTCAAAAACAACTTCACAATTTATTCTATTTGTTGAAGTAAATATAATTTATAACTTCAGCATTTATCCTATTTGTTGAAGTGTTTTATATTATGTTACTTCACAATTTGCAAATAACAACGAAGTAATTTACCTGTTACACTTCATTATTTTTTATTTTGATGAAGTAATTGTTAAAGAGAGACTTCGCAATATATGACTTAATACACTAATATAATTAAATTCATAAATTATCCATCTAAAAATGATGAATATCCACGAATCCACAATTACATATTCATCAATCCACAAAATTCGTCTCAGGGGCTTAGAGAATTTAAGTATTTGCGCATACGATTAAAGACACAAGCACCACTGAAGTGAAGGAGATTAAAAGGCTAAGTGTCAGTTACGATTTTCTTTGCCAAATACTTCTAGAGAACCCACGCCAATGTGACAATAAGAAACATGCACACAAAATGTTCGAACGAGATCCTCGATTGAGCACTTAACTACATCATCAAATTGAATCCAACACTTGCAACACTAGAAAAATAATTCAAGGAATTACTTGCCCCGAGAGGCCTTGCGGTTGGGAGATGGGGAGTAAAGTCGATGTCCTAGAGGAGAAACGCCTACACCACGCAGAGACTGGAGTCCATCAAGGCTCGAGCAATATCTAACAAACTCCGAGGAATGCCGCGTCATCCACTGAAGCTGCGGAAGGCGTCAACGCAATAGATAGAGGAGGGGAAAATGAAGACCTTAAACGTTGGAAGCCATTAGGGAGGTGAGAGAAGTCGAGAAATGCAGGGTAACGACATGGTGCGGCATTCTCTTCGGAGGATCGGTGGGCACCGATGAAGTTTTGGGAGAGGAAGTGAGGAAGAAGGAGATAAGGAAGGGTTTAAAGAAGGTGAGAGAAATAAGAGATTGTTGTGATGGGAAATGAAATTTGAAAAGGAGATGGAAAAAGACAAGGGTTTTTTTTACTACAAATGAGTTGCACTGATGAACCTCAGATTGAGAAACACCAGAGGAATTAGGGGGTTCAGGGAATGCACACTTGAATTTAACCTGTTGAAAGAAGAACTTGTGTATCAACTATCAATTCATCTTCAAGCCCATAGAACCAATCCTTCAACCATATGATTCTATGCAAGGCTCATATTTGAATAGCTAGAAGAACGAACACAATAAATTAGACATATCCAGTTTGGCCCACTGGGCCGAATTGGTAGAATTAGCAAAATAGCCAAAATTGGCCAAGTTAGCCAATGGCCCAAATTGTCTAGGGACAATTGTTTAGCCCAAATTTTTGAAGTCCAATGACAATGGAAGCCCGCAAAATGTGGATAGGCCCAGTAAACAAGCCTAAGAAGGAGTCAGTTGAAGACTAGGATGAGAGGAGTTGACCCATGACCCATGATGATGTATTGTGGAAGATTGCCAACTGTTGGGTGGAGTTGAACAAAAGCTGAAAGGAAGAATCGGAAAAAGCACACGACAAAAATTCAACAAAGCAACATCAAAGCTTCTTCAATTTCTCTCAATAGTTTATCTGTATATTTTTCAATTTCCAGCATCCTAGTTTCTTTAGATTTTGACATATTTCTCAACTTTCTTGTAAAAATTCTGTTCATGTTCATAACAACATAATTAAATTTTATGATGTTCATTGATTCTCTCTATAAATTTATCATATTCTTTAGTTTATTTTTTTATATTTGTAACCATATCGAGGGAATTAGAACTAACGGTCGAATCGAACGCACAACGCTTGATATAGAATTCAGATCATTCCATATTTGGCACGATTACGCGCCTGGTACGCCCACAAGTTTCGTGAGACACATATATATATGTTGATTCTAGCTTTACTATCCTTATATTTTATGCATGAATTTGTTAAACAGATGGATAATGAAAGAATTAAAGGATGGATCACGAGCAATGGACATCCGACGGTGTTTTCAAAGACTCGAACCAATCACATTGTACCTTAATTTATTATCTTTTTTGATATTATATTACAGCCTGTCGGTGTCTGCTTAATTTCCCAGCCTTTACATCTCCACCACATTCGATGTCACGACTCTCTCCTGCGTCCATCCGTCTACCTCTTCACCAACTATTCAGGAAAGAGAATTGAAAGTGTGATGTTTTTTGGTTGGATTTTGCGTAATTCAAACTCAAATATTTGGGAAAGTTTTTTTTTTTGGTTCTGTATTTATGAATAATTTTAGAAATTGTTTTCATATGCTAACCTTAATAAAAAAATATTGAATTATACAAAAATCCAACCATAGTTTTCAGTATAATTTATCAATGTTTTGCATAAAAGACAATTGCAGATTTTTTGCTGAAACCAATTGGATGGCATGAAATAGAGAGCTCAAAACTTTGTAGCACTTTGGAGAGTGTCCATGAAGATTTTGATTGGGTAAATTTGGAAGCTGATCTTTATCACTGGACAGGATCATTACATACTGTTCATGTAGGAATTGATATTACTCTTTCGGCATGATGAACCAATTATTTTCTGATATATTTTTCATTTGCTTTTGTTCACATATTGCCATGGAAATTCTCAATGGTATCCTGAACACAGAAAAAATTGAAAAAGAACTGAAAGAATAGCTGAAATTGGTGGATGTTGTAATAAAAGTTAGAGATCAAAAATAGCAATGTTCAAAAGTCATCCATAGGTTTATAAACAACTTTTATTGATACCTTGTTAATTGACCGTATCATTTCTTAGGCATAATAACTTTGAAGTGAAATGCATGCCTTTTACACTCAAATTTACAGACTTGAAGCACTTATTTGGTTAACTAATTGAAATTTATGGTGTAAATTTAATTTCTGACCATGTTGCATATTTCCTTTATTAATAAGGTATTGTGATGATCATTGAACTTTGAATGACATAGATGGATTCATGGTTGGAAAATAGGAAGAGGATTATTGTTTTAAACAGAGACAACATGATATCTATAGTGGATAGAAAATCTTTGGCTAATTATTATGGTAGGCAGGGAACTCAAGTTGTATTTGCCAATGGCAAGCTTGCAATGGTATTTAATGACATATACTTCCAACTTTGGTTAATGAATGAGTCTATATGACATTTTTAATGATGACTATGTATTGAGAACATCAGGGTACCATCAAGCTAAGCAGGTTAGCAAAGGCGTCGACAGGTAGCATGACACCAAGCGCAAGACAAAAGGACTACTTCCTCGTCGTGTGAGTTTGTTGTCGTATTAATGAATTCTACACTCACTTGTATTGCCAAAAGTTTTTGGCCATAAATATATGCCTAGACATGACATTGATTAATTTTGTTGTCACAACATTTATGTTTTACCTTTCAATTTGATCATGTAAGATCATTTTAAATAGGAAAAGATAGTTTGGCATGTTAGCCTTGCTATTATAATCTAAATGTTTTTGTAAATTTTTTCATTATTTAAAAATAACAATCTTGTACTTTTTGAGAAATCTAGTTCTGGACTTATCAAAGTCGAGATAAACGAATGTTATGCAAAATACATTTTTTAAGATGGTTGAAAAAGGTTACATATTTCATTTCTGTTGTTTTTGCATCTTTTCACAGGTTCGCGTTGGAAAAATTGGCTATCTCAATGTGGTAGAAGTTACTGATGGATTGCCTCAAAGAAATTCCTGGTTTCACCTTTTTGTGTTTGATCTAGAATCTTTTATCTCCTGATAAAAGATGGGTACGCTTCGGGGATGAATTGGAATTACCGATTCCCCGAGAATGATACCTATGAGGATCAATGATCAATCAGCTGCCATAAAATTTTCCATTTGTGATGACAATGGAGAACGGATGTTCCTGAAGTAGTAGCATTCTTGTACAGATGTTGGCTAGGCATACAACAGTGGGTACATTGCGTTGTTTTCAAACATATTACTATTGTAGCTACTCACAACAATAACATAACTATAATATTGCATAACTGTGTCCAACAACGATCTTGAAACAATATTTTCTGAGTCTTCTTGGTTGAGTAACAGTTTGATTTTCTTGCTAGAACATGCTAACATCTTGGAGGGTGCCAATCCTATATATGTCGTGGAAGTATAAAATAGAAATGTACTTTTGGCCATGATTATACCACATATTAGGGTGCAATTTGGCATTTACAAGGCAATAAATATTTTTCGATTAGTGATGAATCTCTTTAATAATGGTCCAATGACCCATCGTCTAATTTCAAAAGTCTATGTTTTTCATTCTTGTAAGAGATTCTAATTGAATCAACATTAAAGCATAAAAGTGTCAAACCAACTCTTACAATTTTTAGGTTGTATCATTTTGTCTCTTGGTTGTATCATTTGATTCAAAATACATCTATATCAGTTATTTACTAAAAGAAGCATTGTTAATGGATGCATAATTCATGGAAAGACACATTCATTCATGAAAAGACACATTCATTATTGGAAATACATATTGATTCATGGAAAGACACCTTGATTCATGAAATGACACAACTCTCCTTCGCAATTCTTGTCTATCTATAAATAAATGTTCTGCAATACAATATGATTGCTATATTATTTTATTGAAGAGTCTGTTGTATCTTGGGGTTAATTTGCCGCCAAAACTCATTAGCAAACTTTAAGAATTGAGAGCGAATAAAACCTTAAAGTAAAGTATTCCTAATACTCCTCAAACCCAAGTTTCTCCCTACACTACTTCTTTATTCTCGATTGCATATTGTTTTCTCTATATTAACCAACAATCTTTAAGGTTTTAGATTCTTTCATACAATAACAACCAAAAATAACAACATAACTTCTTTTCTTAATCCAAATATTCAAATCGATCAATTTGACGTCACCAAATTCACCCGCTGGAAAGGAAATTTTTTTTTCTACTTACTGTTCTCAAGATTGCATATGTTCTTGATCCAAAGTTTGAGCCACTTCTTGAACCGAAGGATGATGATACTGAAGCAGTCAAGGCAGCATGAAAGAAGTACAAAGAGGACATGGTGATATGTCATGGTCACATTCTCAACACACTCTCTTACAAACTCTATGATCTCTACAACTCAATTGAATCTATTGTGAAGATTTTGAAATCCACTGAGTACAAATACAAGACTGAGAAGGAAGGTACTGAAAAATTCCTCATCTTAAAAAATCTTGAATTTGTCATGACTGATACAAAGTCCGTTTTTTTTTTATCAAATACATGAATTGCACCTTATTGTTACCAAGCTTCTTGAGTTAAAAGTGATCATTTTGAATCATTTCAACTTGGGATTATTAAGCTAAAATCCCCAAAGTTGGAATGGTCATAGAAAGAAACTTTTGCATAGCAAAGATGACACAACTTTGGAGGATTTGCAAAAGCATTTGAGGACCGAAAAGGAGACTAGATCTCGTGACCCTAAGGGAAATATCCATAAATCCTCTAAAGTTAATGTTGCTGAAGCAAGTAAGTTCAAAATGAATTTCTAGGTAAACAATGATAAAAAGTTCAAGAAGTCAGGAAATAGCTAGAAAAATTTCTGTGGAAAATGTTTTAATTGTGGAAAGAAAGGTCATAGATAAAGTGACTCTATGTACAAGAAAGAAGTCAATGTCAATAAAGCCAATGTTGTTGGAAATCAACATGAAGATACGAAGGATCGTGTGCTGGGCATCTTTGAGATGCTTCAAACACAATATTCTCCAATGAGCTGCAATAGCTTGTGTTCTAAGAATGTTAACACCGATGAATTAAATTGAGTTTGGTTTTAAACCAAGCGGAAGACACTTGAAGTAATCATTCGTGAAGAAACACTGATATTTTTGAAAGCCTTTTAACTTATGTAAACTGAATAACTAAAAAGCAGAGGATCAGTTATGGGATATATCATTTCAGTTATGGTAAGAACTGAACTGATAACATCTCGAACTGATCAAATCATTTTTGAAAACAATAGTTAAACAATTATACACAAGATATGTTTATAGATGTTCGGAAGTTTCAACTGCTCCTACGTCATCTCTTCTACCACCCCGTGTAGGATCCACTAGAAGACTTTGTTTTATACAACAGCTTGTACAAACCCACCAATCTCAGGACTTACCCTGTAAAGGCCCGTATTTCGTAATCATAATTTTGCGGAATTATTAAAAAATTTCTAAATAAATAATTATCTTGTCTTATTTAATTAAAATAAAAATGTAAATAATTTTTAACTTTAAAATAACAGCGGAAGCGAATAATGTTTTCAACCAACAATTTAAAAATAATCCAACATAAACATCAATTTAAAATAATCCAACGTATTAAACTGAGTTTGAATAATAAAAAAGTGCATAAACTAAATCATGAGGTCCTCGGGTTTACAACTGCTGTCCCAAGATCGCTCACTTGTCTCCGTCCGCGGTCTCGACCTCATCAATACCTACAACAATCAAGTCTAGTAAGTCTAAAGACTCAACATGTACATATCGTGAATAACAAGTAAATATATCATAAAATCACATGCAACGTAAAAAAATAACGTATCGTAAAGCGCATGGTGAAAAGCGTATCATGAATAATTATATCTACGTGCATCTCTGAAAATCATACGTAAAAGCTTTGCTCAATAGAGCTCTGTCATAACATATCATAATTTTCTGATAGAGATAATGTTTCTAAGCAAGTGGCCCATAACATAGCGTAAGCGCCTGATCAGACTAAACCACAGTATACTGGGCGGTAGAGATCAATCACAGCCCTTGGACTGGATGTCCGTACCCATACATAATCGTAAACCGATCGTAAGTCACCGGGCGGAGAGGTCCTCGGTTGTTCCTACCGACTTCCAAACCCATAAGCATAAGGTGGCCACAAGACATATAGCATATATCTCAAAAATAAACATTTTATATTTTTATGCACATAATATAATTATTTTACCGGATGAGTTGGATCGCTCCCAGGCTTGCCGTGACTTACTTCTAATATGTGACACGTGTAATAAATCTTAACTTGACAAAAACTTAACAATAGAACCAAAAAAAAACGAGACGATTAGAACCAATAACTTGATTTTTAACCATCGCTTCGTACCAACCCAAACCAACATTAAACCGAAGTTTAACCATGATTAAAAATACCCCAAACATACTGAAAAATATGGATTATAACTATAAAACACAAAAATAGGTGAAAGGAATCCAAAAACATAAAACACTCTTTCGAGAGTCATTTTGGCACCTTTCACCGTAAATTCTCGTACGACCTCTAAACTCGACCAAATCACGAACGGCCAAAAACACGACTTTCCTAACACATTAAGGTATTGTCCAGTCCAAGGCCATGGGCTAAAAGCCAACCAAGAACTCAAACCAACCTCAAAACCGAAGATGAAAGTTGCTGTCAAAAAAAAAAACCAGCAGTGGCAACTTGTGTGTTTGTGGTGTAAACTCTGAAATTTATTGACCAATGGCTTGAACCACCTCCCAAGGACTCTTACCAATATCCTAAGGCATGGCTTGGACCATGGCTAAGGGCTAAAAGCCAACCACAGTCCAAAACACACCCCAAAACCGAAATTATACTCCCACAGAAAATCAGATTTTGAAAATCGAAGGGTACTTGTCATGTTTCTGTAAAAATCTGAGGGACCTATGACACAAGCTTTAAAAAAATGATTTGGTCACGTCTTAGACATGATAAGGAAGGGTTTTAACCATGGCTACATCCCCTAGGACAGCCAAGATTCGAACACTCCTCAAACAACTCAAGGACAGAAAATTGTGAAAATCGTGAACCCATTTTTGTAACTTGTGTGGAACATTTGCTGTCATGCTTTTGTTTGAAAGGTTTGGACTCAAACCAATTAACCAACAACTCCCTAACAAACTCTAAAACATTCCTAGGAGCAGCCTTGAGTGCCTGGAAATCGAGCAACTCCCTGTAAGCAACAAAGATCAGCAAAAATCGTGAAGGCAAGAACAAGAGCCGTGAGTGACCTGTGCAGAATTTCTTGCAAAGTTGCTGTCAACAATTCGTTTTGTTGCTTGAATCATGATTATATAATGGTTTAAAAATATCTATAGGACTTGATTGAAGAGCAAAGAAGCAACATATACATGCCTGGAATTTGTTTTGACACAAAACAAATCAATACGACGAAGACGAGCGGCGGAGCGGAGTTGTATCTTCCTTATTATTTTTCTGCTGCTACTCAAGACTTCAGCTACTGATTTTTCTTCTGTTATTTTCAAAATTATAGATGAAGGCTGCTAGGTAGTGGAGATGCAAGTTACGAGAGGTGATTAATGGGTCATGAAATGCATTTAGAAGGGAGTTACAAGTGTGAGGAATTTGAATGGGAATTTGAATGGCACTTACTTTCTTCCTCACTCTTGCTGCCGATTCTTTTAATCATTTCTTGCTGCAGGTTTAAGCTAATTTCCTAGGCTAGTAGTTTGAGGAGAAATGAGTTGGGTTCTAATATTTGAATTACTATTACTTGGTGAATTAAGATGGTAAATGAATACACCATGAAGTGTAATTAGGAGTGTTTTAACTGGAGTGTTACTAACCTTTGAATTATTTTAAATGTTGGACTCAAAATTATTATTTCTAATTTGCATGGTATTTTATTGTATAAATCTTGTATTTTAATTGGTTAAAGTTTAGCACCCCTCATTATATATTTTAGTGAATTTACACATTAAATTTAAGTTAGAATATTGCATGGCATTCATGACCTCAAATTTAAATATTCAAATGCTATGATTAATTTCTTGAATGTATTATACTTAGATTAATTTATCCCCATTTGTTTACATATTTTATGTAGAACCCATAAATTAGACTACGTATAAGCCATGCATAATTCTAATATTTTAAATTAAATTGATTTCATTGCATGAGTATTTAAATGATTTTTTTTACTTAAGTTAATTATTTCATGCAATAGTTTGATTTTTACCGTTTCAGTTATTTCAATAAGGCCGGACTGGAGTTGGAGTTTAGGGATAAAATTTAAGATTCAGAAAATATTTCCAGAATTTAATTTAGCTAGCAAGTAAGTTAATTTAAGTTATAATGAAGGCTTAAGAAATTATTTATACAACTTGAGGTGAGTAGAAAATTAGTTCATTTAAGTTTCAATAATTAAGGGGTTAGTTCACTAAATTATTTGAAGGATAGATAAGGCTTTTAAGGATTGTAAATTTACTTCATAATCAACATTTCCTTTCATTTTTATTTCCAAGAATTTCGGCCACCCCTTAGTACCTAGACAATTATTTTGCCAACTCACCTTTGACCCATTCCATGTAAATTTTAACATGCTAATCTTTTCAATTATTAACCAAACCTTAATTAGTTAGTTATTAAGCAATATCCAAGCCTTGGATACCATGTAAGAATCGGCCAAGGCATTCCCCAAGAAGACTTGACAAACATGTGCAAATATTAAATGAGTGGTAGACTTGGTCTTGCATTTAAATCCTTTATTTGTGGATCTTGCCCCTCACCTTGCATACCATCATTCTCACCCCTCCATGACCGAAAATGAGAGCCATTTCAGAGTAGAAAACCGTGGGTTGCATAGCTAGACACAAGAGGAAAAATTCAGTAGCAAGCAAGAAAAGAAATCGCTCCATCTCCTCCGCGCCGGATCGTCTCGTTCTTTTCGTTTTCTTTCGAAACGAATCCAAGGCATGTATATACTTTTTCTAAACCTCAATCAAGTCATATTATCATTATTTTTACATTTCATGATCATTACTTTCATGCTAAAACCGAAATGTTTCAAGAAATTTTCAGAAATCATCACATGCAGATTTTTCGGTTTTCTTGTGCAGCTTCATGGTTTGCTTCGTGTTGTGGATTTCAGGTATTGGTTCGACTCCAGGCTCCCAAGGCTGTTCCTAGACATGTAATAGGATGCATTAGGACCATGTTGGTCCATTCATTCAGCCCCCACACTTGCTGGAAATCGAAATGACAGCAAGCTCCCCATAGGTGCAGGATTTTGGGTTCGAAAATTTCAGTTTTATGTCAAGGGGATGGATCTGATCCTGGCTGCCCTAAGGGCTCTTAGCCATGGTTGGATCCCTTCCCTAGCAAGTCTAAGACGTGACTAAATCGCCCTTTTGGTGGCTTGGTCCATGGTGCATCGGTTTTTAAATAAAAGGCAAGAACAGCCCCTATACCCCTTCGGCTACTTCAGTTGGACAGCTTGTGGTTCGTTTCTTTTGTTGCTTGGTATGGATCTTGGTTGGCCTAGGGCCCTTAGCCACGGTTCATACCATGCCCCTAGATTTCTAGATCGTGCCATGGTCAATCAAATGGCCACTGGAACGACGCTAGACAACCAACGAAGCAAGAACAGCCCCTCCCCTCTCAGTTTTCCTTCTTTTGACAGCAACATGTATTTCGAATTGTGGGGTTTGATGTGAATCTTGGTTGGCCTAGGGCCCTTAGCCACGGTTTACACCTTGCCCCTAGATGTCTAGATCGTGCCATGGTCAATGAAATGGCCACTGGAACGACACGAGACAACAAGCGAAGCAAATCACACCACACGTGCATCAAATGTGCTCTCGGTGGATCTTCTCGGTTGGTTGCTGGAATAGTGCGAATTATGGCTGGCCAAAAGCCCTTAGCCATGGTTCAAATCATTCCTTAGGATGTTGGTAAGGGTCTCTGGTCGGTGTTTCACACCCCAATGGCCGAAAGACATGAAACCAACACAAGACGCACGGGTGCGCAACTGCTGGAAATTTACAGCAAGTTGCTGTGTCGTTTAGAAGGCTCGTCCGAGTTCTCGGTTGGCTTTTAGCCCATGGCCTTAGACTGGACAGTGCCTAATCAAGTTAGGAAGGTCATGTTTTTGGCCTTTTGTCATTCGGATCATTTTTGAAGTCGTACGAGAATTTACGGTGCGATGTGCCAAATTGACTCTCGAAAGAGCGTTTCTTGTTTTGGCCTCCATTCCACCTAGATTTCGACCATCATAATTTTAGGAGCATTATTTCATTATTTTCAGCGTATTTTAATCATGACTATACGTCGGTTCAGTGTTGGTTCGGGTTGGTTCGAAGTCATGATTAAATATGAAGTCATTAGGCGTCATAGTCGCATCTTTTGAACTAAATTGCATAGTTGGTCAAGTTTAAGCTATTGCATATTTTTCATGGCACAATTAGGTTGCAGCGAGCCTGGGGGACAATCCGATCCAATCCAGTTGATAAAATAATACATGATTTTTCATTATGCCATTTAATTATATTACGTGCATGAAAAACAGAAAATGATTATTTTTGAGATTTATGCGATATGGTTTGTGGTTCATTCACTATGTGGGAGTATTATTTCATATGGTCGCCAGTGACCGGCCAGATCAGTTCAGTTTCAGACTCCCCGGTAGCCAGTTACCGATCAGTTCAGCTTAGTGCAGTGGCCACAGGCGTAAAACATAATCTCAACAGAAAATTTTACCAGTTATTTCAGTACAGGGCTCCATGGAGCAAACATTTTTACTGTGATTATCAGTTCAGTTATGCACGTATTATAATTTCTCAGTACAGATTATTTTCAGCATGAGTACAGATTATTTTCAGCATGCCTCATGACATGATATTTTATCCCATGCATATTTTACTTCAGATATTACTCGTTACCTGCGATATATGCATGCTGAGTCTTTAGGCTCACTAGACTTGATTGTTGTAGGTACTGATGAGGCAAGGGCCGAGGATGGGGACCAGTGAGCCAGCTTGGGTCGGCAGTAGTGGCACCCGAGGACCTCAGTGCAGCAATTGTTATTTTTCCGCAAACAATTTTATCATTCGTTGGACAAATTTTAAGTTGTTATTGTTGGCAACTTTATTTTTCTTCCGCTGCAATAATTTGAAACATTGAACTTGATTTACCAGTGATTTTATGAATTAGACCGTTTAAGTTCTTTTAAAAAGAAAATTTTTAATTTTCCGCAAATTTTCAAAGTAAGGATTTTCAGGCCTTTACAGTTGGTATCAGAGCCTATGTTCTTGTAAAGGGTTACACTACTACTGACTCTGAGAAACTCACGAAGCCACGTCTTCGGTCTGTAAGTTTTACATTACAGCTTTTTTTTAAAGCATGGATGATTTAACAGCATGTCTTCATGAAATATATATTACGTCCAGATTTTTATCGTTCAGTATTTAAATTTGAATAAATTATGGAATTATGCATGTTAGTTACGTATGAGTTATGTTTGGAATAGTATGCCCCCTAGACGCCAGGTTGGGCGCCCGAGAGGTGGCGAGGAGCGCTGTCATGAGTACGGTGAGGATCGTAGGCGGGAGGAAGACTTACCTCCACCCCCTCCGCCTGATATGAATGCCCAGATGCTAGCTGGGATGACGCAGTTCTTCGCACAATTTGCGGGGAACAATGCCGTTGTCGCTGCCGCAGCCAGGCCGGCAGGGCCCGAGGCTGTTTATGAGCGATTCATGAAGATGCGTCCGAAGGAATTCTCTGGGACGTCCGACCCCATGGTTGGTGAGGGATGGATCAAATCTCTCGAGGTCATTTTCGAGTTTATGGAGCTAGGAGACGCAGACCGAGTCCGGTGTGCTACCTATCTGTTCACTGGAGACGCTCGCTTATGGTGGGAAGGAGCGTCGGTAGCCCTGACTTTGGCTACACTTTCTTTGGCACGCTTTACGGAGGTTTTCTACTCCAAGTATTTTGCTGAGGAGGTTCGCACCAGGCTGACCACCGAGTTCATGAGTCTGAGACAGGGGGATATGACGGTTACGGAGTTTATCCGTAAGTTCGAGAGGGGCTGTCACTTTGTGCCCCTAATCGCGAATGATGCCAAAGCTAAGTTGATGCATTTCCTGTTGGGTTTAAGGCCGATCTTGCCCCGGGATGTTAGGGTGTCTGACCCTGCTAACTATGAGATTTCCGTCTCCAAAGCCCTAGCCGCAGAGCAGGACCTGCGGGATATTGAGAGGGATCGCCAGGGCAAGCGCCCAGTCCAGGCACCGCACCTCCCTCCTCCTCATCAGCATCAGCAGCAGAATAAGAGGCCTTTTCATGGACCGCCCAGGAACCGAGGCCAGCAGCAGCAGGGACGCCCGGCCTCGAGGACTCAGGAGCACCCAGTCTGTCCCAGGTGCTCACGCTGCCATCCTGGAGCATGTATGGCTGGCTCAGGAAAGTGTTTTAAGTGTGGCAGTCCAGACCACATGTTGCTGCAATGTCCTCAGAGGAATATGCCTACTCAGGGCAGAGTTTTTGCTCTCCATGCCGCAGAAACCAACCCGGAGACCATGTTGTTGACAGGTACCTTTACGCTTTAAGTTATTATTGAATTTCTGTGTTTTTGGGAATCGGGATTAAGAGTTTGAACTTAGAATTGCAATAGGGTTGCATGCTCTACTTAGTATTATTTTCGGGACTTAGTTAGAAGAACCGTGACCTTTGCATGTCTATAAGCTTAGCTCTCGTGATGTTTGGGTTCTGCTTAGTATTCCGAACTTTCAGGGAGAATTTTCATATCCGGCTCATCTACCAAGACCTTGATAGATTCAGGGGCCACTCACTCGTTTATTTCGGAGGTCTTTGCAAACTTTCTCAAGATCAAGACCATTGGGCTAGACACAGCCTTTTCAGTAGTGTTGCCGTCAGGCGAGGAGATGGCAGCTACCAATGTTATCCGAGATATAGATCTTGAGCTGCACGGTAATCTTGTTTATGCGGATCTGATCGTGCTACCGATGCCAGAATTTGACATCATCCTAGGGATGGACTGGCTATTGAGGAACAGAGTGTTGATAGATTTCCAGCGGAGATCTGTTCTTGTCCGACCGCCTGGAATGGAGCAGTTCTTATTTGAGCCGGACAGGTACTTTTCGTTACCGCGCATTATTCCGTATGTTCAGGCTAGGAAACTCATGCATAGAGGGTGTCGGGCATTTCTAGCGACCTTTTTATCTGTCCCCGAGGAACCCAGCCAGTCAGCCTTAGATGTTCCGATTGTCAGAGATTTCTTAGACGTTTTTCCCGAAGACGTCTCTGGTATGCCGCCCGAGAGAGGGGTGGAGTTTTTCATTGAGCTTATGCCAGGTACGACTCCGATATCCAAAGCGCCGTACTGATTAGCACCGACAGAGATGGCAGAGCTTAAGAAGCAGATTCAGGAACTACTCGACAAGGAGTTCATTCGCCCAAGTTTTTCACCTTGGGGCGCGCCAGTCTTGTTTGTTAAGAAGAAGGATGGCTCTATGAGACTTTGCATTGACTACCGGGTATTGAACAGTGTTACAGTGAAGAACAAATACCCACTTCCGAGGATCGATGATTTGTTTGACCAGTTGCAGGGAGCTTCGATTTTCTCCAATATTGATATGCGTTCCGGTTATCACCAGTTGAGGGTGAAGGATGCTGATGTTTCCAAGACTGCTTTCAGGACTCGTTACGGTCACTATGAGTTCCTTGTGATGACGTTCGGTCTGACGAATGCGCCAGCGATCTTCATGGATCTCATGAATCGCATATTTCAGCCGTATCTTGACCAGTTTGTGATAGTATTCATAGACGACATTCTCGTCTACTCCAAGAGTCAAGAGGATCACAGCAGACATTTGACCACAGTGTTGCAGACCTTGCAGAAGCACAAGTTATTCGCAAAGTTCAGTAAGTGCGAATTCTGGTTAGAGAAGGTGGCGTTCTTAGGCCACATTGTTTCAAGTAGTGGTATTGAGGTAGACCCAGCAAAGGTTACAGCAGTCAGAGATTGGGTTGTGCCTCAGAATGCATCTGAAATCCGCAGTTTTCTCGGCCTAGCAGGATATTACCGGAAATTCATTAAGGGATTCTCCTCTATTGCCGTTCCACTCACATCATTGACCAAGAAGAATGTGAAATTTGTATGGAGCGAGGAGTGTCAGAAGAGCTTTGATACTTTGAAGCAAGCTCTTATCTCAGCACCAGTTTTGGCCATGCCGTCAGGGCCCGGAGAGTTTGTTCTGTATACCGATGCTTCGAAGCTCGGTCTTGGCGCAGTATTGATGCAGCATGGGAAAGTGATAGCATATGCTTCTCGACAGCTAAAAATCCACGAGAAGAACTATCCCACCCATGATCTAGAGTTGGCAGCCGTAGTATTCGCCCTGAAGATCTAGAGGCATTATTTGTATGGAGAGAAGTGCCAGATCTTTACTGACCACAAGAGCTTCAAGTATTTCTTTACACAGAAGGAGCTGAACATGCGTCAGAGGCGTTGGTTGGAGCTTGTGAAGGATTATGACTGTGACATTAGCTACCACCCGGGTAAAGCTAATGTAGTTGCAGATGCATTGAGCAGAAAAGTCGCAGTGATGGCTCATTTGACAGTTTCGAGACCTCTTCAGTTTGAGATACAGAGGTTTGATCTTGAGACTTATCCTCACGGTAGAGTTCCTCGTCTATCTACCTTGACGATTCAGTCCTTTCTTCTTGACCGTATTCGCAGCGGCCAGTCAGCAGATGAGCAATTGGCACAGTGGAAGAAGAGAGATGAATCCAAGGGCAGTGTCTTATATTCCGTCAGCGACGGTATAGTGCGATACCGAGACAGGATGTGGGTTCCTAACAGTGATACTATCCGAGCAGATATTCTATCAGAGGCCCATATGTCGCCGTACTCCATTCACCCTGGGAGTACGAAGATGTACAAAGACCTGCAGTTGTTGTATTGGTGGCCTGGGATGAAGGACATCAGACGTTTTGTATCTGAGTGTCTGACTTGTCAGCTAGTTAAGGCAGAGCATCAGAGACCAGCCGGCTTGCTCAAGCCTCTTCCCATTCCCGAGTGGAAGTGGGAGAATATTACCATGGACTTTGTTACCGGTTTGCCTAAGTCGGTCAGAGGATCGAATGCTATCTGGGTGATTGTTGATCGTCTTACGAAATCAGCGCACTTCTTGCCTATTAAGACGACTTTCACCATGGTTCAGTATGCAGAGTTGTATATCCGGGAGATAGTCCGACTTCATGGTATTCCAGTTTCTATCGTATCTGACAGAGACCCTATATTTACTTCCTCTTTTTGGAAGAGCTTGCATTCGACTATGGGTACGAAGTTGCTGTTTAGCACAGCTTTCCATCCGCAGACAGATGGGCAGTCAGAGCGAGTTATTCAGATCTTAGAGGATCTTCTCCGTGCTTGTGTGATTGACTTATCAGGGAGTTGGGAGTCGAAATTGCCATTGGTAGAGTTCACCTATAACAACAGCTTCCAGTCTTCTATTGGTATGGCACCGTATGAAGATTTGTATGGCCGTAAGTGTAGATCTCCTGTTCATTGGGATGAAGTAGGAGAGAGAGCAGAGTTGGGTCCAAAAATTGTTCAGCAGGCTGTCGATGTAGTAGTCAAGATCCGTGATAGGATGAGGACTGCTCAAAGTCGACAGAAGAGCTATGCAGATCAGAGAAGGAGAGACCTAGAGTTTGCCGTTGGCGACCACGTCTTTGTGAAGATAGCACCTATGAAAGGTGTTATGTGATTTGGAAAGAAAGGGAAGCTCAGTCCGAGATTCATTGGACCGTTTGAGATCCTTGACAAAGTTGGGACGCTTGCTTATCGTGTGGATCTTCCGCCGAATCTGGCCGGAGTACACAATGTGTTCCACGTCTCTATGCTAAGGAAGTATATGGCAAATCCTTCGCATGTGCTGAATTTTGAGCCGTTGCAACTTACTCCGAACCTATCTTATGAGGAGAGGCCAGTACAGATATTAGACAGACATGAGAAGAAGCTTCAGAACAAGCTGGTTAAGCGAGTCAAAGTCAAATGGCTCAACCATTCAGAGGAGGAAGCTACGTGGGAGTCTGAGCCGGAGATGAGAGATCGTTACCCCGAGTTATTCGGTGAGTTCTAATTTCGAGGACGAAATTTCTTTTAAGGGGGGAAGGATTGTAGAACCCATAAATTAGACTACGTATAAGCCATGCATAATTCTAGTATTTTAAATTAAATTGATTTCATTGCATGAGTATTTAAATGATTTTTTTTACTTAAGTTAATTATTTCATGCAATAGTTTGATTTTTACCGTTTCAGTTATTTCAATGAGGCCGGACTGGAGTTGGAGTTTAGGGATAAATTTTAAGATTCAGAAAATATTTCCAGAATTTAATTTAGCTAGCAAGTAAGTTAATTTAAGTTATAATGAAGGCTTAAGAAATTATTTATACAACTTGAGGTGAGTAGAAAATTAGTTCATTTAAGTTTCAATAATTAAGGGGTTAGTTCACTAAATTATTTAAATGATAGATAAGGCTTTTAAGGATTGTAAATTTACTTCATAATCAACATTTCCCTTCATTTTTATTTCCAAGAATTTTGGCCACCCCTTAGTACCTAGACAACTATTTTGCCAACTCACCTTTGACCCATTCCATGTAAATTTTAACATGCTAATCTTTTCAATTATTAACCAAACCTTAATTAGTTAGTTATTAAGCAATATCCAAGCCTTGGATACCATGTAAGAATCGGCCAAGGCATTCCCAAAGAAGACTTGACAAACATGTGCAAATATTAAATGAGTGGTAGACATGGTCTTGCATTTAAACCCTTTGTTTGTGGATCTTGCCCCTCACCTTGCATACCATCATTCTCACCCCTCCATGACCGAAAATGAGAGCCATTTCAGAGTAGAAAACCTTGGGTTGCATAGCTAGACACAAGAGGAAAAATTCAGTAGCAAGCAAGAAAAGAAATCGCTCCATCTCCTCCGCGCCGGATCGTCTCGTTCTTTTCGTTTTCTTTCGAAACGAATCCAAGGCATGTATATACTTTTTCTAAACCTCAATCAAGTCATATTATCATTATTTTTACATTTCATGATCATTACTTTCATGCTAAAACCGAAATGTTTCAAGAAATTTTCAGAAATCATCACATGCAGATTTTTCGGTTTTCTTGTGCAGCTTCATGGTTTGCTTCGTGTTGTGGATTTCAGGTATTGGTTCGACTCCAGGCTCCCAAGGCTGTTCCTAGACATGTAATAGGATGCATTAGGACCATGTTGGTCCATTCATTCAGCCCCCACACTTGCTGGAAATCGAAATGACAGCAAGCTCCCCATAGGTGCAGGATTTTGGGTTCGAAAATTTCAGTTTTATGTCAAGGGGATGGATCTGATCCTGGCTGCCCTAAGGGCTCTTAGCCATGGTTGGAGCCCTTCCCTAGCAAGTCTAAGACGTGACTAAGTCGCCCTTTTGGTGGCTTGGTCCATGGTGCATCGGTTTTTAAATAAAAGGCAAGAACAGCCCCTATGCCCCTTCGGCTACTTCAGTTGGACAGCTTGTGGTTCGTTTCTTTTGTTGCTTGGTATGGATCTTGGTTGGCCTAGGGCCCTTAGCCACGGTTCATACCATGCCCCTAGATGTCTAGATCGTGCCATGGTCAATCAAATGGCCACTGGAACGACGCTAGACAACCAACGAAGCAAGAACAGCCCCTCCCCTCTCAGTTTTCCTTCTTTTGACAGCAACATGTATTTCGAATTGTGGGGTTTGATGTGAATCTTGGTTGGCCTAGGGCCCTTAGCCACGGTTTACACCTTGCCCCTAGATGTCTAGATCGTGCCATGGTCAATGAAATGGCCACTGGAACGACACGAGACAACAAGCGAAGCAAATCACACCACACGTGCATCAAATGTGCTCTCGGTGGATCTTCTCGGTTGGTTGCTGGAATGGTGCGAATTATGGCTGGCCAAAAGCCCTTAGCCATGGTTCAAATCATTCATTAGGATGTTGGTAAGGGTCTCTGGTCGGTGGTTCACACCCCAATGGCCGAAAGACACGAAACCAACACAAGACGCACGGGTGCGCAGCTGCTGGAAATTTACAGCAAGTTGCTGTGTCGTTTAGAAGGCTCGTCCGAGTTCTCGGTTGGCTTTTAGCCCATGGCCTTAGACTGGACAGTGCCTAATCAAGTTAGGAAGGTCATGTTTTTGGCCTTTTGTCATTCAGATCATTTTTGAAGTCGTACGAGAATTTACGGTGCGATGTGCCAAATTGACTCTCGAAAGAGAGTTTCTTGTTTTGGCCTCCATTCCACCTAGATTTCGACCATCATAATTTTAGGAGCATTATTTCATTATTTTCAGCATATTTTAATCATGACTATACGTCTGTTCAGTGTTGGTTCGGGTTGGTTCGGAGTCATGATTAAATACGAAGTCATTAGGCGTCATAGTCGCATCTTTTGAACTAAATTGCATAGTTGGTCAAGTTTAAGCTATTGCATATTTTTCATGACACAGTTAGGTTGCAGCGAGCTTGGGGGAAGATCCGATCCAATCAAGTTGATAAAATAATACATGATTTTTCATTATGCCATTTAATTATATTACGTGCATGAAAAACAGAAAATGATTATTTTTGAGATTTATGCGATATGGTTTGTGGTTCATTCACTATGTGGGAGTATTATTTTATATGGTCGCCAGTGACCGGCCAGATCAGTTCAGTTTCAGACTCCCCGGTAGCCAGTTACCGATCAGTTCAGCTTAGTGCAGTGGCCACAGGCGTAAAACATAATCTCAACAGAAAATTTTACCAGTTATTTCAGTACAGGGCTCCATGGAGCAAACATTTTTACTGTGATTATCAGTTCAGTTATGCACGTATTATAATTTCTCAGTACAGATTATTTTCAGCATGAGTACAGATTATTTTCAGCATGCCTCATGACATGATATTTTATCCCATGCATATTTTACTTCAGATATTACTCGTTACCTGCGATATATGCATGCTGAGTCTTTAGGCTCACTAGACTTGATTGTTGTAGGTACTGATGAGGCAAGGGCCGAGGACGGGGACCAGTGAGCCAGTTTGGGTCGGCAGTAGTGGCACCCGAGGACCTCAGTGCAACAGTTGTTATTTTTCCGCAAACAATTTTATCATTCGTTGGACAAATTTTAAGTTGTTATTGTTGGCAACTTTATTTTTCTTCCGCTGCAATAATTTGAAACATTGAACTTGATTCACCAGTGATTTTATGAATGAGACCGTTTAAGTTCTTTTAAAAAGAAAATTTTTAATTTTTCGCAAATTTTCAAAGTAAGGATTTTCAGGCCTTTACATTTTAATTTAAGCTTTAATTAAATATTAACCTAAAGAACTTATTTACCAACTTAGCTCTAATTAATTTATTAAATCCCAAGGACATTCTTTTTCTTTAAATTAAATTATTCCTTGACATAGATTAAATTTAGGAATATTTTTCTTATTATTAATCTTATTTCTAATTTTCAAACTTTGGTCCGTCCTCGCGTATTTAACTGAAAAGATAAAACTAAACTTTTGCTTTTAAAATAAATAGTTATGACTTGTCAAATATCAAAATGAATTAGACCCTTCATATATATATATATATATATATATATATATCATTTTTAAATTTGAATAGCAATAATTATGCATGGCTTATACATAGTCTGATTTTCGGGTCGTTACATTCTTCCCCCCTTAAATTGAATTTGGTCCCCGAAATTCGCTAATCCTCGATAATCCAACAGTTTAGATTCTTAATTCTATTATCCCAACAATCCACGCTACCGTTGCGCTACTCTGATAAAAATTAAGTCATATGCTGTCCTTACGTTTCTTCAATCCTAATTAGATTGTCTACCAAAATCTCATTTGCGAATCGCAACTTAAAACGACTTATGGTAACTTAGCTTTACTTTACTATGACCTAGAATTCTGAATTTTCTCATCGTTCCCAATATTAGAATTGGTGGTTCAAACTTATCATGTCTTACCTTCCTTATACTATACCCGTAATGTTCAACGACCTATTACATTAGCATTTACGCAGTTCAACTTAAAGACTATTAGCACCAAAGGTTACTGATCAACTTCTATCCTCGGTGATACACTTAAAAGTTAAATCTTATCTCAGCTCCATAACAAAATTAGTCTAAGATCCTTGAATCGAATCTTTTTCTTACAGCCCAAACTTATATAACTTAACTATTTACGAGTATACCCCAAATATAAAATTGTTGCAAATCTTAAACCTCGCATAACGTTAATCCATAAAACTCAATTATACAACATCGACCTTCTACCAATATTTTAAAGACCTTCAAGTCTCAATTATATGCTTAAACCATTTTCTTTCCAATTATAATATAGTTGAGGCCTAAGACTCTGGACTTTCCTCATTGAAACAAATGTCGCATTCTTAAGTATCATAAATGCTTAATTAAGTTTAGTGTATAAAACTTAATAAGTTATCTCATGTTAGCGATAAACTTACTCTAATAATTCAACTTCGCTCATATCACCCATAGAGTTCTAAAATTCCCATATCAAGATTTCAGATTTCTTACTCAATTAAAATCTTAATGTTAGTTCATTGAAACTCTATGTTGAACGCCTCTAATTCTCTTTTTGTTTTTATTTCACCCAAAACTTATGTATGAACACCTATCTTATAAATCTTGAAATTCAAGCTTATGCAACCCAAATAATATTAGATAGTATAACTCCAGCCCACATATCCGCTTAGTCCCAAATTTCTTAATGACTTTCAAAATTCCTCAAGATAAGGTGTCTAATTCATTTCTTACATGCGTCTATCGAGTAACCTAACCATCCATCATACTCAGCTTTCTAGAAAAAATCAAATTCCCCCAAAGGTATAATTCTAACCGTTAAGATCCTGATTAAAACTTACGACACATCAAACTTAAAATCCCAAAAAAATTCGCTAACTCAATGTTTACTTGTAACGCCCGAGAATTTGATTACCGTAATCTGAAATGATTTTGGGTATAATGACCGTAATTTAAGATTAATCTGAAATGATTTATTGATCAATTGACATGATTGAGGTTATACAAACTTGAATTAAGAAGTCGGGCATCGTTACATTCTAATCCAAGATGTTCAACCGAACATCTAGAGATGTTCGGCCGAACATCTCGAAAGAGACGGGCGGCGCATATGCGCGAAGAAACCCGCGCATATGCGCGAGGGGTCCAGAAGGACTCGCGCATATGCGCGAGATGAAGCGCGCATATGCGCCAGTCATGCAGCAAGGAAACTCGCCACTTGTCTTGTTAAGTGCGACGTGTGTATATATATGGATATATATATATAGGCATACGATTCCTTCCTTCAGAAAATAAGAAAAAGAACGGGAAGAAGGAACCGAGAGAAGATTTGGAGATTGTGAACGATCCGTCCGTCTGTTTTTGAATCTGAATACGGTATCGTGTTCCTATCAACGTAAGCTACAACTTGACGTAAGTTTTGCTACGTTTTGACATGTTTTGAAATTAGACTATTGTCAGAATTGAATAGGATTCATATATGATGTTCTTATCATGTTAGACATCATAGAATCGAAGTCAGATTAAGGAACGGACTGTTTCTGTAATTGTTATGATGTTCGGAGTCGATGTGACTGAGAATTCATATCAGATATGTATGGTTATTGAGATTATGACTGGTATCGATATTGATTATGAGTTCTTGTATTATATTTGTGATGTTTGGATTGACGGGGTATCCAGACAGTATTGTTATACCGTCGAAACATCAGTTGGTTGATATTGATCAGATTCGGTATTGATTTAGATTGGATTGTGATACCGTATGTCGATTGACATTAATCAGATTATGTGTTTTGATTTGAGTATTAATCAGAACAGGTATTGAATTGAAGTGTGTATTGATATTATACCTATTCAACTGTTATTACCAGATTGGGAATGGACCGAGACAGAGTCGGGACTTCTTCTTCTTCTTCTGAGCGAGAAGATAAAGGTATAAATTAATGTTGAGTTGGGATTGCACAACTCGAGGAAGGTTTGACTCGAGTTTCCCTAAATCACATACTGTACCTTATTGCATTGATATTTGCATTGAGTTGATTGATATACTTGTTCTCTTGATATTAGATAACAGGTATTAGACGAGTTATCTTGTGACAGAAGTGCCGGATAGTGGTGGTATCGCCACGGCACATTGCACGATGTCTCAAGATAGGATATTAGCGATAGAGCTACAGTCCTTGACGGTTAGGTCAGGACACTGGATGTTTGGTTATATCGAGTAATGGAATCTATTACGGAATTCGATATAGGAACACCATATTTGGTTATATCGAGTAAAGGGTATTGGAATTCTTTTATTACGGAATTCGATATAGGAATACCAGGGCACTGGTTATATCGAGTAATAGAGATTATGGTTCCATCCTTTACGGAATTCGATATAGGAATACCACATCTGGAAACCGGGATCCCTAGACTAGGATTGAGTCTAGTCTAAAACGTAGAGTCACTAGCCTGAGTGACAGCTAGATTGAATGGTATTGAGTAATACTGATTTATGTGCCTGATATTGGTACATGTTTAGAATAGAATTATTCTTGATATTGATTATGTTCCTGATATTTGGTACATGTTTAGAATAGAATTATTCTTGATATTGATTATGTTCCTGATATTTGGTACATGTCTAGAATAGGAATTATTCTTGATATTGATTTATGTTCCTGATATTGGTACATGCTTAGAATAGGATTTATTCTAGATGTTGAATTATGTTCCTGATTAGGGTACATGTTTAGAATATGATTTATGCTTGTTATTGATTTATATCATGATGTTGATATAGGATATGATTTTTGTTATATGCTCTTGTATGATTTATATGATTGCATGTATACATGATTTATACTGGGATATTTATATCTCACCGGAGTTATCCGGCTGTTGTCTTGTTTGTATGTGTGCATGGCAACAGGTGGGCTAGGATCAGGGTCAAGAAGAGAACGAGGCTGGACTAGATAGCGTGGAGATCCGGACTTTGAAGCAACTTAGGGTTCAGCACTGACTTATAGTTGAACCTAGTCGGATTATTGTAGATCCTACAATAATTGTAGGTTATGTTTAATATGTAATTTGAGTTTAATTACATTATGTTTCCGCTGTGTAATTTTAAAAAAAAAAATTTTAGACCCTGTTTATTATAATTGTTTGAATTATTCCTAAATACGATTAAGGAATGAATTAGCTTCCGGGTCCCCACAACAGGTGGTATCAGAGCTGTAGGTCCTTGAACTGTAGGTTCCTTAGCACTGAGATAGAAAAGAGTGAGCGGGGTAGACTGAGTTTTCTTTCTTGCTTTTGATTGCTAGCATGTGATATAGTATTATGTTGATTTACATTGAGTATGCTAGCATGCCAGCATGTTTTGTTGCGTTTAAATGTATGTTACCTGAATATCTGAATTGATTTGGTAATATATCTGATTTGAAAATGAATCAGAACCAATTCTTGATCAGAGGTAAGCTGATCAGAAAGGGACTGAGATTGATTTATCTCTTGTGATTACTGACTCCTGTGATCATCAGATATACCTCCTAGAAGCATTCCAGAAAGGGGTAGTACTTCGTCTGATCAGATAGATGTATCAGAGACTCCGATGGAATTAAAATTGAAAGAGTTTCAATTATTTCAGCCGTCGATTCTGAGTGGTATCGGGACGTCTGAAGAGTATGAGAACTAGTTTAATGACATAGAAATACGGTTCGATTTACTTGATTGTACAGATGAACAGAGAATTAAACTGGTATTCCCTCAGTTACGAGAAGCTGCCAGAAGTTGGGGGATTATAACCAAAGGAGTATTAGAACTGAGAGGTTCCCGAGGATTTCAGGGAGCGGGATCATCTGGATATGGTGATCAAGGAACAGACCCATGACACACTTGATGATATAGTGGCAGGTATTGTTCCTCTATGATTATGATGCATATGTATTGATATATACTAATGCAATCATTATGATTATCCTTGATTGGGTGGCACGGATATATGCTTTACCTGTTGGTTTTGTATCTACTGTAGTATTGCTTCTTTACCTTTTGGGGAAAGAATTTGATATCAGTGATATTCTGTGGGATATTGTATACTGCAGTAAGTGGAGAATGAGATTGAATTAGACTATATTGTACTTGTATTTTCTGATGATGACTGCGTGATTGATATTGATATATCGAACAAGTACAGATTTATTATAGAGTCTTGCCAGGAGATGGTAAGATTCGAACCTGAAATGACCAAGGAATGAATGATATACGGTAAGGGATTTGGATTTTGAATTCCTTGATATCCGTATTATGTATGATTCGATGATTATCGGAAGGAATGGAATCATTCCTTATGTATTCAGTTGATGACTGAAGTTGAGCATATCAGGGATTGATTTACTAATAGCAGGAAGTTTGCTATAGTCTTTCAGATGAGATTTCAGGTTGTCCTGTATCCGGAAGAGTGATTTCAGCCCTGATTTGATTCCAGGTATTGGTTTCATTTTAGAATTTCTTATAGGCTGATACGGATTGAACTGAAAGAATTGAGATATCAGTTGAAAGAATTATTGCCCGAGAGTTAGAATTACATTTGATTATATGTTTCTCTAGAAAATACTTCAGTTCCAATGATGGATTGATAAATCCTGTGTTCAACAATATTCTGAAGACATTATGCTCGTTTTATCTATGACATTTTGATATATTCGCAGCGTATGATTGAATTGAATATTCTGGGAACTGTGATTGTGGTATACAGGATTGTTCGGATATGAATCTCGATTGTGACAGATTGTATTCAGAGTCTAGGATATCTGAAGATAGTATACTGACTGAATTATAGTACTGTTGAGACAGGGATCAGTGACTGAGAATGACATTGAATATGGTAGAATTTCCGAGATGTCAGAAATGTCAGAGATTGTGTCTTATGCAGGCATTAGATCAGCATTGTGTACTGATATTCTGAATCTAATATGATATTATTATCATTTTGAATCTGAGTTTGATACCGATTGTTATGAACCGTTGAGATTATATACAGTTCAGTCGAGTTAGAACTGGTTTTGAAGATTAAAGAAGTTCAGAAGTTTGATCAGACTGTTCAGAACTTGATTTTGGTAGTTAGAACAGTGTGTCAGAGCCGAATACCAGGTAGGTAATATTTTATTTTATATGATTAGCTGATTTGTTTGTGTCAGATATTCGGATTTGAAATGACAGGTATTGTCAAATGCACACAATAGTAGATTCAGTACTGTTCTGGTAACAGGAAATGTGTGATAATTCGAATGGACAGTTTTGAAGTAAACAGATGAAAATCAGTTATGTCAGAATTTGTATGAAATGTCTAAATCGCTGACTGATGAAGACATGAAGATAGAAACCAGGAGATTGGTTATATCGATTATTGATTTTTAAATAGAAATGGGAGTACATTTCTATAGATCTGGTGATGGAATCATCGAAATTTTGCCAACATTGTACCAGTAGGTGGTTATGATTGAACGATTGTTCAAATCTGCCTATGTCATATGGTACAGGATGACGTATTGATATGACCAGACGACTGAGAGGTATGTAAGAAACGGAGGTCAGATTGTATTAGATGCCAAAGTTGATTTTATCAGACTGTGATTTTCGTTTGATTTTGTACTTTTGGCTGAGTATAGAGCGTGATATTTCATCTATGATTTATAGATTGACAGATAGTCGGAGTGAACTATTTAGATACTGGAGGATATCCAGGAGATGTAGGGCTGGATTATAGAACTAGTTGACATGATTCATTGTCGCTTGTGAATTATTGTACAATAATAGCTATTAGAGGAGTATCGAAATAGCTCTAGTCAAGGTATTGTACATTGAGAACTGCTATTTTCCTTCGTATGAGAATGATATTGCAGTAATGCTTGAGGGCAGATTTGTTAAGATCAGAAATCTGATAAGGAAAAGGAGACTGAATCAGAAGAAATGAGGATAGCTCAGAATGCATAGACTAAATAAGCCAACGTCGGACGATGACTGTTGGTGTTGAAGCTGAAGGTTGAATATATCTTTGACTGGAATTAACAGATTTGGTAACAGATGATGACATTGAATTGTCATGAAACTATTGCACTGGTGATTGGTATATACGGATGTCGTATAGCCATGGTTCTGAGATTGATTCTATCTCGAGGAATTTCGTTGATATGGGATTATTGCAGTTTCTGTATATTTCCTTCTTGTATCTGATTTGAGATCTGATATGATTATCTGTATTTCATGAGTGAATTGCTTGTGATTTCGAGGACGAAATCATATCTTAGAGGGGGAGAAATGTAACGCCCGAGAATTTGATTACCGTAATCTGAAATGATTTTGGGTATAATGACCGTAATTTAAGATTAATCTGAAATGATTTATTGATCAATTGACATGATTGAGGTTATACAAACTTGAATTAAGAAGTCGGGCATCGTTACATTCTAATCCAAGATGTTCAACCGAACATCTAGAGATGTTCGGCCGAACATCTCGAAAGAGACGGGCGGCGCATATGCGCGAAGAAACCCGCGCATATGCGCGAGGGGTCCAGAAGGACTCGTGCATATGCGCGAGATGAAGCGCGCATATGCGCCAGTCATGCAGCAAGGAAACTCGCCACTTGTCTTGTTAAGTGCGACGTGTGTATATATATGGATATATATATATAGGCATACGATTCCTTCCTTCAGAAAATAAGAAAAAGAACGGGAAGAAGGAACCGAGAGAAGATTTGGAGATTGTGAACGATCCGTCCGTCTGTTTTTGAATCTGAATACGGTATCGTGTTCCTATCAACGTAAGCTACAACTTGACGTAAGTTTTGCTACGTTTTGACATGTTTTGAAATTAGACTATTGTCAGAATTGAATAGGATTCATATATGATGTTCTTATCATGTTAGACATCATAGAATCGAAGTCAGATTAAGGAACGGACTGTTTCTGTAATTGTTATGATGTTCGGAGTCGATGTGACTGAGAATTCATATCAGATATGTATGGTTATTGAGATTATGACTGGTATCGATATTGATTATGAGTTCTGGTATTATATTTGTGATGTTTGGATTGACGGGGTATCCAGACAGTATTGTTATACCGTCGAAACATCAGTTGGTTGATATTGATCAGATTCGGTATTGATTTAGATTGGATTGTGATACCGTATGTCGATTGACATTAATCAGATTATGTGTTTTGATTTGAGTATTAATCAGAACAGGTATTGAATTGAAGTGTGTATTGATATTATACCTATTCAATTGTTATTACCAGATTGGGAATGGACCGAGACAGAGTCGGGACTTCTTCTTCTTCTGAGCGAGAAGATAAAGGTATAAATTAATGTTGAGTTGGTATTGCACAACTCGAGGAAGGTTTGACTCGAGTTTCCCTAAATCACATACTGTACCTTATTGCATTGATATTTGCATTGAGTTGATTGATATACTTGTTCTCTTGATATTAGATAACAGGTATTAGACGAGTTATCTTGTGACAGAAGTGCCGGATAGTGGTGGTATCGCCACGGCACATTGCACGATGTCTCAAGATAGGATATTAGCGATAGAGCTACAGTCCTTGACGGTTAGGTCAGGACACTGGATGTTTGGTTATATCGAGTAATGGAATCTATTACGGAATTCGATATAGGAACACCATATTTGGTTATATCGAGTAAAGGGTATTGGAATTCTTTTATTACGGAATTCGATATAGGAATACCAGGGCACTGGTTATATCGAGTAATAGAGATTATGGTTCCATCCTTTACGGAATTCGATATAGGAATACCACATCTGGAAACCGGGATCCCTAGACTAGGATTGAGTCTAGTCTAAAACGTAGAGTTACTAGCCTGAGTGACAGCTAGATTGAATGGTATTGAGTAATACTGATTTATGTGCCTGATATTGGTACATGTTTAGAATAGAATTATTCTTGATATTGATTATGTTCCTGATATTTGGTACATGTTTAGAATAGAATTATTCTTGATATTGATTATGTTCCTGATATTTGGTACATGTCTAGAATAGGAATTATTCTTGATATTGATTTATGTTCCTGATATTGGTACATGCTTAGAATAGGATTTATTCTAGATGTTGAATTATGTTCCTGATTAGGGTACATGTTTAGAATATGATTTATGCTTGTTATTGATTTATATCATGATGTTGATATAGGATATGATTTTTGTTATATGCTCTTGTATGATTTATATGATTGCATGTATACATGATTTATACTGGGATATTTATATCTCACCGGAGTTATCCGGCTGTTGTCTTGTTTGTATGTGTGCATGGCAACAGGTGGGCTAGGATCAGGGTCAAGAAGAGAACGAGGCTGGACTAGATAGCGTGGAGATCCGGACTTTGAAGCAACTTAGGGTTCAGCACTGACTTATAGTTGAACCTAGTCGGATTATTGTAGATCCTACAATAATTGTAGGTTATGTTTAATATGTAATTTGAGTTTAATTACATTATGTTTCCGCTGTGTAATTTTAAAAAAAAAATTTTAGACCCTGTTTATTATAATTGTTTGAATTATTCCTAAATACGATTAAGGAATGAATTAGCTTCCGGGTCCCCACATTACTCTTATAACTTAGCTAACCGATAAATTTTTACTTTAACTTGTCGTCACTTTAAATTCTTAATTTGCCCCGATGTTATATCACCAACGCTTAAATTTTCAAGCCCAAGATTTATTCATCCTACAGTGTCCTTGATTGTCATTCCTTATAACATTATAATCCAGCTATTTCGAGGTTCTAATCATCTTTCCAAGCTTAAATTACCGAAAATTCTTATCATTTAAACCTTTCAATTCTCACTTACTACTAGATAAGTTCTCAAATTTCCTAAGATTTTAAAATTAATTCTTACTTTCCTCGAATATCATCCAATTTGTTTATTTAAATCTCGAAAATTCCACAATTACCCATGAGTCCTCAGTATTCTCAATTTCATTTTGTAGATTTCCCGTATCATAAGGTTCAATAGTCTTAAGTTTATTAAACCTAAAATTAATTCCCATAACACTTCTTACATTTCTATAAATACTTAAAATCCCAAGTGTTCCTCAAAAGTTCGCATTTAATCCTTAAAATTTTGAAAATTGCAACCTAGCCCTTACAGTTCTCCAAATTTACATTTTGGCCCTACAACTCTTCGAAATTTGCATCATTGTCCCCATAAAATTTTCCATCTTTACCTCCTTAAACTTTGAGATTCTCGAACTCGAAATTTAATCCCAAAATTTGGTAAATTCGTAAATAGTCCCTTAGAATTTTTTTTTTGCACTTAGGTCCTCAAATTATTAGTTATTACAATTAGGTCTCTAAAATTCTCAATTCATGCAATTCCATCCTTAAATCTAACTAGGTAGAGCATGTATCCTAAATAAATTCTCATAATTAATCTTACATTTCCATAGGTACTTAAAATCCTCAAATTGTACATTTATAATCCTAAAGATTGTCGTAGTCTTCGAATCGCTATTGCTTATATGAAATCCTCAAAAATGTACTCGACTAGCAACCGAGAACCATTAATAATTTCTTAGAAATTCTACAAGTCTCAAAAGCATTCATAATTTTCAAGATTAACTTATAACCCATAAGGAGGACATCAACACTACTGATCTTAAAATTAATATAGTCAAATCATTTTCAACCTTTCCTAAAGCCCAATAGTCGAATTATTAGACATGTCTAATTCCAAACGTACCCTACATGCATAATTCCATAATTTATTATTTTTTTTATAAACACTGAACAATTAAAATCTGAACGTAAAAACATTTCATGAAAACATGCTGTTAAAATAATTCATGCTTTAAATAAAATGCGTAAATGTAAAATTTACAGACCGAAGACGTGACTTCATGAGCTTCTTGAGAGCAGTAGTAGTACAACCCTTTACAAGATCATAGGCTCTGATACCAACTGTAAAGGTCCGTATTTCGTAATCATAATTTTGCGGAATTATTAAAAAATTTCTAAATAAATAATTATCTTGTCTTATTTAATTAAAATAAACATGTAAATAATTTTTAACTTTAAAATAACAGCGGAAGCGAATAATGTTTTCAACCAACAATTTAAAAATAATCCAACATAAACATCAATTTAAAATAATCCAACGTATTAAAACTGAGTTTGAATAATAAAAAGTGCATAAACTAAATCATGAGGTCCTCGGGTTTACTACTGCTGTCCCAAGATCGCTCACTTGTCTCCGTCCGCGGTCTCGACCTCATCAATACCCACAACAATCAAGTCTAGTGAGTCTAAAGACTCAACATGTATATATCGTGAATAACAAGTAAATATATCATAAAATCACATGCAACGTAAAAAAATAGCGTATCGTAAAGCGCATGGTGAAAAGCGTATCATGAATAATTATATCTACGTGCATCTCTGAAAATCATACGTAAAAGCTTTGCTCAATAGAGCTCTGTCATAACATATCATAATTTTCTGGTAGAGATAATGTTTCTAAGCAAGTGGCCCATAACATAGCGTAAGCGCCTGATCAGACTAAACCACAGTATACTGGGCGGTAGAGATCAATCACAGCCCTTGGACTGGATGTCCGTACCCATACATAATCGTAAACCGGTCGTAAGTCACCGGGCAGAGAGTTCCTCGGTTGTTCCTACCGACTTCCAAACCCATAAGCATAAGGTGGCCACAAGACATATAGCATATATCTAAAAAATAAACATTTAATATTTTTATGCACGTAATATAATTATAACCTTATTTTTACCGGATGAGTTGGATCGCTCCCAGGCTTGCTGCGACTTACTTCTAATATGTGACACGTGTAATAAATCTTAACTTGACAAAAACTTAACAATAGAACCAAAAAAAAACGAGACGATTAGAACCAATAACTTGATTTTTAACCATCGCTTCGTACCAACCCGAACCAACATCAAACCGACGTTTAACCATGATTAAAAATACCCCAAACATACTGAAAAATATGCATTATAACTATAAAACACGAAAATAGGTGAAAGGAATCCAAAAACATAAAACACTCTTTCGAGAGTCATTTTGGCACCTTTCACCGTAAATTCTTGTACGACCTCTAAACTCGACAAAATCACGAACGGCCAAAAACACAACTTTCCTAACACATTAAGGTATTGTACAGTCCAAGGCCATGGGCTAAAAGCCAACCAAGAACTCAAACCAACCTCAAAACCGAAGATGAAAGTTGCTGTCAAAAAAAAAAACCAGCAGTGGCAACTTGTGTGTTTGTGGTGTAAACTCTGAAATTTATTGACCAATGGCTTGAACCACCTCCCAAGGACTCTTAACAACATCCTAAGGCATGGCTTGGACCATGGATTAGGGCTAAAAGACAACAACAATCCAAAGCACACCCCAAAACCGAAATTATACTCCCACAGAAAATCAGATTTTGAAAACCAAAGGGTACTTGTCATGTTTCTGTAAAAATCTGAGGGACCTATGACACAAGCTTTAAAAAAATGATTTGGTCATGTCTTAGACATGATAAGGAAGGGTTTTAACCATGGCTACATCCCCTAGGACAGCCAAGATTCGAACACTCCTCAAACAACTCAAGGACAGAAAATTGTGAAAATCGTGAACCCATTTTTGCAACTTGTGTGGAACATTTGCTGTCATGCTTTTGTTTGAAAGGTTTGGACTCAAACCAATTAACCAACAACTCCCTAACACACTCTAAAACATTCCTAGGAGCAGCCTTGAGTGCCTGGAAATCGAGCAACTCCCTGTAAGCAACAAAGATCAGCAAAAATCGTGAAGGCAAGAACAAGAGCCGTGAGTGACCTGTGCAGAATTTCTTGCAAAGTTGCTGTCAACATTTCGTTTTGTTGCTTGAATCATGATTATATTGTTAGATTAGGTGCACGTCGAGCCAAGTGTTGGCCGACTGTTCACGATGAAACTCTTTGTATAAATGATCTTTATTTTAATAATATTTGAATTTATTAATTTGGCGCATCTTTATCTTTATACCCATGCTAGTTGCATAGATAAAGTCCTTGAATATACATATATTAGAAAGAATATGAGATGCTCATATGATGAGTATCATGAAACTCATATTTGGAATACTGTATATTCTAAACGGTTCCTAGTCGATTCAGCCGCCACCAAGAAGGATAAAGGCCGCTTGAGTTAGAGATTAGTATCTGCGATGTGAGTACCATGTTTCATTGGTAGGGGACATTGTGATGTCCGAGCATGCAGATAGGTGCTCCTTGTAGAGTGCACTGAACAACCCTCTATAAAGGACTTTCCAAGTGGTTCTCACTTATCGAGTGGAAAAGTCCTAGTTTATGGTTGTACACCATTAGTCCTTATGACCCGGGACAACATTGAGACTCTATGTGCTAGCGTTTCACTTTGACTTGTTTACCGACTCTTGTGGGGTCATCAAGTGGCAAGGTTGGGTGTTACGGCGAAACATATAGGAGTCGATGCATTGTAGCCGGGGATTCACCGCTTACCTACGGGTATGGATATCCTATGTGTTTTTTCATGTATGTGTGAGTTGAAATCTCTGATCAGAGTATGGTGGTAATTATGAAAGGGGTTTCATAGATTACACCATCGATGCAACCACAACATGACACATAGTATCGATTCATTGACAACTCTCGATAAACCAATAGTTGTCGAATCGGTCGGGATATATGAGTTGAAGGGACCGTATTGTACGCTAAACATAATTGAATGGTTCTTGCAGGCACTATCATGTGATACCTAGGGAATCACGTAAGCGATGCTGCTAGGCTTTTAACGTGATTGGTTGTGTACTATCAGACTTGAGTTCTGACGTTCTTATTATCAAGGAGTTGATAAGTAAGAATGGAGCAAATGGGGTATGCTCAAATAAGGACATGTTTAGTCCGAATCACATGGAGATGTGAACCCACGGCTAGTTGTATCAATGAACCATTGAGGGCCACACAAGTACTAGCTTTGTAAATCCCTTGGAGAAGTAAAATAGTTCAATGTGTTGAACGGCTTATAAATGTGTTTATAAGCGTAAAGAAAAATAGAAGTATGACTTCTATGAGAGAAATATAAATTTTAATTTATGGAAGTGTTCCTAGATTAAAATTTGGCCAAGTGAATAATGTATTTGAAAATTGTGATTTTCATAAACATTATTATGGACTAAATTAAATTAATTCAAGTGTTGAATTAATTAAACACTAGTGGACCTAGTAGAGTCCAAATAATTAAATTAATTCAAGTGTTGGATTGAGTCTTGTAGAGCTCAATTAAAATAATTATTTAACTAGTGGGACTTGGGTAAATTCAAGTAATGTTTAATTAGTCTCAAATATGTTTGAGATAATTAAATTTAGTCCAAGGTTTTTTAATTTGATTAAAAACTATATAATATACATGCATGGGAGGTGAAGGGTTGGGAGACTACTTTTTGTGTTTTCAAAGCATGGCATGCAAAAAAAAGGGATTCTACTTTTTCAACAACCAAGGCTAGTCTCCCCCCCCCCCCCAATCCATCTCTCCACCTTGGCCGAAACTTCATACCAAAAAATTCTCTCAATTTTTCTTCTTTTGTTCTTCAAGTGTTGGAGAATAAAAAACCTTCTCATTGAAAAATCCTCTTGATTTTTCTAGTGCAAATCAAGAGGGGTTTTACCTTGCTAGTGGTGGGTCTTATTTTGAAGGAGGAGGAGAGATTGTAGATTGTCATCCCTTTCAAGAGCTTAGTTGCTTGTCAACTAAGTTGGTGCCATCATCAACCTTGTGAGGTTGATAGGTAATAACTTCCTTACACCCTATTTATGTTATGGTGTTTAAAATGTAAACCTTGCACAAAAATGAGGTGGCCGAATTTTCTAGCTTGAAAATGTTAAATTTTTGACTTCCGTTGCGCTTCCGGCCACCGTAACCGGTTCGCTTTCATATATAATGGTTTAAAAATATCTATAAGACTTGATTGAAGAGCAAAGAAGCAACATATACATGCCTGGAATTTGTTTTGACACAAAACAAATCAATACGACGAAGACGAGCGGCGGAGCGGAGTTGTATCTTCCTTATTATTTTTCTGCTGCTACTCACGACTTCAGCTACTGATTTTTCTTCTGTTATTTTCGAAATTATAGATGAAGGCTGCTAGGTAGTGGAGATGCAAGTTACGAGAGGTGATTAATGGGTCATGAAATGCATTTAGAAGGGAGTTACAAGTGTGAGGAATTTGAATGGGAATTTGAATGGCACTTACTTTCTTCATCACTCTTGCTGCCGATTCTTTTAATCATTTCTTGCTGCAGGTTTAAGCTAATTTCCCAGGCTAGTAGTTTGAGGAGAAATGAGTTGGGTTCTAATATTTGAATTACTATTACTTGGTGAATTAAGAGGGTAAATGAATACACCATGAAGTGTAATTAGGAGTTTTTTAAATGGAGTGTTACTAACCTTTGAATTATTTTAAATGTTGGACTCAAAATTATTATTACTAATTTGCATGGAATTTTATTGTATAAATCTTGTATTTTAATTGGTTAAAGTTTAGCACCCCTCATTATATATAATAGTGAATTTACACATTAAATTTAAGTTAGAATATTCCATGGCATTCATGACCTCAAATTTAAATATTCAAATGCTATGATTAATTTCTTGAATGTATTATACTTAGATTAATTTATCCCCATTTGTTTACATATTTTAATTTAAGCTTTAATTAAATATTAACCTAAAGAACTTATTTACCAACTTAGCTCTAATTAATTTATTAAATCCCAAGGACATTCTTTTTCTTTAAATTAAATTATTCCTTGACATAGATTAAATTTATGAATATTTTTCTTATTATTAATCTTATTTCTAATTTTCAAACTCCGGTCCGTCCTCGCGTATTTAACTGAAAAGATAAAACTAAACTTTTGCTTTTAAAATAAATAGTTATGACTTGTCAAATATCAAAATGAATTAGACCCTTGATATATATATATATATATATATATATCATTTTTAAATTTAAATATTAATAATTATGCATGACTTATACATATATACCAGTGTTGGAGTAGGTGCCCGTCGAGCCAAGTGTTGGCCGAGTCTTCACAATGAAACTCTATGTATAAACGATCTTTATTTTAATAATATTCAAAATTATTGTTTTAGCACATCTTTATCTGTATACCCATGCTAGTTGCATAGATAAATACCTTGAATATACAAATAGTAGAAAGAATATGAAATGCTCATATGATGAGTATCATGAAACTCATATTTGGAATATTGTATATTCTAAACAGTTCCTAGTCGATTCAACCGCCGCTAAGAAGGATATAGGCCGCTCGAGTTCGAGACTAGTATCTGCGATGTGAGTACCATGTTTCATTGGTAGGGGACATTGTGATGTCCGAGCATGTAGATAGTTGATCTTGGTAGAGTGCACAGAACAACCCTCCATAAAAGACTTTCCAAGTGGTTCTCACTTATCATATGGAAACACCCTAGTTTATGGTTGTACACCATTAGTCTTATGACTCGGGACAACATTGAGACTCTATGTGCTAGCATTGCACTTTGACATGTTTACAGACTCTCAAGGGGTCATCAGGTGGCAAGGTTGGGTGTTTTGTCGAAACATATTGGAGTCGATGCATTGTAGTCGGGGATTCACCGCTTACCTTCGGGTATGGATATCCTATGTGTATGTAGTATGAAATCTCTGATAAGAGTATGGTTAGATTACACCATCGATGCAACTACAACATGACACATAGTATCGATTCATTGAAAACTCTCGATATACCAATGGTTGTAGAATCGTTCGGGATACATGAGTTGAAAGGACCATACTGTACGCTAACCATATTTGAATGGTTCTTGCAGGCACTATCATTTGATAACTAGGGAATCATGTAAGCGATGCTGCTAGGCGTTTAACATGATTGGTTGGGTACTATCAGACTTAAATTCTGACGTTCTTATTATCAAGGAGTTGATAAGTAAGAATGGAGCAATTGGGGTATGCTCAAATAAGGACATGTTTAGTCCGAATCACATGGAGATGTGAATCCACGGCTAGTTGTATCAATGAACCATTAAGGGTCACACAAGTGCTAACTTTCTAGATCCCGTTGAGAAATAAAATAGTTCAATGTGTTGAACGGCTTATAAAGGAGTTTATAAGTGTAAATAAAATAGAAGTATGACTTCTATAAGGAGAATGTAACTTTTAATTTGAGGAAATGTTTTTAAATGAAAAGTTGGCCAAACGAGTAATGTATTTGAAAATTGTGATTTTCATATACATTATTATGGACTAAATTAAATTAATTCAAGTAATGAATTAATTAAACACTAGTGGACCTAGTAGAGTCCAAATAATTAAATTGATTCAAGTGTTGGATTAATTAAACAACATTGGGCTTTGTAGAGCCAAATTAGAAATAATTATTAAACTAATGGGCTTGAATAAAATCAAGTAAGGCTTAATTGGTCTCAAATTTGTTTGAGACAATTAAATTAAAGTCCACGGGCCTTGTAATTGTTACGAGCCCAAATAGAATGTGCATGGGGAGGTGAAGAGTTGGGAGACAACTTTTTCAATGTTCAAGGCTTGGCATGCAATTTTTTGGCTTTAACTTTTTCCACAACCAAGAAAAACACTCCTCCCTCTCTCCTCTCCTCACCATGGACGAAAATTCTTGCCATATTCTCCTCCATTTTTGCTTCTTCAATTGTTGTTGAAAGCACACACTTCTCAATGGAAAATGCTCTAATTTTTTTAGTGCAAAATTAGAGTGGTTCTAGCTTGTTGGTGGTAGACTTAATTTTGAAGGAAAGATTCAAGAGCAAGGGGAAGCTTGTAGATTGTCATCCTTTGAAGAGCTTATTTGTTTGACAACTAAGTTGGAGCCAGCATCAATCTTTTAAGATTGATAGGTATATTTTCTAAACACACTATGAATGTCATATTTTGTGTTTTTGTATTTGCTACACACTAGTATATGAGGTGTTCGAATTTCTTGCCCTTGAAAATATGATTTTCGAAAATTTTAAAACTTCCGTTGCGCATTAGAACACCTAAAATCGATCCTCTTTCAAGTGGTATCATGAGCTAAGGATACTATTTTGTGTAGCATATCCATGATATTATATTGAGGTCGATTTCTAACCGCATGAGATGGTTTTTTGCAACAAATCGAAGGCTGAATTTTGGGCAACTTTGGGCAGCAAGTTGCTGCCCATTTCGGGCAGCAAGGGAAGCCCGAACAACCCCTATGTTTTAATAAAAAAAAATTGTGCTTGTTGGCCTGAATCCGGCGACGGAGCTCCGGTGACGGTGATGACGACTAGGGTTTCCAAAATTGTTTTGTATTATCAAAGTGTCATGGGCCTTGTAGTTGTTGGGCCATTAGATGGCTAACACATTTGTGAAATTTAAATGGGCCAAAAGGTTTTTAGTGAAAAATGATTTTTGGACCCTTAAGTTTAAATTTACAAAAGTTGCAAATATTTTCTCATGAAATAAATAATTGAAGTTGGACTTTAATTATTTATAGTAAATGGTGATTTACAAGAAATTCGGTTATAAATAAATTAATTAGAAAGTAGACAAAAGTGTTTGTATACTTTGTTACTTTAGTTTATAATCGTGGCGGTTAGTGATTGGATCAAGATATATAATATTGGATCAATTAATTATTGTGATAATTAATTGATGGTGTATGATATGTTATATTATGCATGATGGATGATCAAAATCCCAAGCCCAATTTGCTAGGTGTATGCTAGGATATTTTGTGTTGAATGATTGTAATAATTATCAAATTTAAAGTGGGCTGGGTTTATGGCCCGTTCCCACCCCATGAGATGTATCCCTATTTGCCATGGATATTTATTTGTAAATATTATTATAGTGGAAGATCAAGATTGGAAGATGGTGACCTTGATGATTATGATGATCGAAGACATGTAAATATTGGAAGCATATGTAATAGTTGCATTTGCATCCCATGCATTTCCCTAGGATTGGATCTAGGCCCATGCTTAGCTCACACGGGCCGTTAGTATTGGGGCGATTGATCATCCTTGTTTTGTTTACTGTTTATAATATATGCATGATATGTTATAAATAATGAGTATGTGCGTTATTATTATGATATTAACAAAGTTGCATTCCGGCAAATGATAGAGGGTGTTTTTACGTGTTTATTGCATTAGTTTTAATTGTGTTTACATTGTGCATGCATGCATTTCATTTACTTTTTGTTCATTTTTTAGTAATTAATTGTTTTCGATTATGTCTCACTTGTGTGTGATGAATTCGCAGGAAAAATGACCGGAAAAACCAAAAATCGGAGCCAAGTGCCAAGTCAAGAAAACAAGGGCAGAACGATTGGCGCTCGGGCGGTAATATTCTACCGCCCGAGCGCGAAAAGAGAAATTCCGAGTGAAATTACAGAACAATTGGCGCTCGGGCGGTAATATTCTACCGCCCGAGCGCGAGATGAAAGCACCAAAGGATTTTCGACAGAAGGGTCGGCGCTCGAGCGGTAGTTTTCTACCGCCCGAGCGCGAATGTCGCACCAGCCAAGGAGAATTACAGAGAGTGTGGCGCTCGAGCGGTACTTTTCTACCGCCCGAGCGCCGCCTATTTTTGGAAATTATGGTGTGCGATTCCTTACCTTATTTTGAGAGGGGAATGGGATGGAAAGTCTTCTTGGCCGACTTGGGAGTGATTCAGACGTTTTTTTTGGAGAGAAAAAAGGATTTTGGAAGAGCTTTGGCACTGGGATTGAAGATTCAACAGTTTCCGGACATCGTTCTTCGCAGATTTCGTCACGCCTAGTATTTCTAGTTTAATTTCCTTTGTTTAAACATTGTTTTGTGTATTTTAATTATGAATTCTAGTAGCTAACTTTAAATATATTTGTTGGGATTAAAGGGGATCCTACCCCGAACTTTTAGTTGGTTAATTTATATGTCGATTTGTGATTTATTCTTGTTTATTCTACGATTTTCAGTGTGTCGTTAAGCGTAGCTAACTTTACGACCATTTTATATCACGAGTGAGTTCGAGAGAATACCTGGTGATAGGATCGAGTAGTATAATTCGCGGATCTACAATTTGCATAGATATATGAAATTGGATACGTGCCGATAGTCATAGTCCTTAGGGTCAAAAACTAGGGGGTTTCATTAATCGGAATGCGATTCATTCTTGATAAATAATTAAAGACATTTAATTACTTCATTTGAGTGAATTAGTTTGACATAGCTCGAGAGAGTGTGCTCAATTAAATAGGAAATCCTGTCGGAAGCGTAGAACACAATCGAACGAATTAATTAATAAGGGGTAGGTGAACCAGAATTCCCAACAAATTCCTCTATCATTTGAAACTCAATCAATCGATTTAGAATTCACATTTCATCATTTGATCTTTGAAATTGTTTATTTAACTTTCTTGCATTTTAATAGTTATAACACAATCAATCACTTTTCGTCGCTAAAGTTTAATAACTAAAATAATAATTGTTAAATACAGTCCTCAGTGGAACGATACTCGTATTCACATACACTATATTATTACTTGACATCGTGCACTTGCGATTATTTTTTGAGCATACAAAATCATATTTTATTGGGGAATTCACAGTGCAAGTTTTGCTCGATCAAATTTTTGGCGCCGTTGCCGGGGACTGTTAATCTACAATTATATTTCTAGTTATTTTCTTTAGTGTATTTTATTTTATTAAGCTAACACTCCATATTTTATTCCAGGTTTCTTGTCTAGTGCATGCCAAGGTCACTTGATGTGGAGTTTGAGTTCGACCCTGAAATCGAAAGAACTCTTCGCAGGAGAAGACAGCAGCAAAGACTGAAAGACTTGATGGAGAGGCACGAGCAAGAGCATGAGGAGGAGCGCCGCGAAGAGAGACAGATTGAGATGCCACGCCGCATACCAATGTTAGAGTATGCCCAGCCTTCTTTGGATGGTGCACGCCCTAGCATTGTGAGGCCTATTGTGCGGGCAAATCACTTTGAAATCAAACCAGCCATTATCCAGATGATTCAGAACACCGTCCAATTTGGAGGAACTGCTGTGGATGATCCAAACACACACATCGCGGATTTTCTTGAGATCTGCGATACTTTTAAATTTAATGGAGTTTCTGATGATGCTGTTAGACTGCGTTTATTCCCTTTCTCTTTGCGTGATAAAGCTAAAGCGTGGTTGAACTGTTTACCTGTAGGTTCGATAGCTACATGGGAAGACATGGCGAAGGCGTTTCTAATCAAATACTTTCCCCCATCGAAGACCATGAAGCTGCGGGCAGACATCACAACATTTGCTCAGTTCGATCAAGAGTCATTATATGAGGCGTGGGAGCGTTTCAAAGATCTACTACGAAGATGCCCACATCACGAGTTGCCACTTGGGTTAGTCGTTCAAACCTTCTATTATGGCTTACTTACTCCAAATCGTACTATGATAGATGCTGCTGCTTGTGGAAATCTATTGAGAAAGACTGCTGAGGAAGGATATGAACTACTGGAGGAGATGGCTGCTAGCAGTTATCACCCTCAATCTGACAGGAACAATCAGCGGAGAAGTGCAGGGTTTCACCAGGTAACTGATTTATCTGCTATTACTGCACAACTTGATGTCTTAAACAGGAAATTGGACGGCTTGAACATGGGTGGCACGGCCATGCGTCTCCAAGAGATATTCTGCGAAAAATGTGGAGGTGAGCACTATGTGAAAGACTGTCAAGATGGAAATCCATTCTATGTGCCCGAAGGAGCACCTGTGCATCAAGTGGGAGTCCAAAACCGTCCACGGAATGACCCTTATTCGAATACATACAATCCGGGATGGAGGCAACATCCCAACTTCTCATGGGGTGGCCAAAACAGTCAGAATCGACCACAGGGAGGACAACAGTATGGAAAACAGCCGATGTACAGATCCGATCCTCCCAAAGAAGAAAAGTCAAATTTGGAGCAAATGATGTCAAAATTTATCTCATCCACTGAAACTAGGCTTCAAAACCAAGATGCGTCGATAAAGGGGCTCGAGACTCAGATTGGAAAGTTGGCCAAGATGATAGCAAACCGAGAGCCGGGCACCTTGCCTAGCAATACCGAGACTAATCCAAAAGAGCAAGTGAAAGCCATTGAGCTGAAAAGTGGAAAGATTCTAGAGCCGAGAGAAAAAGGAAAAAGTCAAGTGCCGGATGAACAGACTGAATCATCTCAAGGTAAGTCTTCTAACCCTACACCCGCACCCACTGCACAACATAAGATTGTTATTCCTCCTCCTTTCCCTGCAGCATTGAAAAAGGCGAAATTGGATGCGCAATTCGGTAAGTTTTTAGAGGTATTCAAAAAACTGCACATTAATATCCCTTTTGCTGATGCTTTGATGCAAATGCCAAGCTATGCTAAATTTTTGAAAGACATCTTAGCTAACAAGCGAAAGTTGGAGGATCACATGACAGTGAACTTGACTGAGAGTTGCTCGGCTTTGGTGCAAAACAAAATCCCACCGAAATTAAAAGACCCAGGGAGTTTTTCTATCCCTTGCATGATTGGGGATGTTGTTTTTCGTAAAGCGTTGTGTGACCTTGGTGCAAGTATTAATCTTATGCCTCTATCTGTTTTCAGGAAACTTGGGTTAGGAGAGCCTAAGCCGACGAGGATGTCCTTGCAACTGGCTGACAGGTCTGTCAAGTACCCCCGCGGAGTGATTGAGGATGTGCTAGTAAAAGTGGACAAGTTTATCTTTCCTGCGGACTTCGTGGTACTCGACATGGAGGAGGATACAGAGATGCCTCTGATTTTGGGTAGACCATTCCTTGCGACTGGCAAGGCACTGATTGATGTGCAAGATGGGAAGTTGCGACTGAGAGTGGGCGACGAAGAAATTACTTTTGATGTTTTTAATGCACTTAAGCACACACTGCATTCTGATAGTTGTTTTAGAATTGATGCTTTTGATTCTCTTGCGTCTAACTATGTGCAGGATGCTCTTAGGGACCCTTTGGAGGCCACTATCGATACTGAATTGGGAGAAGAGGAATTGGATGAGGAGAGAGCTGAGATCGTAGCATTCTTCAATGCCAACCAACCATGGAGAAGGCCAATGAGGATGCGACTAGAGGATCTAGGAGAAAGAAGAGAGTTGACCCCTCAAAGGTCAAGCATCGAGGACCCCCCAACACTTGAGCTGAAGCCGTTGCCTCCACACCTCAAGTACGTGTACTTAGGTGAGAATAACACTTTACCTGTCATTATTTCTGCTGCTTTGACAGATGTGATGGAGGACAAACTGTTAGAAGTTTTGAAAGAGCACAAGAGTGCATTTGCGTGGAAGGTGGCGGATATCAAAGGGATCAATCCATCAGTCTGCATGCATAAGATCTTGATGGAAGAGAAGTACTCACCTCTTGTGCAACCTCAGCGAAGATTGAATCCTAAGATGCAAGAGGTAGTGAAAGCTGAAACGATTAAGCTTCTCGATGCAGGTATTATCTATCCTATATCTGATAGTGCATGGGTAAGTCCTGTTCAATGTGTACCAAAGAAAGGTGGGATTACGGTTATCACAAATGAAAATAATGAATTGATACCCACTAGGACAGTTACGGGATGGCGTGTGTGCATTGATTATAGAAAATTGAATGATGCCACCCGTAAAGACCACTTTCCCCTCCCCTTCATTGATCAAATGCTTGAGAGGTTAGCGGGACATGAGTTTTACTGCTTTCTGGATGGGTATTCGGGGTACAACCAAATTATGATTGCACCGGAGGACCAAGAGAAAACCACGTTCACTTGTCCTTACGGCACTTTTGCTTTTCGCCGCATGCCATTTGGTCTTTGTAATGCCCCTGCCACATTTCAACGTTGCATGACTGCTATATTCCATGATATGATAGAAACCTTTCTTGAGATATTTATGGATGACTTCTCGATATTTGGTTCTTCTTTTGATAAGTGTTTGCAGAATCTGAAGGTGGTGTTGAAGAGATGCGAGGAGACGCAATTGGTACTTAATTGGGAAAAATGCCACTTTATGGTACAAGAGGGAATTGTCCTAGGGCACAAGGTTTCGGGGAACGGAATAGAGGTGGATAAGGCAAAAGTTGAAGTGATCAAGAACTTACCACCTCCGGCGTCCGTAAAGGGAGTTAGAAGTTTTCTCGGCCACGCCGGTTTTTACCGGCGTTTTATCAAAGACTTTTCTAAAGTTGCAAAACCTCTCTCTTCTTTACTCATGAAAGATGTGCCTTTTGACTTTAATTCTGATTGTTTGCAGGCATACGAGAAGCTGAAGGAGCGCTTGGTGACGGCTCCTGTCTTGGTAGCACCGGATTGGGATCTGCCCTTCGAGATTATGTGCTATGCTAGTGATATTGCGGTAGGTGCTGTCCTCGGCCAAAGACAAGACAAGGTATTTCACACTATATACTATGCAAGTAGGACTCTAGATGAGGCACAATTAAATTATGCTACCACCGAAAAAGAGTTGCTTGCAGTGGTATTTGCACTTGACAAGTTTCATGCATATCTTGTCTTATCTAAAGTCGTCGTCTACACTGACCACTCCGCACTGAAATATCTACTTGCTAAGAAAGATGCAAAACCACGTTTACTTCGGTGGATTTTATTGTTGCAAGAGTTTGATCTCGAGATAAAAGATAAGAAGGGTGTTGAGAATGTAGTTGCAGATCATTTGTCTAGATTAGAATGTATTTGCAATGAGTCTGTTGATCATGCTATCAATGATTGGTTCCCGGATGAGCAACTCTTTGAAGTGAGAAATTGTCCATGGTATGCGACTTTTGCGAATTTTCTTGTCACCGGCACACCTCCACCGAACTTATCTTTTCACCAACGAAAGAAATTCTTTTCTGACGTGAAATACTATTTTTGGGAGGAACCATTCTTGTTTAAGATTTGTGCAGATTCCATGATAAGACGGTGTGTTGCGGAGGAAGAGATGGGATCGATTCTTACTCATTGCCATGACCGTGAGGTAGGTGGTCACTTTGGACCAACGAGGACGGCATCTAAGGTACTCGAATGTGGCTTTTATTGGCCAACCCTCTTTAAAGATGCTCGTTCTTATGTGCTAGCATGTGATAAATGCCAACGGACAGGTAACATCTCTAACCATCACGAAATGCCTTTAAATAATATCATTGAGTGTGAGGTTTTTGATGTGTGGGGAATAGATTTCATGGGACCGTTTCCCAGTTCTTTCACGAAAAAATACATTTTGGTGGCGGTGGATTATGTGTCTAAGTGGGTAGAGGCGGAAGCATACGCCACTAATGATGCTCAAGTGGTTCTAAAATTTTTGAAGAAAAACATTTTTAACCGCTTTGGAACACCACGAACAATCATTAGTGATGGTGGCACTCATTTTTGCAACAAACTCTTTGAAAAACTTTTAAGCAAATATGGTGTCACACATAAGATTTCTACCCCTTATCACCCCCAGACGAGTGGGCAAGTTGAGGTGTCTAACCGAGAGATAAAGCGAATTTTGGAGAAGGTGGTAGGTGTCAGTAGGAAGGATTGGTCGGTGAGATTAGATGATGCTCTTTGGGCATATAGGACTGCTTTCAAAACACCAATAGGCACGACACCGTACAGATTATTGTTTGGTAAAGCATGTCACTTACCTGTAGAGTTAGAGCATCGCGCATATTGGGCAACCAAAGCACTAAACTTTAACTTTACTGATGCAGGTGAACGACGGTTGCTTCAACTAGATCAATTGGAGGAGTTCCGAAATCTGGCCTATGATCTTGCATTGTCATACAAAGAGAAAACAAAGAAGGCTCATGACAAGAGAATCATCGAGAGAGAATTTAAGGAGGGTGAAAGTGTTCTGCTCTACAACTCCCGGTTGCGCTTATTTCCCGGTAAATTGAAGTCGCGATGGTCCGGTCCATTCGTGATCTCGAAAGTTTATCCATCGGGAGCTGTCGAGTTGAAAGATGGGAAGGACGGGACGTTCACGGTCAATGCCCAGCGCCTCAAGCACTACATGGGTGGCACAGTTGAGCCACAACTTGGAATCACACGGTTCCAAGATCATCCGAACTGAGACGGACCGACAGTCAAGCTCTCGACTATAAATTGAGAACTATTATTTTTCCCTTATCTTGCATTTAATTCTATTTTAATTATTGTCCTCTTTAGTCGTATTTATTGTTCATATCGTTTCTTGTTCTTCATTTTGTTTAAAAAAAAAAAGAAAAAAAAACAGAGAAAAGTGTGATTTGTCCCGAGAACTCGGCGCTCGGGCGGTAATTTATTACCGCTCGGGCGCGAAGTGAATGCAAATGTCCAGAGAGCGTGGCGCTCGGGCGGTAATATTTTACCGCTCGAGCGCGAATATCTGCCTCTCAAAAATTTTTCCCGAGGACTCGGCGCTCGAGCGGTAACTTTTTACCGCTCGAGCGCGACTGCCTTTTAAGTCGCAGATCCCCTTTCCCCCTTTCATTTTCTGCACGCCCCACCCCAAAAATCCCAAATTCTTCTTCACTATCTCCTTCAATTTTTGTGTGCAGGTGATCGATTTATTCTCCCAACCTCGGCAAGGCGACTCTTCTTCGTAGGAACACACGCCTAGTTCATCAATCGGGTCTTTGCTCCGGCCATCGTCTTCCTCTTTTACCCTTCCACTCCTATGGCTCCTAAAAGACACAAAGGTAACCCCGGCTCTTCTTCTTCATCTCCCGCTTTTGATAGAACACGTTTTGTGAGTGTGGAGGCTCGGGCTCGATACGAACATGCTAAAATTCATAGGAATCCTATAGCCGAGAGGGGGGTTCGGAAACAATTTGAGGACCGCGCTTTAGATATTCTTGTCGATATGATAAGGCGTAGATGGGACCAATTCTGTGAGCAACCTCATGCGGCGGTAATCTCGGTGGTGCGTGAATTCTATGCTAATGCCCCCGAGGCGCGTGATGGTAGGGTGTTTGTTCGGGGAAAACATGTATCGTACGACTCGACTACGATCAATGAACTCTTGGGGACTGCCGCGGTTGACGATTCCCTCTACGAGGCAATGACCGCGGACCCGAACTATAATTTGATTCTAGAAACCCTTTGCCATCCGGGCGCAACATGGAAACCGATGGGCGGACCGCCGAGTTGTTTTGAGGAGAGGTATTTGAAAATTGAAAATGCTATTTGGTATCTGTTTGTGGCGCGACGAATGATGCCCGTCTCGCACAAGAGCGAGGTTCAGAAAGAGCGGGCGATACTGCTGTTTGCATTGGCCAACGAGTACCCCATCGATGTGGGCAAGATTTTTAGTTCTCAGATTACCATGAGTGCTCACAACCGGCATATCGGGCTATTTTTCCCCACCATCATCTCTGACTTGTGTGCCGGGGCGGGAGTCGTGTTTCGCGATGATGAGGAATGGTTGCAGCCTATGAAGGCTATTTGTGTGGATGACCTCCAGCGAAAAAGTGCCAAACGAAACATTGACTTCCCAACTCCGACCGCGAACACGGGTGGACCCAGCACTGCCGCCCCACGTCGCCTACCACCACCACCCCGCCGAAGAACTCAAACCGATATGGTGGCCGAGAGTCTCGCCTTCCAAACGTATCAGGGTCAATTCAACTCGTATGTCACCGACCATCTATCTCATATTGACACCATGATGCGCTCGCTACTTGTGCAAGGGGGCTCTGAACCAGGGACTGTGCCGCCATCTCCGCTACCTCCTCCCCCATTCCAGTTCCAATACGACTATTATCCGCAGGGGGACGCCGGAGTGCAACCGCCGGAACATGACGAGGACGAGCCTTGATCAGGGGAGTTCACTATTTCCCCTTTCTTTTTATTTTTTGCATATTCCATCTTGCATTTGCATTCATGAGTTTGTTTTTGTTCTTATTGGGCGTTTCGTTTTGTGCTATGAGGGCATTGCACAACTAAAGTATGAGGGGGTGGGTAGTTTGTTTAGTTTGTCTACTTATTTGGGTTGCTTGTTTTGTTTGTCTAGTTAATTGGTTTAGTTTCGTTGCATTTCGGTTGTCGTTTGTTTAGTGTCGTTTATGGTGAGAAGACATGTTTATGAGCCAATGATGATGGTGAATTGATAGTTTATTGATTGGGTCACTTCGTAGATGACACTCGTGATTGTTAAAGCATGAATTATGGTACAAATTTTGAACTTTTTGAGCACATATGTGTGGGGGCTAGACTTTTGTAGGAATAATGGTGAAATTTGAGAGTTTTATGTGGTTAACTTGAAAGGCACCATTTGTGAGTTGATTTAACATGCAACCCCGTGAAAATAAGTCGCTATGTGGGACCTTGAAAAAAAAAAAAATATTTTTGATTTGCCGTGAACTTTACATTTACCTCCGTTCCAATGCACCAATTAAAAGATCATACTCCCTACCGGCTGTAATCCAAAGTCATATCATATTCTTAGCCTAGGGAGTACACGTGTGAAAATTGTGCATTCAAAAAATGAAAGAAAAAAAAAAGAGAAAAAGTTGGAGATGTAAGGTGAGGGGGAGCCGAAATAAAAGGAATGAAATTCTATTCCTAGGCTAAAAGTTGGAGATGTAAGGAGATGAGGAAAGTCAGACGATAAGTCGTGACGATTGCACAATGAAAATGATCGGTGTACTCCCAACTTTTAGCCACTTGAGCTTATTTTCCTTCTTTTCGACACCCTTATCTGCACTTAAAAGTTGAATAAAGTTCAATTTATGGCTAGTGATAAATGGACACGGGGATGTATGCTAGTGAAACTTGTATTGAAGTGTTGATTGAGTGAAACGCATGATTTGATGATTGATCTATTTGACGTACGAATGACTAGACCCATCATGACACACACACACGTTCAAATTAGTGTCAATATTCATGTGTAGATAAGAAGGAGTATTCGTTTGCGACTTGACTTGATTATGATCGGTAGTGGGAAAGTAAACTGAGGCATGAGCATAAACGTGTCGACTCACCGTCGACATTTAATTGAGTTGGTTAGTTTTTTTTTTTGAGTTTTTTATTTTCGTTATGTTTGTTTAGAATCTCGTGCTTTAACCTATTTTGCTCGAGGGCGAGCAAAAGGTTAGTATGAGGGGGTTGATAGAGGGTGTTTTTACGTGTTTATTGCATTAGTTTTAATTGTGTTTACATTGTGCATGCATGCATTTCATTTACTTTTTGTTCATTTTTTAGTAATTAATTGTTTTCGATTATGTCTCACTTGTGTGTGATGAATTCGCAGGAAAAATGACCGGAAAAACCAAAAATCGGAGCCAAGTGCCAAGTCAAGAAAACAAGGGCAGAACGATTGGCGCTCGGGCGGTAATATTCTACCGCCCGAGCGCGAAAAGAGAAATTCCGAGTGAAATTACAGAACAATTGGCGCTCGGGCGGTAATATTCTACCGCCCGAGCGCGAGATGAAAGCACCAAAGGATTTTCGACAGAAGGGTCGGCGCTCGAGCGGTAGTTTTCTACCGCCCGAGCGCGAATGTCGCACCAGCCAAGGAGAATTACAGAGAGTGTGGCGCTCGAGCGGTACTTTTCTACCGCCCGAGCGCCGCCTATTTTTGGAAATTATGGTGTGCGATTCCTTACCTTATTTTGAGAGGGGAATGGGATGGAAAGTCTTCTTGGCCGACTTGGGAGTGATTCAGACGTTTTTTTTGGAGAGAAAAAAGGATTTTGGAAGAGCTTTGGCACTGGGATTGAAGATTCAACAGTTTCCGGACATCGTTCTTCGCAGATTTCGTCACGCCTAGTATTTCTAGTTTAATTTCCTTTGTTTAAACATTGTTTTGTGTATTTTAATTATGAATTCTAGTAGCTAACTTTAAATATATTTGTTGGGATTAAAGGGGATCCTACCCCGAACTTTTAGTTGGTTAATTTATATGTCGATTTGTGATTTATTCTTGTTTATTCTACGATTTTCAGTGTTTCGTTAAGCGTAGCTAACTTTACGACCATTTTATATCACGAGTGAGTTCGAGAGAATACCTGGTGATAGGATCGAGTAGTATAATTCGCGGATCTACAATTTGCATAGATATATGAAATTGGATACGTGCCGATAGTCATAGTCCTTAGGGTCGAAAACTAGGGGGTTTCATTAATCGGAATGCGATTCATTCTTGATAAATAATTAAAGACATTTAATTACTTCATTTGAGTGAATTAGTTTGACATAGCTCGAGAGAGTGTGCTCAATTAAATAGGAAATCCTGTCGGAAGCGTAGAACACAATCGAACGAATTAATTAATAAGGGGTAGGTGAACCAGAATTCCCAACAAATTCCTCTATCATTTGAAACTCAATCAATCGATTTAGAATTCACATTTCATCATTTGATCTTTGAAATTGTTTATTTAACTTTCTTGCATTTTAATAGTTATAACACAATCAATCACTTTTCGTCGCTAAAGTTTAATAACTAAAATAATAATTGTTAAATACAGTCCTCAGTGGAACGATACTTGTATTCACATACACTATATTATTACTTGACATCGTGCACTTGCGATTATTTTTTGAGCATACAAAATCATATTTTATTGGGGAATTCACAGTGCAAGTTTTGCTCGATCAGCAAACATACGATCAAACATGGCGAGCTTTTAAATAAAATTAATGATGAGACCTTTCAAAATTAAAAACCCTCATTTTGAATAAGATTCAAAATTAATATTAAGCCCGAAAAGGGGAATTATAAATTTGTTTATAATTTCCATGTCTTCCATCGACAATGGGTTCATGATGAACGCTACCCGTGCTCGGGGCTCGGCTCATATTATTGGGGGGGCCCTGGGTGCCGGAAAGCTGTGACATCCATTGACATGGTGATGTGAACTACGTGGAACTCCCATGATTTCGGCTCATATTATTGAGGGAACTCATGGCGACCGTCCATTAAGGTTCAACATCGATGGGTAAGGCTTGAAACATAAAGATGAACGACGTCATATTATTGGGTCCTAATCAAACGTGAGACAAAGGTTTACGCAGAGGGTTGCATGGTGATGCAATTGAAAACTACCTTTTAGGAATTGTAATTGGCTGATATTATTCGGGATCATAATTCGCTAATTGGACCTTGCGTACCTACTGAGGAAAGGAGTTTTCCATTTTCACTAGAGGGTAGTGAAAGATGTCAAAACAGTGGGAGCAAACATTTATGAAGTAAAAGTCCATACTTCATATCTTACTCAATATTTTAAAATAGTCATCAACATTTATCTGTTTTATTTTTCAGTACAAATTTTGGCAATGTCTTCGATTCGCAATCCGCTATCTACAATACTCGACAAACACATATTAACTGGACCTAGTTACCTCAATTGACTAAGAAATCTGAAAATAGTCTTGAATTCGGAAAGGATAGCGTATACATTTACTGGGTCGCCCCCTGTAGAGGCTCCGACTGACTGCACTCCTGAGGAATTGCAAACTTACAAGGAATGGTGTGACCATGACTTGAAAGCCAAGTGTTATATGCAGGCTTCTATGAATGATGGAAGTCGGTTCTTAATGTGGATTCTTCATCTGGTACGAAGATTGGTCCACATGGGAAGGGAAAGAAGCGTTCTTTACAACGTCCCAAGAAGAACGTGCCCTTGATGAGGCAATCTCCGAGTCTCGTTGTGGCCGCCATACCAGTAAAGGCTGACAAGACTGCTGATGTATGTCATCACTGCAAGAAGCCTGAACATTGGAGGCGTAACTGCAAGGAATATCTTGCCCAGAAGAGTTCTGGAAACGGTATGTTCTATATTGAAGTAAACATTTCAATTAACTCTACTTCTTGGGTATTAGATACCGGCTGTGGATCACATCTCTGTAATGAGTTACAGATGATGGGAAGAAGTAGGAGGCTTAGGGAAGGTGAGACCTTCTTGAGGATGGGCAATGGAGCAAGAGTTGCTGCCAAGGCCGTAGGAGATGTTTACTTATTTTGAACAATGATTTCAAGTTGATTTTAAGAGATGTTTTGTTTGTACCTGATTTGGTAAAAAACATTGTTTCCATTTCTATGCTTGATAAAGATGGATATTCTTGTTTATTTAGCAAAGGTGTTTGCAACATTTACAAGAATGAATGTTTGATTGGTACTGGAGAACTTGAAAACGATATCTATAACTTAAAATTGAAAGATATTCCACTAAACAATGTCCAAGCAATAACAACAACAAACAAGCGAAAACAAGATACTCTAAATTCGGCACTATTATTGCATGCTCTATTAGGACATATTTCCCTAAGAAGGATGAACAAGCGAGTGGGAGTGGGCATGTTTGATATGTCTGATATTAATGCTCTCACGACTTGTGAATCCCGTTTTAAAGGAAAGATGACCAAAATTCCCTTTAAGGGCCATGTGGAGCGAGCCAAAGGGTTATTGGATTTGATCCATACCGATGTGTGCGGTCCACTTAGCATCACCACTAAGCATGGACATTCCTACTTCATCTCCTTTACCGATGACTTTTCGAGGTATGGGTATGTGTATTTGATGAAATACAAGTTTGAAACCTTTGAAAGGTTCAAAGAATTCAAAAGTGAAGTAGAGAAACAGTTGAGACGAAGCATCAAGATACTTCGATCGGATCGAGGTGGTGAGTATTTGAGTGCCGAGTTCCAAGAGTATCTTAGGGAGAATGAGATTCTCTCGCAGTGGACTCTGCCCGCTACACCGCAGTTGAATGGTGTTTCGGATCGTCGTAACCGGACTTTGATGGACATGGTTCGGTCTATGATGGGGTTCACGGAGTTGCCGCCATCCTTTTGGGGATATGCGCTTGAGGCAGCGGCACTGTTGTTGAACAATGTTCATTCAAAGGCAGTTGACAAGACACCATATGAGATATGGATGGGAAAGCCTCCCAAATATTCTTATCTTAGAATATGGGGGTGCCTTGCTTATGTGAATCAGGTAGTGGGAGATAAATTGGATAGTCAATCTATTTTATGTTACTTTGTGGGATATCCAAGAAATTCTGTTGGATATTATTTCTATCATCCCCAAGAAACAAAGGTGTTTGTTTCTAGGAGTTGTGGGGACCCGGACGCTAATCATCTTCTTACTCATTATTGGGATTTAATTATCAGTTCTGATAAACAGGGTCTAAAAATTTTTCTTTTTAAAATGTAACTGCGGAAGGTAATGGAATCTAAACAATATACATCTCTGTATAAAAACTACAGTTCAGTAGAAAAGTACAATACTGTACAACCTAAGTCTAAGGTTCAATTACTAAATTCAAGTAATAAACCAAGTCTGCTACAAGTTCGGAATCACCACGCTAACTCGTCTTCTCCCATCGTCATCTCGACCCTGATCCAGCCCCACCTATTGTCATGCACACATACAAAACAAGACAACAGCCGGATAACTCCGGTGAGAATAAATCCCAGTATAAAACATGGTAAACATGCATATACACATAATGATTCATGGAACATGCTGTCATGAATAAAAGCAAAGACAATAATAATAGATTTCATCATCTATGAACTCTAATCTAACTAAACATGCAATTCAAATCAGACAAACATGCATGTAAATAGTCTAAATCATGAAACATGCTGTCATGACTGAAAGTAATAACAATAGGTTCCATAGTCTCTGAAACCAATTCATCTACGCATGCTGTTCTAATCAAATCATGTATAGACTTGACTCAACTATAACTCTAGGGATCCCAGGGTGAATAAGACATCACTGGCTGTCACCTACCCAACCACTCGGGGCGACTGTACGTCTTATTCTTAGACTTCGGTCGGAGCTGTATCGACGGCTGACAATAGGAGTAATGGATACTCCTAAGTTGAGATACACCGAACGTCTAGAAGTCTGACAATGGCTGTCAAGACTTTCCTATCTTAAATGCAATGAATAAAAATCTGTAAACACAGCATAATCATATTCATAACTGAATATCACAATTATCTTACATGCTTGAATACAATTCTATAATCAAAGCATAATCAGGTAACAATATAAACAATAATCTAGTATGTGATTTTATTGGGAAACTTAAATTAATCTAATTTGAGTTATGCTTCCCGAATATCACATGAATTATACCTTTGTCGTCCCGGTCTGAGGAAGACGATGACCTGTATTCAAATCTGTCCATATCAAATCTGAAATGACAATATTGAATACCCTGTATCAGTGAATAACTCAATATACACCATGTTCTGATCAATACTCAAATCAGTATACAATCTGATCAATGTCTGAACAAAATACAATCTGAGTCATATCAATAATATCACAATCTAATCAAAATCATATCTGAATCTGATCAATCTAACTCAGCTGATGTTTCGACGGCATAACAATACAATCTGAATAACCCCGTCAATCTGAACATCACAAATAAAATACCAGCACTCAGAAGCAATACTGACATAACTCATAACCTCAACGATAACACAAATCTGATATCGAATCTCTGTCAATATCTTTCAAAAATCATAATAATTGCATAAACAGTCTATTCTTTAATCTGACTTCAATTCTATAATGTCTACGGTAGCAGAAACGCCATATCTGAATCACATGCAATTCTAGCAACATCATATTTTCAAAATATCTCAAAACGTAACAAAACTTACGTCCTTGTGTAGCTCGTGTCGAGAGGAACAGAGAACTGAAGTCGGATTTGAATTCTGATAGACGGATTTCTCACAATCGCAACTTTAAAAGGCGTAAGGATTTTTCTCTTCAAAAGCTCGGCCCTTTTTTCTGAATTTCTGATGAATTTACGTGTCATGCTCATATATATACTGCATGCAACACCGTAAGACGTGGCATCATTCTTTACGTTACACGTTAGACTGCGGGTGCGGTCGTGTATTGTAACGCGGGTGCGGTGACCCCACCGCGGGTGCGCTCCTGTTAGCACCGCGGGTGCGTTCTAGCCATTTCCAAAACTCCCAACTTTCTGCCACTCAACCGCGGGTGCGGTCTTGGTTGCACCGCAGGTGCGGTGTGGCTTCGGCCCTTCTTGCAAAAATCCACAATTGCATGACCGCGGGTGCACTCCTGTTTTGGGCGCGGGTGCGGTCTTGCAAACCCTATTTTCTCATGTCTTTTCTTCTCTCATTGCATGTCATGTATTCTCATATCTTCCAAGTCTCACGTTAATGAAAATTAATAATCTTGGTTTATCGATTCTATAATTCTTGGGCATTACATTTCTCCCCCTCTTAGATCTGAGTTCGTCCTCAAACTCACAACAATCAATTCAAAGATATCAGAAGAAATGTATCTCAAAGTTTAAACTAAACTCCCATATCTAATTCCAGTCTGGAATAAGAATTCGTTAAGTGTCATGTCATAACACTTCTTCAATTCTTCTGACAGAATCAGTCTCGCCTTACTGGCTATACAACATCCGTATAAACCAATCTACAGCTCATCACATATCAAGACCATCAGCTATTATCAAATCTGTTTATCTCAATCAAGGACATATACTGTCTTCAGCTTCAAATACCACTCGTCATCATCCGACGTTGATTTCTTAAATCTGTCCCTTCTGAACTGTCTTAATAATTATTGTCATACAGAAATTCATACAGTGACAATAATTCATAACAACTAGTGCTAACATTCAGCACTAAAGCTGTACCAAAATCTTCCAATATTTGGATAAAATATACTCTGACTGTCTGTCAGTCTGTGACAAATCTATAAGAAGGTTCATAATATATTCTGTCACAAGTACAAAATCAATCAAAAATCACAATCTGAAATAATCTACTATGGCATTCTGATTATTCTGACCATTTCTCTGACATCGATCTGTGTCATTTGGTCATGTTTGTACGTTATCTGGTATAAACTGATAGATATAGATTGAACAATCTGTCAATCTTAATCATATCATATCACAATCTGTAGAAAATGGCGGTAATTTCATTACGAAAGCCATAGAAATGTACTCTCATTTCTATTCAGAAACATACACATCTGTAATAATCTTCTGATTTCTGTATTTCTGTCTTTTCTGTTAGCGATTTAGACATATCAGTATAATTTCTGCCAACATTTCAGTACAATTCTGTCATAACTGATCTTATCTGTCTATATCACAACTATTTGTTCGAATACAATACACTCTTAATCATCAGACTGAACACTGAATCCATGATTGTAAGCTTCTGACAATATCTGTTCTTTCAGATTCGAACTATTTGATATACACAAATCAGTTAATAACATAAATGAAAGAAAATATACCTACCTGGTATTCAGCTCTGATTATCGATATCAAGCTTTGCTGTACAATTCTGACACATCTGACATCACAAGATAATCAGTCTCATACAAAACACAGAATCACATATCGGGTACTATGATCTGACTATTACAATCAAGTTCTGAACATTCTGATCACATTCTTGAATTACTGTAACTCTTGAATTCAATTCTGATTCGGTTGAGGCTGTATATACTCCCACTGGTTCACAATAATCTGTAGCATATACGGATTCAAACACAGTAATATCAAATTAGAAACGAAATATTACTATCCTATACAGATCTAGTGAGTTCAATGAACTCATAAAACAAGGATTTCTGATAAATATCTTCATGTCATTCTGATCAACTGGTATATCTCATCTGCAAATAAAATATGCTCCCAAAACAATACAAGATGTCTCAAATACTGATTTAGAACAATATCAATACTCAAGCGGATATAAAACAATAGTTGAACAAAATAATCTGTCAAATTAGACAAAATATATCCCTGACAATTCTGACATTTCTGAACTTTCTGGTCTTTCTGATATCGGTATCTTATCAGTCACTGATCGAAATCTCAACGGTGTCAAACTCAATCAGTATAAAAACTTCAGATAACGCATACTCTGAATACAATATGTTTCAAGCTAGATTCTTATCTGAATAATTTCTGTATACAATCATCACAGTTTTCAGAATATTCAATATAATCTTCAGATATTCGATTCAGTCAATCAAATGCTGCAATTATATCAAAATCTCATAGATATAACCAGCATAGAGTCATCAGAACATCTCTGAAGATACTGACACATGTCAAAGAGCAACACTAAATCAAATGCAACTCCTGGTCGGTACTCTTCTACTGATCTTTCAATTCATTCTGTATCATTCTGTACATTCAACGTTATTCTGTGTTGAATTCTAAAATAACAATCAGTATCTGAGCTGAATTCAATTCTAAAATCTATCTTTCTGATATAACTTAAATCTAACATCTTATCTAGGCAAACATCAGCCAACTCATGCATTATTGGCAAATCTGCCAATGCTAGACTCGATTTCAGTAAATCTACTGAATACATAAGGATACCATCTGTTCCTTTCTGTATTAATCGAGTCATAGACAATCTAAATATCACAGGAATTCTAAATCTAGAATCCTTATCGTGGTATCTCCACTGATCAGTCATCTCTGGTCTAACTCTTACCATTTCTGGAAAAATTCTACATTATGTCTGTACTTGTTCAGCATATTAATATCACTAATGCAGTCAAATCAGAACACAAGTACATCATAATCTAGCTCAATCTCATTCTCATCTTACTGTAGTATACAATATATATAGAAATCTCTGATATCAATATTTCCTCAACAAGCAAGGACATCAATACTACAGTACACACCAACCCCACAGATACAGCATATTTCCATGCAACTTAGTCAAATATATTCTTAACAAATGCATTAGTATATATCAATACATATGCAATAGAATCATAAAGAATAGTACCTGTTGTGAATCCTGGATTTGTGTTTTCACTTGAACTCTGTTCCCTACAATCTTCGGGAACGCTTCTGGGGACAAACTTTAGCAAAGTGTCCCGGCTGTCCACAAATATTGCATCTACCAGTCACTCCCTGGCATTGCTCGGTGGGATGTCTCCCTCCGCAAGTTCTGCAATACACTCCAGTATAACTCGGGCTAGAACCACTGGAGCTAGAGGAACCGCTTCCTAGCTTCTTAAATGGTTTCTTCCGAGCTTTCAGCAAATCTTGCTTTCCAATCGTACTGCCTTGATCAAATTGGAGAGGGGATTGCTGTGTCTGGGGTTGCTTCACACACAACCTCCCTAACTGTCTAATCAGACTTGCCTCCGCTCTCTTCGCTCTACTCAAGATATCAGTAAAATGGTAAGGTCGCTGCAAATTCATAAATGCAACTACCTCTGAATTCAATCCTCTGACGAATTGATTCACTACAGCTTCGTCATCTCCAGTTAACTGAGGAGCAAAACGCAATAACATAGAGAATTTAGCAGCATATTCGTCAATATTCAATAGGCCTTGTCCCAAATTCTCAAATTCTGCTCTTTTGTCCTCCCGATACGAAACGGAGAAAAACCTTTGGTAGAATTCAGCTCTGAAGACTTCCCACGTGATCACAGTACCACGTTGTGTTAATACTCCTTTCATGGTAACCCACCAACGTCTGGCAGCCTCTCGTAACTGGAGAAATACCAATTTAACTTTCTGTTCCTCTGTACAAGCAATTAAATCAAATAGTATTTCTATGTCATCCAACCAGTTCTGACAATCTTCCGATGTCTCGATACCACTCAACATCGGCGGCTGAAATAACTGAAGTTCTGCCAACTTTGCTTCTATCTGAGTTTCTGATGCATCTATCTGTTCAGAAGAAGTACTACCCCTTTCTGGAATTCTCCGAAGCGGTATATCTGAATATCAAACAGATTAGTACCCAATCTATACCATTTGTCTCAGCCCTCCTCTGATCATATACCTCTGATTCAGACTCGGTTCTGATTCAGGCTTAGTAATTACATGCTGCAATCAACTAAGATACAAACAACATGTAATAGGGAAAACAGTAAATCATGCTAGCACCCATAATGTAATTCAACATTATAATAAATCTCATGCTAGCAATCACATGCAAGGAAGAAAATTCAATCTACCCTGCTCATTCCCTACTATCTCAGTCTAAGAATCTATCAACTCTGACTATCTCAATCTAAAGGATCTATCGCTCTGATAATCTAAGTCTAAAGGAACTATCGGCTCTGATACCACCTGTTGTGGGGACCCGGACGCTAATCATCTTCTTACTCATTATTGGGATTTAATTATCAGTTCTGATAAACAGGGTCTAAAAATTTTTCTTTTTAAAATGTAACTGCGGAAGGTAATGGAATCTAAACAATATACATCTCTGTATAAAAACTACAGTTCAGTAGAAAAGTACAATACTGTACAACCTAAGTCTAAGGTTCAATTACTAATTTCAAGTAATAAACCAAGTCTGCTACAAGTCCGGAATCACCACGCTAACTCGTCTTCTCTCATCGTCATCTCGACCCTGATCCAGCCCCACCTGTTGTCATGCACACATACAAAACAAGACAACAGCCGGATAACTCCGGTGAGAATAAATCCCAGTATAAAACATGGTAAACATGCATATACACATAATGATTCATGGAACATGCTGTCATGAATAAAAGCAAAGACAATAATAATAGATTTCATCATCTATGAACTCTAATCTAACTAAACATGCAATTCAAATCAGAAAAACATGCATGTAAATAGTCTAAATCATGAAACATGCTGTCATGACTGAAAGTAATAACAATAGGTTCCATAGTCTCTGAAACCAATTCATCTACGCATGCTGTTCTAATCAAATCATGTCTAGACTTGACTCAACTATAACTCTAGGGATCCCGGGGTGAATAAGACGTCACTGGCTGTCACCTACCCAACCACTCGGGACGACTGTACGTCTTATTCCTAGACTTCGGTCTGAGCTGTATCGACGGCTGGCAATAGGAGTAATGGCTACACCTAAGTTGAGATACACCGAACGTCTAGAAGTCTGACAATGGCTGTCAAGACTTTCCTATCTTAAATGCAATGAATAACAATATGTAAACACATCATAATCATATTCATAACTGAATATCACAATTATCTTACATGCTTGAATACAATTCTATAATCAAAGCATAATCAGGTAACAATATAAACAATAATCTAGTATGTGATTTTATTGGGAAACTCAAATTAATCTAATTTGAGTTATGCTTCCCGAATATCACATGAATTATACCTTTGTCGTCCCGGTCTGAGGAAGACGATGACCTGTATTCAAATCTGTCCATATCAAATCTGAAATGACAATATTGAATACCCTGTATCAGTGAATAACTCAATATACACCATGTTCTGATCAATACTCAAATCAGTATACAATCTGATCAATGTCTGAACAAAATACAATCTGAGTCATATCAATAATATCACAATCTAATCAAAATCATATCTGAATCTTATCAATCTAACTCAGCTGATGTTTCGACGGCATAACAATACAATCTGAATAACCCCGTCAATCTGAACATCAAAAATATAATACCAGCACTCAGAAGCAATACTGACATAACTCATAACCTCAACGATAACACAAATCTGATATCGAATCTCTGTCAATATCTTTCGAAAATCATAATAATTGCATAAACAGTTTATTCTTTAATCTGACTTCAATTCTATAATGTCTACGGTAGCAGAAACGCCATATCTGAATCACATGAAATTCTAGCAACATCATATTTTCAAAATATCTCAAAACGTAACAAAACTTACGTCCTTGTGTAGCTCGTGTCGAGAGGAACACAGAACTGAAGTCGGATTTGAATTCTGATAGACGGATTTCTCACAATCGCAACTTTAAAAGGCGTAAGGATTTTTCTCTTCAAAAGCTCGTCCCTTTTTTCTGAATTTCTGATGAATTTACGTGTCATGCTCATATATATACTGCATGCAACACCGTATTACGTGGCATCATTCTTTACATTACACGTTAGACCACGGGTGCGGTCGTGTATTGTACCGCGGGTGCGGTGACCCCACCGCGGGTGCGCTCCTGTTAGCACCGCGGGTGCGGTCTAGCCATTTCCAAAACTCCCAACTTTCTGCCACTCAACCGCGGGTGCGGTCTTGGTTGCACCGCAGGTGCGGTGTGGCTTCGGCCCTTCTTGCAAAAATCCACAATTGCATGACCGCGGGTGCGGTCTTGCAAACCCTATTTTCTCATGTCTTTTCTTCTCTCATTGCATGTCATGTATTCTCATATCTTCCAAGTCTCACGTTAATGAAAATTAATAATATTGGTTTATCGATTCTATAATTCTTGGTCATTACAGGAATGCAACCTTTTTGAAAAAGAAATTTCTATTGGATAGAAAAGAGAAGATGATAGAACTCGAAGAGGTTTGAGAGACACCCACAATTATAGAACCCACACCTGAAGAGCCAAGAGAGGAGATACAAGCTCCTAGAAGATCCGAGAGAGTCTCGAGACCACCTATGAGGTATGGTCTGCTTTTTTAAGAGGTCCATGATAAGCCTAACCATGGATGTGATCCAAGGACCTTCAAGGAAGCGTTATCTGATGCCGATTCATCCAAGTGGCTTGAAGCGATGGAATCTGAGATGAATTCCATGCATTCGAACCAAGTGTGGAATCTCGTGGATCCACCTGAGGGAATTGTTCCTATAGGATGTAAATGGATTTACAAGAGAAAACTTGGGGCTGATGGGAAGGTATTGACCTTCGAGGCGCGATTGGTGGAAAAAGGATATATACTCAAAGACAAGGAGTTGTCTTTGAGGAAACTTTTTCTCCAGTTGCAATGTTCAAGTCCATAAGGATATTGCTAGCCATAGCTGCATGGTATGACTATGAGATATGGCAGATGGATGTCAAGACAGTCTTTCTTAATGGGGATATTAAGGAAGAGATTTACATGTCTCAACCTGAAGGGTTTACATTTGTCGGAAGTGAGTATGATATGCAAACTTCATAGATCTATTTATGGTCCAAAGTAGGCATCTAGGAGTTGGAACTTTAGATTCGATAGTACAATCAAAGAGTTTGGTTTTACTAAGAATCCTGAGGAACCCTGTGTGTATAAGAAGGTTAGTGGGAGTGCTATGACATTCCTGGTGCTTTATGTTGATGACATTCTACTTATTGGGAAATGATGTAGAAATGTTGCAATCAACTAAAATATGGTTAGCGAGTAAGTTCTCGATGCAGGACTTGGGTGAAGCATCTTTTGTATTGGGAATACAGATCTATAGAGATAGATCAAAAAGATTGCTTGGTTTCACCCAGTCCACATACATTGATACCATCGTGAAGCGGTTCTCGATGGATGAGTCCGAGAGAGGACATCTACCAATGTGTCATGGCGTGTCCCTATCCAAGTCTATGTCTCCCAAGACTGATGCAGAGATAGAGGCGTTGACACGCATTCCGTAGGCATATGCAATTGGTAGCATCATGTATGGGATGATATCTACACATCCTGACGTGGCTTTCGCACTATGTGTAGTGAGTAGATATCAATCAAACCCTGGTCTTCCACACTGGAAGGCTGTGAAAGACATCCTTGAGTATTTGAGAAGGACCAATAAGTTGTTCTTGGTCTATGATGGTGGAGAACTGAAATTGGAAGGCTATACCGACTCTAGCTTCCAAAGCGATATCGATGACTCGAAGTCAACCTCTGGGTTTTTATTCATGCTCAATGGTGCTGATGTCTCTTGGAAGAGTTCCAAGCAAGACAGTACCGCGGATTCAAACACAAAGGCCGAATACATTGCTGCATCAGATGCAGCAAAGCACGCTGTTTGGATAAGAAATTTCGTCCAAGAGTTTGGCCTCATTCCTAATGGAGTTGCTCCTGTCCCAGTGTTTTGTGAAAACACGGGAGCTATGGCTCAAGCAAAGGAGCCCAGGTCTCATCAGAAGTCCAAACACGTTTTGAGAAAATACCACATCCTCGGAGAGATTGTGGAAAGAGGAGAAGTGTTTTTTGACATACTCGGCTCCGCAGATAATGTGCTGATCCACAAACTAAGCCTTTACCTGGACCATTATTCGAGATGCATCGCGAATCAATGGGTTTGAGGCATATGGCTAGTTGGCTCTAGTGCAAGTGGGAGATTGTTAGAGTAGGTGCCCGCCGAGCCAAGTGTTGGCCGAGTGTTAACAATGAAACTCTATGTATAAACGATCTTTATTTAATAATATTTGAAATTATTGTTTGGGCACATCTCTATCTGTATACCCATGCTAGTTGCATAGATAAAGCCCTTGAATATAAAAATAGTAGAAAGAATATGAAATGCTCATATGATGAGTATCATGAAACTCATATTTGGAATACTGTATATTCTAAACAGTTCCTAGTCGATTCAACCGCCGCTAAGAAGGATATAGGCCGCTCGAGTTCGAGACTAGTATCTGCGATGTGAGTATCATGTTTCATTGGTAGGGGACATTGTGATGTCCGAGCATGCAGATAGTTGATCCTGGTAGAGTGCACAGAACAACCCTCCATAAAGGACTTTCCAAGTGGTTCTCACTTATCGAGTGGAAACGTCCTAGTTTATGGTTGTACACCATTAGTCCTTATGACCCGGGACAACATTGAGACTCTATGTGCTAGCATTGCACTTTGACTTGTTTACAGACTCTCAAGGGGTCATCAGGTGGCAAGGTTGGGTGTTTTGTCGAAACATATAGGAGTCGATGCATTGTAGTCGGGGATTCACCGCTTACCTTCGGGTATGGATATCCTATATGTATGTAGTATGAAATCTCTGATCAGATTATGGTGGTTATTATGAAAGGGGTTTCTTAGATTACAACATCGATGCAACTACAACATACACATAGTATCGATTCATTGACAACTCTCGATATACCAATGGTTGTCGAATCGGTCGGGATATATGGGTTGAAGGGACCGTACTGTACGCTAACCATAATTGAATGGTTCTTGCAGGCCCTATAATTTGATACCTAAGGAATCATGTAAGCGATGCTACTAGGCGTTTAACATGATTGGTTGGGTACTATCAGACTTTAGTTCTGACGTTCTTATTATCAAGGAGTTGATAAGTAAGAATGGAGCAATTGGGGTATGCTCAAATAAGGACATGTTTAGTCCGAATCACATGGAGATGTGAACCCACGGCTAGTTGTATCAATGAACCATTGAGGGTCACACAAGTGCAACTTTCTAGATCCCGTTGAGAAATAAAATAGTTCAATGTGTTGAACGGCTTATAAAACAGTTTATAAGTGTAAATAAAATAGAAGTATGACTTCTATAAGGAGAATGCAACTTTTAATTTGAGAAAATGTTCCTAAATTAAAAGTTGGTCAAACGAGTAATGCATTTGAAAATTGTGATTTTCATATATATTATTATGGACTAAATTAAATTAATTCAAGTGTTGAATTAATTAAACACTAGTGGACCTAGTAGAGTCCAAATAATTAAATTGATTCAAGTGTTGGATTAATTAAACAACATTGGACCTTGTAGAGTCTAATTTGAAATAATTATTAAACTAGTGGGCTTGAGTAAAATCAGGTAAGGCTTAATTGGTCTCAAATTTGTTTGAGACAATTAAATTAAATTCCACGGGCCTTGTAATTGTTACGAGCCCGAATAGAATGTGCATGGAGAGGTGAAGAGTTGGGAGACAACTTTTTCAATGTTCAAGGCATGGCATGCAACATTTTGGCTTTAACTTTTTCAACAACCAAGAAAAACACTCTTCCCTCTCTCCTCCCCTCACCATGGACGAAAATTCTTGCCCTATTCTCCTCCATTTTTGCTTCTTCAATTGTTGATGAAAGCATACACTTCTCAATGAAAAATGGTCTAATTTTTCTAGTGCAAAATTAGAGTGGTTCTAGCTTGTTGGTTGTGGACCTAATTTTGAAGGAAAGATTCAAGAACAAGGGGAAGCTTGTAGATTGTCATCCTTTGAAGAGCTTAGTTGTTTGACATCTAAGTTGGAGCCATCATCAATCTTTTAAGATTGATAGGTATATTTTCTAAACACACTATGAATGTCATATTTTGTGTTTTTGTATTTGCTACACACTAGTATATGAGGTGTTCGAATTTCTTGCCGTTGAAAATATGATTTTCGAAAATTTTAAAACTTCTGTTGCGCATTAGAACACCTAAAATCGATCCTCTTTCACCCAGTGCCTAATCTGAACTCCTAGCCTAGACTGAAGGAAGCACCTTTCAGCCAACACTTCTTTAACGCATGTGTTTCAAACACTACATGCACAAGTTTATTGTTTTTGTGCAAGACTGTATTTTGGTGGTGGCGGTGAGTGTGTGTGTGTGTGGGAACCAAACAAGTAATACATCGGAAAGGGGTTCTCACACACTGAAGGAAATGTGCTTCTAATCTAAGCTGATAACACGTTGAAGTGTCCCTCTGGGATGATTTATTCTTGTAAGCTAATATGCAATATGCGTGCCCTTTTTCTTTGTATCATCACACACTCGTATTTTATTGGTCTTCACTGATCTTATATTTATAGGCGAGAAACTGATTGTACAGTGAGACTCAATAATTGTATCCGTTGCAGCTTGAATGTGTTCCTCGAGATTCGTGTCTCTACTTTTCCGACATCTATGCTAGAACTTTGTCTTTAAAGCTTTGCTGCAACGTCCATTTACTGTACTATTGATAGTACATATGCTTTAACTAGTATGCACAGCTTGATTTCATTTTATAAGCTTATTGTGTTCGGCAAACTGATTGATTTCTAACTGATGCTCTGAACTGGTTAGTATAACTAGTCTTGAACTGGTTCGGTGAAATCAGTTGGCTCATCAGCTGAACTGGTTTCACTGATTCAGTTGAACTGGTCAGTTGGGCTTTCCATCGGTTGAACTCTTCATCAGCTGGCCGAGCTTTTGAAGGTCTTCTGGTGAATCACCTATCAACCGATCAATCAATTGAATTGTTCTTTGATACATAAGTTGGACAGATTCAATTTGGGCAATCAGTTGGCACTTTCAGTTGGCGTTCTCGAATGCTTCAGTTTGGCTTGTTTAACTGATCATTTTGAAGTCGGATCAGTGTTCAGCTTCCTGCGCAGTTAGGTAAGTCATTATAAACAAAATAACAAGTTTTGTTAATCATCAAAATCAAGATTGCGAACATGAAATGTTTCGACAAGATATTTGAGATATGATTTCGGAAATAGAAATTAACATAATTAACGGAACCAACATGGCTACGAAAAATTTCAATGATTGGTGAATTGATTCTGGTGCTACCATTGATGTCTGCAACGAGAAGAAATTATTCTCATCATAACAAATTGAAAATAAAGAGCAAATAATTATCACGGGGAATAATAGTGCAGCAGTGGTTGCTGGAAAAGGAACATTGAAAATTGTATTTTCATTCAGAAAGAAACTTTAAACAATGTCTATCATGTTCATGACATTAGAAAAAAATCTTGTATCTGCTAACCTCACGTGTAAGCATGGATTGAAGGTTGTACTTGAGGGCAACACGTGTATCGTATCTAAGAATGGGTCTTTTGTAGGAAAAGGTTACCTATGTGATGGAATATATAAGCTTAGTATCGATGATATTAATAAACTATGAATTGTGTTTATCTTATTGACTCTTTTGATGTTTGCAATGTTCGTTTATGTAATGTCCGAAAAATCAATGCACGTAAATCACATGCATGCAAATGCTTTAAATTATATATTTATTTTTCTTAATTGATTTTAAATACTAAAATGATATATTTTACCTGCTTAAATGTTTAAAGTGCATGATTTCATGAAATTGAAGAATTTTACACGAATATTCGATAATAAGATGGGGAAAGGAGACCAGGACGACCAAGACAAAAAAATATTTTCAAGGCTTATTAATATGATTAAATTTTCCTAAAAATAGTAGAGTTCAAAGTATTTTATGAGTCGAGAAAAATTTTATCCGGGAAGCCAGGTTTGGGTAAACGAGGGACTTTTAAAAGATCAAAATTATTATTTTTGAAAACTAATTTTCATAAAATTTTATTTTTCAATTAAATAGGTTTTATTGTGCCAAATTTACGTTGGAAAAGTAGGCCAATTGCTCCTAAACTTGGAAGCCCAAAACCCAAGCCCATTATCATGTAAATTAAAATATATAAAATAGAAACCTATGCTTTCAAAGCACCATGTCAGCCAATCCTCAAACAAAATACACACACTAAATTTCAAAAATCGTAAGGGAAGAAAACAAGGAGTCTTCGTCACCCGTTCGTTCTTCCTCGCACCCCACACCAACGATCGTATTTTCAAGCGTTCTAAAGCACAAAGTTATTCTCTATACTCTTTTGACGCATCATTCAAATCATATTATGCTTGTTTTATGTAGGTTTTCATGAAAAATATTTGAGTTTAAATTGATTAATGTTTGACGAAAATATTCAGTGTCGTTTAATGGACAACACAAGGTCTGGATGAGCATGGAAGATCTGTGCATGGGTAGGAGGCAGAGTCCTAGGGTTTGCTCATTGGTAAGGGCACGGCTAGGGGGAAGCACCTCATAGGGGCTGTCTAGGGCTTGTCAAGGGCTCGGCTTGGGCTGTGATGAGGGGTTAAGAAGAGTCCTAGGGCAGCTGGACACTGCTGCTTGTAGATATGGAGCAAAACCGCAAGCATGAGGGCTGAGAGGTGCGCACAACTCGCGTCCGCGGTAGGGAGAGGGGAACACGAGGTAGGCTTGATCCAGGGGGCTCTTAGTGGCCTAGGGGGTGGACCCATGGGTTGTTGCAGGCTTGGGTATGGCTGGCTCGAAAAAGGGGCGTGCATGGTATGGAGAAGAAAGGAGAACGCGCGGCTTGGCTTAGAACATGGGATGGCTCGACGCTGGTCAGGAGGGGTTCAGGTAGAGTTCATGAAGCTTTGGTCGTGGTTAGGTCCAGGGTGGTCCAGTGGTGGCTCGAGATTTAAGGATGTGAATGGCTCTACGGAGGTAAAGGGTTCGGATTTAGTGATGGCTGGGCTATGGGCTAGGTGTGCTGATCGAAGATGGTTCATGGTGGTCTAGGAGGGGCCGGACATGGTCTGGTCTTTGGTGGCTCGAGGATGGTTCGAAGGTTTTGTAAATAAAACGTAACCTAGAAATATTAGGGTTCGAAGTTGGATTGGAAAAAAGGGGTTTGAATCATGGTCCACGGCTGTTGGTTCATGGTTCACAAAAGTATTTTAGGGATGAAAAATTTATATTTAAAGTTTGGGAAAAAAATATTAAGTTTTGAATTAATTCGGGAATTAAACGCTTCACGTTTTAGTAATTACGGAAATAAATAGAAAGGATCGGTTTTACGTCTAAGAAAAATATTAGAAATCAATTTTAAGCTTATATGATGGTTTGTGATAGGCTCGAGTCAACAAAAGTAAGGAAAAGTCAAAATCGAGAAATTTTAAGTCCAGGGGCGAAACTGTCATTTTACACCTTGGTAAGTACAAAAGGGGTTGGCAGTGTTCCGAAGGATTATAGCTCATGCTAAATGATATTTTAAAAGGTTTATGACGAAAATATGAGATTTTATGATTTATGATAAAACTGTGAAATTTTTACTGTTAAAATGTTATTTTTCGAATGTGGAAAGGACAACATATTTTATGATTACAAAGAAAAGGAAAAATATATTGAAGTATGTGAATTGAATGTGACAAAAAAGATATGATATATGATTTTGGGAATGTCGTGAGGGAGATGGCCCCAGATAGAGCTCGTTTACGGGAGAAGACCCTAGAGGAAGCACAACGATCGTATTTCCATTTTACGTCGGTGCCTAGAGCTCGTCCCCATGTGCAATGGTGAGCTAAGACTGATCAGTCGACCAGAGGATAAAGGCTAGTCCCTTTCAAGGATCAAACTTCACCAAAAATAATAAACGATTGACATTTTTATGATTTATGAGATATTTATGATTACAAGATTCTTTTAAATAAAAGTATGATTTTAACGTATGTTTTTGTATATGTATTATTTGATACTTATGTTTTGAACGTGCTGAGTCATTAGATTCACTAGGTTTGAATGTTGCAGATGAGGATGTTATTGAGAGAGACGATGACGCTTGAGTGAATCGAGGCAGATAGTATACTCCCGAGGGACATTATTTTCCGCATTAGCTTGATAGTTAAAGTTCTAAAGGATTTTTTTTAATGATTTAATAGAGATTTTCATTATTTATTTTTAAGTTCAAGTTTGGATTATTTTTAAATATTGACGTATGATTTCGGAAAGGTTGTGTGGTTTTTAATTAATGATTTCGAATTTTATATAAAAACAATTAGTATGATTTTAAGGTCAAAAAGTAGTGGGTGTCTCAGTTGGTAACAGAGCGAATTTTCCCCAAAGGGTTGTGTTACTGCTACTCCGAGAAGCTCAAGAAGTCACGCCTCAAGTATGTTAGTTTTTACTGATTTAAATTTATATGCTAAAATTTTTTAAATGCTTTCATGATGCATGATAGAAAGGTTAGGTGCATGATATTTCAAAAATTAAATGCATGTTGGTTACATGGTTTGGACGGTGTGTACAGTTATGCCCCCGAGTCGTGAGGAGAATTTGGTTTTGCGCATCTCGAGTTTTGCACTTCCTAAGACTAAGTTGAGGCGAACTGAACTTGGTTATTTAGGACTATTCATTTCGAGTTCTACATTGTGTAGGAAGAGAATTTCGAACTTGATAGTTATGGACTGAATTTTTTAGGAATCATGAACTTAAGGACTGAATTATAAGAGAATGAGGAACTTAATTGCAAGTTTTCAGAAATGTTTAGGGCGATTTTAAAATAAATCAAAAATCTAGAGGGCTTAGTGTAAGAATCCAAAAAATTGGTGGGATAAAATGTGAAAATTTTTGTGCTAAATTGGAGAATTCAAGAAGTTTTGGGTCTTAATTGAAAATTTTAGGAGAATTATGGGTGGGTCATTTTAGAGAATTTTTGAAATCTATGGGAGACATTTTGGATTAAATTTGATAGCTTGAGGAGCTAAGAATGCGATAATTGAGGCTTGATCGAATAATTCAGGAGCTTTGGGATTTAGGTAACAATTTACTAAAAAATAAAAGGGTATATTTGAATGTTGTCAGCAAGTAAATTACAAATTAAGGGTTACATAAGGAATTGCGATTTAAGGAATTAGACAGATATGTAAGTATGGGGATGTATTAGGTACCTAAGTTTTGAATTGGTGATAAGAGTACATTGGTGACTATGGAACAAGTATTTTGGGAACATTTGGAAATATGTATTCGGATTATATAGTATGTTCTATTCGGTAAATAATTTATGATTTTATGGATGCTAGGTTCTGTGGACTATGAGATTTATGGTAATAGATCGAACTGAAGCCTCATGGATGAATTTTTGAGTTCCAATATAGGAAATATTATTTTTGGGTCAAGGATTTACCTTGTGAATATTAAGTTTGGTTTTTAGGAATGCTAAACACTTAAATTGGGATATGTAAGACCTTGAATTATCTTGACTACCGTAAGTTAAGGAATGACATTTCCGGGATAAGGAAATTACTCTACATTTTGGGATAACAATTAGATAACTACCTTACGTGAAATAAGACAGAATATAGATAAGTATCGAGAAAGAGTATCACAATAAGTTTTGTATTTACATGATACTAAGAGTAAAAATTATATTGGAAGGTGGATAAAGATGTTCTTCCATAGGGCATTAAGATTTTGTAAGTGCAAGGTCATAGGATCTTGAATTCTGAGGTTTCATATAACTGTTCAATTTGATAGTGGGATTTAGAATCAAATCATGACGTGGAATGGTGATTCGGTAGGTTTGAATCATTTAAGTACCTAGAATGCTTGGGATTTAAGAAAACAAATTGGTGATAGGATTCGGGACAATATGTTTGGCTTATACAAGAATGAGGTTCTAATAAGTACGAGTCAGTAAAGTGTTTTATAATCGTGAATATTATAAGATGACTATGGATTGAAACTGGGTTGGCAATAGGAGTGTTGTGGGGACCCGGACGCTAATCAAGTTCTTAATCATCATTGGGACTAATTAATCAATTATAAAACAGGGTCTAAAATTTTTTTAAAATGCGGAACGTAGTGAAATCAAACTAATATACATATCTGTATAAAATACAATACAAGTCCTGTACTGCATGCATCCAAAATAAACTAAGGTTCAACATCTAAATATCAAGTGTCAAAACCCTATATACATCCAAGTCCGGAGTCTCCACTCAATCACGATCTCTCCTCATCTCCTGGACCCTGATCCTGTCCCACCTGTTGTCCTGTACACATACAGACAAGACAACCGCCGGATAAATCCGGTAAGAATAAATCCCAGTATAAATCAACGAAACATGCAATCATATAAACAATATAAAGCATGTAATCAGGTAACAGATATATGTATCAAAATCTGAAACATAATCAATCATAAAACTGTCAAACATATACGTGACTCCACGTCTCAGACTAGACTCAATCCTAGTCTAGGGATCCCGGTTTCCAAATGTGATGTTCCTATATCGAATTCCGTAATAGAAGGAACTCTGTTCCTATTACTCGATATAACCAAATATGGTGTTCCTATATCGAATTCCGTAATAGAAGAATTCCAATCCTATTACTCGATATAACCAACATCCGGTGTCTTGACCTAACCGTCATGGACTGTAGCTCTATCGCTAATATCCCATCTTGAGACATCGTGCAATGTGCCCGTGGCGATTCCACCACTATCAGGCACTTCTGTCACAAGATTTCTCGTCTAATACCTGCTATCTATATTCAAGAGAACAAGTACATCAGTCAAATCAAAGCAAATATCAATGAAATAAAGTAAAGTATGTGATTTAGGGAAACTCAAGTCTAATCCGACTCAAGTCGATCTCCCAATACCACATTGACTTATACCTTCCTTTCGTCGGTTTCTGGCTCAGTCGAAGCCCTGAATTCACAGTCTGTCTGGCAATGACAATATCAATAATCTCATGTCAATATACCTTCCAAATCAATAACAATCTGATCAATCTGGATTTAATTCAAAATCAATGGCATAACGGTACAATTTCAATATCCCCGTCAATACAATATCTTCAGATCACAGTTATAATCCATAACTCATATCCAATACAATCCGTAATCCAATCATAATTCAAATCTGTCCGGTATATATCAATATACCCCAGAAAATTCATAACAATTCCATAATCGATCCGTTTCTTAATCTGACTTCGATTCTATGATGTCTAATATGTCAAGAACAACATATATGAGTTCCATTCAATTATGAAAATATCATAATTCCAAAACATGTCAAAACGTAGAAAAACTTACGTCAAGTTGTAGTCTACGTTGCTAGGAACTCGGTACCGAAGTCGGATTACGATTCAAACGGACGGATTCCTCGTAAATCAAATTCTTAAATCAGATGGTGAAGTTGGCCTCGGTTTTTCTTCTTTTCCTTCTGATTTCCCATTTACCTTCGTGTATATATATATATATATATATATATATATATATATATATATATATATATATATACAATTCACGCATGCAACAAACAAGTGGCTCACCCTTTGTAATACACGTCTCGCGCATATGCGCGAGACACTAAGTCTCGGCGCGTGACTGGCACCTCGCCTCGAGCATATGCGCGCCCCTGATCGGCGCATATGCGCGAGTAATTCTTCACAACTATCGGGTTGTGTCGCGCATGTGCGCGAATCCAAGTCGCGCATGTAATGCCCGAGGATTTGATTATCGTAATTTGCTAGGAGATTAGTGAATTAAATAGATATAACTATAAACGGGCCACTACGAGACCAGATTGGATAAAGAATATAAATTTCACCAATTTCGGGCAGAACTAGTGGCGCCCGAGCGGTAGAAAGTGACCGCTCGAGCGCCAATGCTCAAGGGGAGTACGTTCGGGCAGAAGGTGTGGCGCCCGGGCGGTAATTTATGACCGCCCGAGCGCCAGAATCTTGCACCGCGGCAGAACCTTCCGCGCCCGGGCGGTAGATTTTTACCGCCCGAGCGCCGAGCTCGCGCCCGGGCGGTAAGTTTCGACCGCCCGAGCGCCAAACCAGAATGGGCAAGAATGTGACACGTCTCATCAGCATGCAACAAGGATATATATAAACGAATTTTTCTTCAAAATTGATAAGAAATCATAAAGGAGAAAGCTCCGAGAGCTTTTTGAAATTCTTGCGCTCGTATCTTTCAATCCGTACGTCTGATTTGAAATCCGACTTCGGTACCGTGCTCCTATCGTTGTAGGCTACGCGTGGACGTAAGTTTTACTATGTTTTGGCATGTCTTGAAATTAGGATGTTGCAGGAATCAGATATGATTCATATATGTTGTTTCTGACATATTAGACATCGTATAATTACAAACGGATTTAAGAACGGACACCGTATAGAATTGTTATGAAATTTAGAGTTGAATTGACTGGGTGTTGGTACCAGATTTATACCATTTTCAGTTATGAATTGGGGGAATTGATATAGATTGTTTAATATGGCGATTGTACAGTTGAAATGATACCGAAATCAAGTATTTAAGTGGGTATGTGTTGATTGAGATTAGAAATTGATAAATTGTGTATCAACATTTCCATTTCAGATTCGTATTTGTGACAGCGACAGCAATTGTGCAACGAAAGGTATAAGTCATGTTTTGTTTGGGGAGATGTAACTCAAATAAGATATTATTTGAGTTTCCCAACCAAAATCACATACTAGTATTATTATTGTAACATGTTTATGAATTGTGTATAGCATTATATTCAATCGTTTAACATGTTTATGCTTTGATTTCAGAATTGTATTCAAGCATGTATGATCAGTGTGATATTCAGATATGAATATGATTATACGTTGTTTACATATTGATATTCATTGCATATAAGATAGGAGAGTCTTTGACAGGCATTGTCAAATATCTAGACGTTTCGGTGTATCTCAGCATAGGAGTAGGCATTACTCTTATTGCCGCCGTTGATACAGCTCAGACCGAAGTCTAGGAATGAGACGTACATTACCCCGATTGGAGGGTAGGTAGTGACGTCTTATTCACACCGGGATCCCTAGAGTTCTAGTCGAGTCGAGTCCAGACATGGTTTGATTCGCATTGCATTGAATGTGCATATGATGTCATTCATGATAGCATGTTTCATGTTTAATTGATTATATGCATGTATACATGTTTATACTGGGATTTGTTCTCACCGGTTTTCCGGCTGTTGTTATGTCTGTATGTGTGCATAACAACAGGTGGGGCAGGATCTGGGTCACGCAGAGGATGAGAGACGGACATAGCGTGGTGATCTCGGGCTTAGCAGAAAAACTAGTAGTTGTACTTTGACATGTACTGTATTTTATTACTAGTTGTTCAGAGTAGTTGGAACAAGACATTTTGTACCTTATGTTTGTATTTTAAATAAGGCATGTATGTTGTTTATATACCTTAGATTTAATATTAAAAAGCAAAAAATTTGACCCACTTTTATATTAACGATCTATTTTATACCAAAGAAGAAGTTAGAGCCCGGGTCCCCACAACAGGTGGTATCAGAGCCGTAGGTTCTGTAGACTGAGATAGAGTAGAATGAGCGGGGTAGATCGAGTCATCTTCCTTGCTTATGCTGTGCTAGCATGTTTATTGCTTTCTTTATTACATGTTGTTGGGTATTTGATTGATTACAGCGTGTAATAAACTGAATCAGAACCGATTCGAGGTCAGAGGTAACTGACTAGAGGAGGGCTGAGACAGTTGTATATCTTGTATTTTAATCAGTTGGATTATTAGATACATGCCTCCTAGAAGAGCAGTTGTGCCAGTACGACCACCAGCGCCAGAACAGGGTAGCACATCCGGAGATACGATGGATGTCACTGCTACGCCCATGGAGACTTTATTAAAGCGATTCCAGTCATTTCGACCACCGACCCTCAAGGGTACAGAAAATTCTATCGAATGTGAAAGCTGGTTGGAGGATATCGAGATGTTATTCGAGTCTCTAGGGTATAGTGACGAGAAGCGAGTAAAACTCATTGGCCATCAACTGCAAGACGTGGCTAAGTATTGGTGGGTGAATATGAGGAGAGCACTAGAACAGCGTGGCACCGAGATTACATGGAAAGCATTCAAGACGGAGTTCTATCAGCGATTCTTCCCTGTATCCTACCGTAAAGATAAAGGCGCTGAATTTGCCAACCTGAATCAAGGGCAATTGAACATTGAAGAGTACGTTGCTAAATTTTCTTCTTTGCTTTGCTTTGCACCTCACGTTTCAGGTAGTGATGAGGCCATGGCGGATCAGTTTATAAATGGCCTGAATCCAGATATCTTTACGTTGGTCAATACTGGGAGACCCGATAATTTCTCGGATGCATTGAATCGTGCCAAAGGAGCAGAAGCAGGGTTGCTGAGACAACGGAGTGTGCCGTATGTGGCTCCGAGTCCGAGACCGCCACTACCTCTAGCACAACATCCTCCTCGATTCGAAAGTGGTGGTAGCAGTAGTGGACGCAAGGATCAGTTGAAAGCGAAAGGCAAACAGTTTAAGAGGGCAGGGAGCAGTTCTTCAAGCTCCAGCGGATCAAGACAGAGAGGTCTTGGCCAGGGTTTAGAGGCGATGAGTGGATATTGCAGTACATGTGGAGGTAAGCAATCCACAGAACAGTGTCAAGGTGTAGTGGGCAAGTGTAACATATGCAAGCAAGCGGGGCATTATGCCAAGGTATGTCCTCAGAGAGGTGGTGCATCGAGATTTCAGGCTGCAGGGTCGTCTGCCTCAGTGACTCAGCCTGAGAGGCAAGTTTCATCTGTTCACTCATTTCAGCCGCCACCAGCAAAGACCCAGCCTCGAGCCAGAGGTGGCCAGACAGGGAGTCAGCCTCAGAGACAACAGGCTCAAGTGTTTGCCTTGACTGAAGAGCAAGCACAGGATGCCCCAGATGATGTCATTGCAGGTAACTGTTCTCTTTGCGGTTATCCTGCTTATATATTGATAGATACGGGTGCATCGCATACATTCATTTCAGAACGATTTGCATTATTGCATTCTCTGCCTGTTGAGTCTTTGTTAGATGTTGTGTCTATTACTTCTCCGTTGGGAAGTGGGTTGATAGCTGTGACCACGGTTAGACATTGCATCTTACGGTTTGAGGGTCATGAAATTGATCTAGATTGCATAGTACTCGGGTTAGATGATTTTGATTGCATTGTTGGAATTGACATGTTAACAAAGTACAGAGCCACCGTGGATTGTTTCCACAAGATTGTCAGATTCAGATCAGAAATGGCAGAGGAGTGTAAATTCTACGGAAAGGGTTCCAGATCTCGGATTCCCTTGATCTCAGCTTTGTCTATGAATAAGTTGTTACAGAAAGGAGCATATGGGTTCCTTGTGTATGCGGTAGATGTACAGAAATCTAGCCCGACATTGGCAGATCTGCCAGTAGTACGGGAATTTGCAGATGTGTTTCCAGAGGAGATTCCAGGGTTACCTCCGGTGCGAGAGGTAGATTTTAGTATCGATCTTCTTCCAGGTACCATTCCTATTTCGAGAGCTCCTTATAGGATGGCACCGATAGAGTTGAAAGAATTAAAGGCACAGTTGGAAGATCTTCTAGCCAAGGGATATATCAGACCTAGTGTATCTCCTTGGGGTGCTCCGGTACTTTTTGTGCGGAAGAAAGATGGATCGATGCGGTTGTGTATCGATTACAGGCAACTGAATAAGGCAACGATCAAGAACAAATATCCTTTGCCTAGGATCGATGACCTATTTGATCAGTTGCAGGGATCCTCTGTGTATTCTAAGATTGACCTGCGATCCGGATATCATCAGCTCAGAGTTCGAGATGTAGACATACCGAAGACAGCATTTCGAACCAGGTATGGGAATTACGAATTTATTGTTATGCCTTTTGGTTTAACAAATGTTCCGGCGGTATTTATGGGATTGATGAATCAAATCTTTCAGAGGTATCTGGACGATTTTGTTATTGTCTTTATCGATGATATTCTGGTGTATTCTAAGAACAAGAATGAGCATGCAGCGCATCTCAAAATTGTGTTGCAGACACTGAGAAATGAGAGATTGTAAGCCAAATTGTCAAAGTGTGAATTCTGGTTGAATCGAGTTGTCTTTTTGGGACATATCATATCTGGAGATGGTATTTCTGTAGATCCGAGTAAAGTGGAAGCTGTGATCAGTTGGTCAAGACCGACTTCTGTTCCCGAAATACGCAGTTTCATGGGTCTAGCAGGATACTATAGACGATTCATCCAAGATTTCTCCCGTATTGCCAAGCCAATCACACAATTGACACAGAAGAATGCGCCATTCTTATGGTCTGAGGAGTGTGAGTCGAGCTTTCTAGAATTGAAGAAGAGGCTGACCAGTGCACCTGTCTTGATGATTCCTTCAGGTACGGGTGATTTCGTTGTATATTGTGATGCCTCTCACAGAGGTTTGGGATGTATTCTTATGCAGCGAGGTCATGTGGTCGCATATACCTCAAGACAGTTGAAGACTCACGAGACTCGATACCCCATTCATGATCTTGAATTGGCGGCTATCGTATTTGCACTAAAGATCTGGCGTCATTATCTTTATGGCGAGAAATTCGAGATCTATTCAAACCATAAAAGCCTAAAGTACTTGTTCTCTCAGTCAGAATTGAACATGAGGCTGCGTAGATGGCTTGATCTGTTAAAGGACTTTGATTGCGAGATCAAATACTATCCAGGAAAGTCAAATGCAGCAGCAGATGCCTTGAGTCGTAAGGTATGTTCTTTGTCCTTATCGACGATAGGTGTTAACAAGTTAGTTGAACATTGCTGTACATCTGGATTAGAATTTGATACAGATAGTAAGCCACTACGACTCTTTGCGATCCAAGTTGAGCCCAATTTGATTATGAGAATCAAAGAAGCACAAAGAACCGATCAGAATGTGCAGAGATCGATTCAAATGGTCAGATCAGGGCATGTATCAGAATATCAGGTACGAGATCATGTGTTGTACGTGAATAACCGTCTAGTTGTGCCAGATGTTGCAGATTTGAGACAGCAGATTCTGACAGAGGCACATTGTAGTCGGTTCAGCATTCATCCTGGTGGCAGGAAGATGTACAATGACTTGAAGACACAGTTCTGGTGGAAGCAAATGAAGTCAGATGTTGCCGAATTTGTGTCTAAGTGTTTGAACTGCCAACAGGTGAAAGCTGAGAGGAAGAAGCCTGGTGGATTACTTCAAAGTTTAGCCATTCCAGAATGGAAATGGGATCACATTTCTATGGATTTTGTGACGAAGTTACCCCAATCTTCCCGTGGCTGTGTTCGATTTGGGTCATTATTGACAGATTGACCAAATCAGCTTGTTTCATTCCGTATAGAATGACGTATCGGCATGATCAGATGGCGGAGATATATGTTCGAGAGGTAGTCAGATTACATGGTGTGCCGAAGTCCATCGTATCAGATCGTGATCCACGATTCACTTCGCACTTCTGGCACAGTTTGCAGCAGGCCTTAGGTACGACTTTACACCTGAGTACTGCTTATCATCCTCAGACAGACGGACAGTCAGAGCGGACTATCCAGACACTAGAGGATATGTTACGAGCCGTAGTGCTAGATTTTGGCACTAGTTGGCAAGATTCCCTACCTCTTTGTGAATTCTCCTACAATAATAGCTATCAAACGAGTATTGAAATGGCACCGTTTGAAGCTTTGTATGGCAAGAAGTGCAGATCTCCGCTATATTGGGATGACGTCTCAGAGGTGCCAGAACTTGGGCCAGATATGATTCGTGACATGACAGAGAAGGTTAAACTCATTCAGAAGAGGGTGAAGACAGCACAAGATCGACAAGCTAAGTATGCCAATATCAGACGTAGACCGTTAGTATTTGAGGCAGGAGATAGAGTATTCTTAAAGATTTCTCCATTCAGAGGCGTGGTGCGATTTGGCAAACGCGGGAAACTATCTCCTCGATACATTGGTCCTTACGAGATTCTTGAGAAAATTGGCGATCGAGCTTATCGACTAGCACTTCCTCCTTCTCTATCCGGAATACATGACGTATTTCATGTATCGATGTTGCGAAGATATATGCCAGATGTTTCGCATGTCATTCAACCTGACGAAGCTGAACTTGATCAGACTTTGAGCTACGTAGAACAACCGATACAGATTCTTGATCGGAAAGAAAAGCAACTCAGAACGAAGAATATTCCACTTGTGAAAGTTCAGTGGAGTCGTCATGGCATCGAAGAAGCGACATGGGAGACAGAAGCAAGTATGCGACAGAAACACCCCGAATTATTCCAATGATGTAAGTGTTAATCTAGCTTTAATGTTATTACTTTGATGTTTACATTGATAGAATGATGTGTGAGTTCGAGGACGAACTCTTATCTAAGAGGGGGAGAAATGTAATGCCCGAGGATTTGATTATCGTAATTTGCTAGGAGATTAGTGAATTAAATAGATATAACTGTAAACGGGCCACTACGAGACCAGATTGGATAAAGAATATAAATTTCACCAATTTCGGGCAGAACTAGTGGCGCCCGAGCGGTAGAAAGTGACCGCTCGAGCGCCAATGCTCAAGGGGAGTACGTTCGAGCAGAAGGTGTGGCGCCCGGGCGGTAATTTATGACCGCCCGAGCGCCAGAATCTCGCACCGCGGCAGAACCTTCCGCGCCCGGGCGGTAGATTTTTACCGCCCGAGCGCCGAGCTCGCGCCCGGGCGGTAAGTTTCGACCGCCCGAGCGCCAAACCAGAATGGGCAAGAATGTGACACGTCTCATCAGCATGCAACAAGGATATATATAAACGAATTTTTCTTCAAAATTGATAAGAAATCAGAAAGGAGAAAGCTCCGAGAGCTTTTGGAAATTCTTGCGCTCGTATCTTTCAATCCGTACGTCTGATTTGAAATCCGACTTCGGTACCGTGTTCCTATCGTTGTAGGCTACGCGTGGACGTAAATTTTACTATGTTTTGGCATGTCTTGAAATTAGGATGTTGCAGGAACCAGATATGATTCATATATGTTGTTTCTGACATATTAGACATCGTATAATTACAAACGGATTTAAGAACGGACACCGTATAGAATTGTTATGAAATTTAGAGTTGAATTGACTGGGTGTTGGTACCAGATTTATACCATTTTCAGTTATGAATTGGGAGAATTGATATAGATTGTTTAATATGGCGATTGTACAGTTGAAATGATACCGAAATCAAGTATTTAAGTGGGTATGTGTTGATTGAGATTAGAAATTGATAAATTGTGTATCAACATTTCCATTTCAGATTCGTATTTGTGACAGCGACAGCAATTGTGCAACGAAAGGTATAAGTCATGTTTTGTTTGGGGAGATGTAACTCAAATAAGATATTATTTGAGTTTCCCAACCAAAATCACATACTAGTATTATTATTGTAACATGTTTATGAATTGTGTATAGCATTATATTCAATCGTTTAACATGTTTATGCTTTGATTTCAGAATTGTATTCAAGCATGTATGATCAGTGTGATATTCAGATATGAATATGATTATACGTTGTTTACATATTGATATTCATTGCATATAAGATAGAAGAGTCTTTGACAGGCATTGTCAAATATCTAGACGTTTCGGTGTATCTCAGCATAGGAGTAGGCATTACTCTTATTGTCGCCGTTGATACAGCTCAGACCGAAGTCTAGGAATGAGACGTACATTACCCCGATTGGAGGGTAGGTAGTGACGTCTTATTCACACCGAGATCCCTAGAGTTCTAGTCGAGTCGAGTCCAGACATGGTTTGATTCGCATTGCATTGCATGTGCATATGATGTCATTCATGATAGCATGTTTCATGTTTAATTGATTATATGCATGTATACATGTTTATACTGGGATTTGTTCTCACCGGTTTTCCGGCTGTTGTTATGTCTGTATGTGTGCATAACAACAGGTGGGCAGGATCTGGGTCACGCAGAGGATGCGAGACGGACATAGCGTGGTGATCTCGGGCTTAGCAGAAAAACTAGTAGTTGTACTTTGACATGTACTGTATTTTATTACTAGTTGTTCAGAGTAGTTGGAACAAGACATATTGTACCTTATGTTTGTATTTTAAATAAGGCATGTATGTTGTTTATATACCTTAGATTTAATATTAAAAAGCGAAAAATTTGACCCACTTTTATATTAACGATCCATTTTATCCCAAAGAAGAAGTTAGAGCCCGGGTCCCCACAGCGCATGTGCGCCAACCTTTCTGGATTGCTCACGCATGTGCGCGCATAAAGTCGCGCATGTGTGCCGATGCTACTGTCTTGCATCATGGGCTACTGTCTTACTCGCGCATATGCGCTCCTACATTTCGCGCATATGCGCGAGACCTTCGGCTCTCGCACATACATTATCACACGTATTCTTATTTCGTGTCCCGATTAATCCTCTCATAATCATATCAAATTATAAATCAATAATTACAGATTATTAGGATTAAATTTCCGGGCATTACATTTCTCCCCCCCCTAAGATACGATTTCGTCCTCGAAATCACAGGCATCTCATTCGTATCAATAAGGAGTATATGTATACCAAACTGTATAAGAAATTTACATCAGTGAAACAATGCTGGTAATTCTTGTCTCATATCTGATTCAGTCTTCCAATTCGCTTCTTCCACGCCATGACGAGTCCATTGAACTTTCACAAGGGGAATCGTCTTTGTCCTGAGCTGTTTTTCTTTACGATCGATAATCCGGATCGGTTTCTCGACATAACTCAATGTCTCATCCAGCTCGGTCTCGTCTTGCTGAATCACGTGAGAATCATCAGGGAGATATTTCCGCAGCATCGATACATGAAAAACATCATGTATTCCAGATAATGAAGGCGGCAATGCGAGTCGATAGGCACGATCTCCTATCTTTTCAAGAATCTCATATGGACCTACATATCTTGGAGACAATTTCCCTTTCTTGCCAAATCTGACAACACCTCTGAAAGGAGAAATCTTCAGGAACACTCGGTCTCCTGCCTCAAATACCAACGGTCTACGTCGAAGGTTGGCATATTTGGCTTGTCGATCCTGAGCTGCCTTCATTTTCTTCTGAATAAATTTCACTTTCTCGGTCATATCTCTGATCATATCAGGTCCAATCTCAGGAACTTCAGAGATATCATCCCAATAAAGCGGGGATCTGCATCTTTTTCCGTACAACGCTTCGAATGGAGCCATCTCAATACTCGTCTGATAGCTGTTGTTGTACGAAATCTCGCAAAGTGGCAATGCATCTTGCCAATTAGTGCTAAAATCAAGTACTATGGCTCTCAGCATATCCTCCAGTGTTTGGATAGTCCGCTCTGACTGTCCATCGGTCTGTGGATGATACGCGGTACTCAGATGTAATTTCATACCGAGAGCTTGCTGCAAACTCTGCCAGAAGTGCGAAGTGAATCGAGAATCACGATCTGAAACAATCGACTTCGGCACTATGTGCAATCTAACCACTTCTCGGACATAAACATCAGCCATCTGGTTATATCGGTAGGTCATTTTGTATGGAATAAAACAAGCGGATTTGGTCAATCGGTCAATCACGACCCAAATCGCATCACAACCTCGGGAGGATCTCGGTAACTGCGTCACAAAATCCATGGAAATGTGATCTCATTTCCATTCAGGAATAGACAAACTCTGCAACAATCCTCCTGGTTTCTTTCTTTCAGCTTTCACCTGTTGGCAATTCAGGCACTTGGCTACAAAGTTAGTCACATCAGATTTCATTTGTTTCCACCAATACTATGCCTTTAAATCATTGTACATTTTCCTGCCACCAGGATGAACGCTAAAACGACTGTTGTGCGCTTCTGACAGTATTCGCTGTCTCAATTCTGAAACATTCGGCACAACAATACGATTATTCACATACAAAATACCATCCCGAACCTGATATTCCAATCGATGACCAGCTCTGACCATTGCAATCGAATTTCGTACGTTCTGATCACTTTTCTGTGCCTCTTTGATTTTCAATATCAATGCCGGTTCAGCTCGAATCGCACATAATCTCAGAGGCTGACGATCTGTTTCAAAAGCTAATCCAGACAAACAGCAGTCTTCTATCAAATTCGAAACACCTATCGTCGATAAGGATAGTGCACATACCTTTCGACTCAGCGCATCTGCTGCTGCATTGGACTTCCCCGGATAATATTTGATTTCACAATCAAAGTCTTTCAGTAAATCCAGCCATCTCCGCTGTCTCATATTCAGCTCTGATTGTGAAAACAGATATTTTAAGCTTTTATGATCAGAATAGATTTCGAATTTCTCACCGTAGAGGTAATGCCGCCATATCTTTAATGCAAAGACTATGGCTGCCAATTCAAGATCATGAATTGGATAACGAGTTTCATGGGGTTTCAGCTGTCTTGAGGCATAAGCAATCACATGCCCCCGCTGCATTAAAACACAACCCAATCCTCGGTGAGATGCATCACAATAAACAACAAAGCCACCAGTACCTGAAGAAATCGTTAATACAGGTGCACTGGTCAATCTCTTTTTCAATTCCAGAAAACTGGATTCACAGTCTTCTGACCAAACAAACGGGGCATTCTTCTGAGTTAAATGCGTAATCGGTTTGGCAATACTCGAAAAATATTTAATGAATCGGCGATAATATCCTGCCAAACCCATAAAACTGCGAATTTCCGGCACAGAGGTAGGTCTCGGCCAAGAAATCACAGCCTCAACCTTACTGGGATCAACTGATATACCATCTCCCGATATAATATGACCCAGAAATATCACCTGTTTCAACCAGAACTCGCATTTCGACAATTTAGCATACAGTTTCTCAGCCCTAAAAATTCTCAATACAGTCCTCAGATGATTAGCATGCTCAATCATATTCTTTGAATAAATCAATATATCATCAATGAATATGATAACAAAATCATCCAAATATTTCTGAAAGACGCGGTTCATCAATCCCATAAATACCGCCGGTGCATTCGTCAAACCAAATGGCATGACAATAAATTCATAGTGTCCATACCTGGTTCTAAATACAGTCTTAGAGATATCAGAGTCCCTGACTCTCAATTGATGGTATCCAGATCTCAAGTCAATCTTGGAATACACAGATGAACCCTGCAACTGATCAAACAAATCATCAATACGAGGCAATGGATATTTATTCTTTACCGTTGCCTTATTCAGTTGCCTGTAGTCGATACAAAGTCTCATGGACCCGTCTTTCTTCCTGACGAACAGTACTGGAGCACCCCAAGGAGATACACTCGGTCTGATATACCCCTTGGCCAGTAAATGCTCCAACTGTTCTTTCAGTTCTTTCAATTCGATCGGTGCCATCTGGTATGGAGCTCTCGAAATCGGAACTGTTCCTGGCATTAATTCAATGCTGAAGTCTATCTCTCGAATCGGAGGCAATCCAGGAATCTCATCTGGAAAGACATCAGCAAATGCGCACACCACTGACAAATCCGCCAATGATGGGCTCGATTTCAGTAAATCAACTGAATATACCAGGAATCCATCCGCTCCTTTCTGCAATAGTCGAGTCATGTTCATTGCAGATATCAAAGGAATTCTAGCACGAGAACCCTTACCATAAAATTTCCACTCCTCAGCCATCTCAGGTCTGAATCGAACTATCTTTTGGAAACAATCGACTGTAGCTCGGTACTTGGTCAACATATCGATACCGACAATACAATCAAAATCAGATAAACCAAGCACAATACAGTCTAATTCAATCGTATGCCCATCGTACTGCAGTATACACGATTTACCAGATTTCACTGATATCAATCCTGTCCCTAACGGAGACGTGACAAATACTACTGCAGACAACGACTCAATAGGCAATGCATGACTCAATGCAAACCTCTCAGAAATAAAAGTATGCGATGCACCAGTATCAATCAATACATATACAGGATAACCAGAAATAAAACAGTTACCTGCCAAAACATCATCAGGTGCATCCTGTGCCTGCTCCTCGGTCAAAGCAAAAACTCTGGCCTGCTGTCTCGGAGGCTGGCTGAAAATTATGCACGGCATATGGTCGTCGACCTGCCTGAGCCACTGATCTCGATGACTCAGCTGCCTGTGATCCCTGGGCACTCCTCTGGGGACACACTCGAGCAAAATGTCCTTGCTGTCCACAAATACGACAGCTGCCAACCACTCCTCGGCACTGATCTGTGGAATGCCTCCCTCCACAAGTACCACAGTACGGTCCTGTATAGCTCTGGACCTGACCGATCTGTCTAGAGCCACTCGAACTGGACGAGCTAGTTCCCGATTTCTTGAATTGCTTCCCTCTAGCCTTCAAGAAATCCCTCTTCCTGCTACTGCTGCCACCTTCAAATCGAGGAGGTGGTTGTTGTTGTCCCGATACTGGAAGCACAAAGGAAGCCTCTCTCTGCCTCATCAGTCCTGCTTCGGCTCCCTTGGCTCTATTCAAGGCATCGGTGAAATTGTTTGGCCTCCCGGTATTCATCAGGGTGAAGATTTCAGGATTTAAGCCATTTATGAATTGGTCCGAAACGGCCTCATCATGTTCAGCTACGTGGGGAGCAAATCTGAGCAGTGTAGAGAACTTAGCCACATAGTCCTCAATGTTTAATTGGCCTTGTCTCAAGTTCGCAAACTCGGCTCCCTTGTCCTTCCTATAAGATACTGGAAAGAACCGTAGATAAAATTCAGACTTAAACACATTCCAGATAATGGCCGTACCTCGTTGTTCCAATGCCCGTCTAGTCGTAATCCACCAGTGTTTAGCAACATCGTGCAACTGGTGTCCGATCAGTTTCACCCTCTTTTCCTCAGTATATTCCAATGATTCAAACATCGCTTCAATATCGTCCAACCAACTTTCACATTCCACGGAATTCTCCGTACCTTTCAAAGTCGGTGGATGAAAAGACTGAAATCTTTTCAACAGTTTCTCCATTGGTGTGGGAGTCACATCCATGGGAGGATTCGATGTACTCCCCTGTTCTGGTATCCTTCTCGGAGGCATATCTGAAATCAAAAGGATTAGCAACCCCAAACCCAAAGTTCTATTTCAGTCCTCCTCTGATCATCTTACTGCTGATCCAGAATCGGCTCTGATTCATTCTCAATAACACATGTTTTCAAATCAAGTCAGATAAACAGATAACATGCATTATAAAGCAGTAAATCATGCTAGCAATCAAAAGCAGGAAAGAAAACACATTCTACCCCGCTCACTAGCCTCTTCTATCTCAATCTAAAGGATCTATCGCTCTGATACCACCTGTTGTGGGGACCCGGACGCTAATCAAGTTCTTAATCATCATTGGGACAAATTAATCAATTATAAAACAGGGTCTAAATTTTTTTTTAAAATGCGTGTTGGGAACGAAATTCCGGCGTTTGACAAAAGTTTGAACAACTGTTTACAGCAACTGAATTGGACTAACTGCTCATCAGTCAACTGATCGCCTCAACTAAAGTTTACTTCATCAGTCAACTGATCTCTCAACTGTACACATCATCAGTTGAAAGCGACAACCGACAAATAGTACAGCCACCTGTGAACTAGTAGTGGCTCGCCGCATTTCAAAAATGAACAGTGTACTATTGTCAGGATATATCGACGTGGCAAATCAACGGGTAGAATATTCAAATATCTTTAATGTTACCGTTGAAAGGGAAGCCTATAAATAGTCGAAGGCAGCAGCTAAAGACATCTCTCGCAATTCTCAGTTCTCTTACTTGCTGTTACGCTGTAAAAATATCCGCTTACACTCAGACATCAAGCTCACGCTTATCAGTTATATCAGTAGTATTCAAGACTACGTTCTAGAGCTTTCATAGCACTTTGTAATCATTTGATATATCTTTCAAGTTGTGCTAAGATCAGTTACGATCTGTTAGAAGTGTTGTATACTAAGAGTTTCAGTTTTGGCAAAGTGATAAGTCCAAACTGAAGTGGGTCAGTACACTGTTTTGTATTTGATCAAAGTATTTTAGTGAATATCCTATCTTCGTGATAGAAGGGGTGACGTAGGAGTTATTCAAGTCTCCGAACATCCAGAAACAAACTGTGTCTTTATTACTTTCAGTTATCATATTCAGTTAGATACTCTATCTTTCAGTCAGTTAGTTTTCCGCAACTGTTTAGTCATTTTAACTGATTGTTATTGACCGATGGGATATATAGATTCAGTTTATAACATAACTGAAATCAGTTTGCCGAAGAATTTTGTAAATTGAGCAGTGTTTATTCAACCCCCCTCCCTTCTAAACACTCTTCACTCTAGTCACCGATCCTTTCAAGTGGTATCAGAGCAAGTCATATCCTTTCAAAGATTATCTACACTGAAAGTGCTCACTATGTCTTCATTCAACAAAATTCCCATGTTCTCCAGAGAAGATTTCGACAATTGGAAGATCAGGATGCAGGCTCATCTGTCTGCACATGATGATGACATGTGGTACTTTATAACTGACGTACCCATGAAGATCTTGAAAGCCAATACAGCAATTGCAATCACAGATGGGGCACCGAATCGTATTGAAAAGCCCAGAGATTAGTGGACTGCTGAAGACAAGAGAAAAGCAAATCTGGATAATGTAGCAAAAGACATATTGTACAAAACACTGGACAAAGTGACATTCAGTAAGATCAAGATGTGCAAGACGGCTAAAGAGATTTGGGAGAAACTAATCCAACTCTGCGAAGGCAATGAACAAACCAAAGAGAACAAGCTATCTGTTGCAATACAGAAGTTCGACAACATCAGAATGAAGGTTGGAGAAACAATGCATGAATATGATGAAAGAACCAGCTGCATCATAAATGAACTGAATGCACTTGGAAAAGTGTATACCAATAAGGAAGTGGCATTAAAGGTTATCAGAGTTCTTCCCAAAGAATGGGATGTAAAAACCATGGCTATGAGAGAGTCTAAAGATCTGAACAAAGTGGAACTCCATGATCTATTCACTGACCTAAAAGCATATGAGTTTGAACTGCAAACTCGAGAAGGAGAACCATCTACCCCAGCAGCAACAACTGCTTTAGCTGCTGTAAGATCAGAACCAACTGGTTCAGTTGAAAAAGGCACAGATCAACTAAGCAATGACGCAATGTCATTATTCATCAGGAAATTCGGAAGATTAATGAGGAAAAATCAAGGAAACTTTCAGAAGCAATACCAAAAAAATTCTAGAGAAGAATCCAATGCATGCTACAACTGTGGCAAACCTGGTCATTTTATTGCTGACTGTCTCAAACCTAAGAAGGACAGTCAAGTGTCAACTGAAAGAAAGAAGAAGGTGTATGAGCATAAGAGGAGATCTAAGGATGATAAGAAGCCTTACAGAAAGAAGCATGAGGTACTCTTGGCTGAGGATAGCAAAGCCAAGTGGGCAGAGACTGACAGTGAAGAGTCAGAACCAGAAACCTCTTGCAGCTCTAGTGAAGATGAGGAAGAAGTAAAGTGCTTAATGGCTGATGACACAGACGATCAGTCAAGCAGCCAACAGGTATTTGACTTCAGCTCAACTGATTTCACAAGGGAAGAACTTATTACAACTCTTCACGACATAGTTAGTGAATATCAAAAGCTTGCCTCGTCATTTGAAAATGCCAGAGTAGTGCAAAATGATCCTATTGACAACAAGACAACAACTGATATATCAGTTGAAATGTTGAGTCTAAAAAGAGAGATTGCCGAACTCAATACTGAAAAGAGCAAGAATCAATTAATGATTCAAAAGTTGATGCTTGAAAATTTAAAGCAAACTGAGCTCATTCAAGCTTGGAATAAATCATCCGTTGCACTGACTGAGATACAGAACTCTCAGAAATCATTTACTGATAAAACTGGATTAGGGTTCAGTAATCAGGATGAAATACCTTCCAAAGATATTCAACCAAAACTGAATATGGACAAAGGGAAATATATTCACTTTGTCAAATCAGTTATGGTACAAGAACAAGCAGAGCCAAGTAAACTGATTGAACAGCCGACTCATAATATGAGCAAGGGCAAAAGATGTGGTATTGGTTATAGCCCAAAAGCCGTGACTGACTCACGAAGTCAGCCACCAAAATTTGTCAGCAAAAACTATTAAAGAAGCTATTCCAACTACTACAACAGCAAGCCAGTTCAGAAAAAATACTGGCTGAACAATCAGTCGAAAAAGGGCAAATCACATATTGTATCCCCTGCACACCATTCACCACACACACATAGACCGAGAAAGACAATTTGGAATACAACAACTGGACGGTCAGTCAGACTGATCCAAGTTTGGATTCCTAAAGGACTAATCAACTTTGGACCCAAATAGACAAAGGGTACCACAATCTTATTTTGTGTTTGACTGCAGGTAACAGGTACAAGCACTGGATCTATATGGTATTTGGACAGTGGATGTTCACGACACATGACAGGAGATTCAAATTTATTATCTCAACTGACCAAGTACACTGGACCTGATAGGACTCGTTTTTACGTGTTTTTAGTGTTAGTTTGGAGTCGCATTCATGCATCATATTAGTTTGTTTTAGTTTAATTTAGCATTCATTTAGCATTATTTAGCATTTGGCTGATCTCGTGTATTTTGTGGTTATTTTGTAGGAATAAGACAAAAAAGGGATTTTATATGCAGAGCGACGGTTTTAAAAAAAACGTCGCCGATCTGAATCGGCGACGGTTCTGTAAACCGTCGCTGATCTGAATCGGCGACGGTTCTGTAAACCGTCGCTGATCTAAATCGGCGACAATTTACAGAAAAGCGGTCGCTATTGGCGACGGTTTTATCTTAGACCGTCGCTATGCGCGACGAAATCCGAGAAGATTTATTTCCAAATTTTATGGACTCTATAAAACGACCTAACCTAATACACGAGAAGGGGGCCGCGATTTGGAAGGGAGAGCACTGTAGCAGGCGATAGCTCAACGGAACCGGAACAAGAACTCAACAGCGTTTTCTCTTTACTCTTTTATTGTAGTTAGGATTTAGGGGATCCGACCCCGAACCGTTGTTTGATTATTTAATTCTCGACTTTTGATTCATTCTTGATTGTGCTATTATTTTACATTGAATTGTTAAAGCCTAGCTAACTTTAATAATATCTAATATTGTGGGTGAGTTCGAGAGAATAACTTGCGATAGGAACAAGTAGCATAATCCGTGGATCGACAATTTACATAGAGATATGAAGTTGGATACACGTTGGTAGTCATAGTCCAGTAGAGCGAAAACTAAGGGATTTCATAGATCGACATGCAATTCACCGTTAGTAAATAATAAAAGAGATTTTATTATTCTTTCGTGTAGAATTAGTTTGGCATAGCTCGAGAGAGTATGTTAATTGCTTAGGAAATCCTGTCAAAAGCGTAAATCAGTGTCGATATTAATTAATTAAATTAACGACGGGTAGGTGAACCGAGATCCTAACACTCGCTTATTTATTATTTTAGTTTACATTATTTTTAATGTGTTTGTTTCAATTTAGTGTTTTAGTATTAATTTAGTTAATAAGTAATTCAATTGTCGTTTTAATTAATTAAAGAATTTAATTTAAAGTAAATTTGTCTAATCAATCTCTGTGGGATCGATACTCGTACTCTTATACGTTTTACTATAACTTGACATCGTGCACTTGCGATTATTTCGAGCCTGAATTTTTATTTATTTTTATTGGAGATTTTACTGTGCAAGTTTTGTTCGATCAAGTTTTTGGCGCCGTTGCCGGGGATTGAAATTGACAAATTTTTCTTTTTGTTATTTTCTTTAGTTAATTTAATTTTTTTTAGTTATTTATTTTATTTTATTCCTGCGTGATCTACCGTTTTCTATTTTCTTTTTGCAGGAAATTTTCTTGTGCAATACTTTGAGATGTTTCATCGAAAAGTATTCACAAGATTTGCCCAACAACGCGGAGAGCCTTTTTACGCAACATGGGAGAGATTCGATTATTTAGCAAAAAATTTCCTGTATCATGATTTTTCTAACTATTCTCTTCTTAAATTTTTCCTTGATGGTTTGGATGCACTAACACGAAGATGGGTGATCGACGGAGCACTAACAACAGGCAGGCCACTATTTTGCCGAGATGATGAGAAAATGATACTTTTGTTGGGTGATATGGCGGACTTTGACTACCATAGATATTGGGATCTTTCACCACAGTGTTGGAGTCATCAATACACACAAGATCATTACCCAGAGTTTATAGACCAACCATTTGAGTTTCAAAATGATGAGAGAGATAGCCATGAACTGATCACGACTCAACTAGAAGATACCGTGAATAGGTATGTGGCACTGACTGAGGCAGCTATAGAAAATCAAATTAATTCTCTGCGCAACCTTGAGGAGCAAATAGAGAATATCAAGAAATCCATCTTTCAGAGTCGCCGAGAACATGAAGTGAAGCGAGATACTCAACCGGTGATCGATCCGGTTTGGTTTGATGATGATGACTCAAACAACCAAGATAGTGAGAATGAGTTGGATAAGACTGAAAATCTAGAGTTGTTTGATCCTTCGCTGGTAAATGAGCCTCAGTCGGAAGAGATTTGTGAAGAATTTTCTGATAAAGGAGTGCCGACACTATTTTTCTCATCTCATGCCGATTATTCAGAGTTGTGTGTTGTTGAGGTGACGAGCTTAATGTGCCTATATCTAGCCAGACTTGAGGGCATTTGGAATCCAGACCCAGATGTGGTGTCATATGACACTTACTTTGGGCATCAGCCGCTCTTTGATAAGGACTTCGGAGGGTCTACAAATGAGAATCAGTTGCCAACCGAACTAGCTCCAACTGAAACTGAAGATATTCAGTTACCTACTGAGGATATTGCTATTACAGAAGAAACAAATGCTGAACTCAGATGGAAGAAATCACATCCTCCAGAACTGGTGATAGGTAATCCATCTGATCCGGTAAGAACAAGAAATCAAATGCTTAACTTATTTATCCATTCAGCTTTTGTATCTCAACTAGAGCCAAAGAAGACTGATGAAGCTCTTGCTGATCCTAACTGGATAAATGCAATGCAAGAAGAGCTAAATCAGTTTACCCATAACAATGTCTGGAACCTAGTTCCAAGACCAACTTCTAAAACTGTGATAGGTACAAAGTGGGTATACATGAATAAGCTGAACGAAGATGGCTCAGTTGTGCGCAACAAAGCAAGGCTGGTAGCACAAGGTTATAGGCAAGAAGAAGGAATTGATTACGACGAGACATATGCACCAGTTGCAAGAGTGGAGGCAATCAGAATATTCCTTGCCTATGCCTCTTTCAAAAATTTCAAAGTCTTTCAAATGGACGTAAAGAGTGCATTTCTGAACGTCCAGTTGCATGAAGAAGTTTACGTTGAACAACCTCCAGGTTTTGTAAATCATCGCCTTCCTGATCATGTCTATCATTTGAACAAAGCTTTATACGGTCTCAAACAAGCTCCAAGAGCTTGATATGAAACTCTTTCAAAATTTCTAACTGACCATGACTTTTCTGTCGGATCAGTTGACAAAACATTGTTCAAATTCTCCAAGAATGATCATATTTTACTCGTTCAAATTTATGTTGACGATATTATCTTTGGGTCAACTAACCCCAAACTATGCGAGAAGTTTTCCAAGTTAATGCAGGAAAAATTCGAGATGAGCATGATGGGTGAGCTGACATTCTTCCTTGGTCTTCAAGTGAAACAACTGGATTCAGGAACATTTATCAGTCAAACCAAATACACTAAGGAATTGCTGAAGAAATTTGGCATGGAATCATGTTCAGCTGTAAGCACCCCCATGAGCTCAGCAGCCAAATTAGACACTGATCAAGGGGGAATATCAGTTGAGACGACACTCTACAGAGGTTTAATAGGTTCATTATTGTACCTAACTGCAAGTCGTCCTGATATTATGTTTGTTGTTGTATGCATGTGTGCAAGATTCCAAGCTAATCCTAAGCAGTCACATTTCTCTGCTGCCAAACGTATCTTGAAATATCTTAAAGGCACGCAAAATGTTGGTTTATGGTATTCTAAAGACTCATCTTTCAGTTTAGTTGGCTATTCAGATGCAGAATATGCAGGATGCAAGCTTGATCGGAAAAGCACAAGTGGATCTTGTCAGTTTCTAGGAGACAGACCGATCTCTTGGTTCAGTAAGAAGCAAACATCCATAGCAACTTCCACAACTGAAGCAGAATATCTTGCTGCTGGAAGCTGCTGTGCCCAACTTCTCTGGATTCAGCAACAATTGAAATATTATTGTGTTGATGCAAAAGAATCGCCAATATTCTGTGACAACACGAGTACAATCGCTATTACGTATAATCCAGTTCTTCACTCCAGGACTAAGCATATAGATGTCAGACATCACTTCATCAGAGACCATGCTTTAAAGAAGAATATCAGATTGGAATACGTATCAACTGAACAGCAAGCGGCTGACATTTTCACCAAACCACTGGCTGAGACTAAGTTTTCTCACTTTCGCAATATACTTGGATTAATTGATTTATCTTAATTAATGATCATTGTTCGTAATTTGTTGTTAACCTTTATTGTTGTTTTACTGAATATTTAAGTGAGTTGCTTATTCTTATGAGTTCTTAACTGATGTCAGCAAGTGTTTGTGTTGTTCTTATGTTTATATCTCTTACAGATCATTGCAGGCAGAAATAAAAGAACAACAACGATAAAACATAATAAATATTTTATTGAGGAGGAGAAGAGGAGCCGGTTACAATTTCATATTCTTCCTCCACAGCAATTATCCACAAACTCATCCATGCAGCTAGTGCTGAGGAAGAGGTTTTTGCAGAAATTGTGGGAGGAAGCGATGCGGCGGAGGATCTCCAGCTCCTTCAAAAGAAAGAGCTTGTAGAGATAACCTTCTTTAAAAAGGTCCACCCCCGCAGAACCTCTAGGAGCTCTCGCGCCTCTCGAAGTTGGGCCTTTCACCTAAAAGTGGAGACCCGCCCAGAGTAATACAGGAACTCCAGTTCCTGCATCTCTTCCCAGTAAGGAAGGCTAGCGTAGAAGACTTCATCCTCTATGAACTGCTTCCTGGCCTGCAGTGTAAACTGAGCGTCGCTTGAGCTTCCAGCTTCTGCCATTCTCCTTATCTTTGAAACTTACTTGCTGAGATAATTTTGGCTAACCCCTTCACTCTTATTTATAGGCCAAAAAAAAAAGAGGGAAACGAAAGGACACTTCGCTCTGTGACGTTTGCTAAGCCGAGCACCATACTCATCTTTAATCATTACTGTCTATTACCGTCATTTTGCGTTAATGCATTTATTAAGGGGGAATAATGGTTCAAGAAGTTAACTGAGAAGACAGTTGTTAGTGAACCTCGATTGAAAGAACCCAGTCTTATCAACTGACCTATTAGTCGAATTTTCCACTAATCTTCTCATATAAGTTAACTAATTAAACCAATTATATTCCAAATCAAATGACGTGACTGTCTGCTAAACTAATGATGAATTTTGATTTATGACGTGGATTCATTTTTAACCACTCAAATTGTACACACGATTATAGCACACGTACACACTTTTCCTTTTTCAAAAATTTCTATGGACTGACACGTGTCCAGAATTTGAACGGTCACGTACATATGTACTATTACCCGCTTCATTTCAGTTTTACTTTTCGACTACTTCAAATTTTCTTTAGAGCAAGAACTACCTCATCCTTCGAATTTTCTTTCAGGAAATTTATCAGTTATCAATGGCAACTCAAATTCCCGCTTTCATGCTAAATGATATGGCCATCAACTTTGGATCTATCTTATCCTTCGGCGATGTTGAAGTCCATAAAGTATTTCAGAAGCTTGAAGCTGCTGGTCTAAGAACATTTTTGGGACAATCTTCTCAGGATATCTATCCCAAAGAACTTCAGGATTTCTACTCTACCGGCGTGATTGATTCTGAGGGAAATATCAATTCTTCTATCAATGATCAGTTGTTGATCATCTCTGAAGATTCTCTTGGTGATTTATTTCACTTACCTTCTGAAGGTATGTCACAACTTCCGGATGTTAAAGCATCTGATATTGAGGAAATGCAAACCCTTCTCTCTGCTGATGGACAGAAGATTAAAGTTTCTGATCCTAAAAAGGAACTCAAGCATGAAGTTCAATTGATGGCTGATGTAATTGCTAAAGAGCTTTTGGCAAAAGCTGGATCATTTGCTGTCCTAACTTTGGAGAAATTTCAGGCCATTACTGTTATTATGGCTAATCACAAATTTAACTGGAAGCATCTCATATTTAATGTTTTGAAGAATATGTTTCTGTCTTCTAAACAATCCAAGGGTTTTGCCGTTCAAATCAGTTATCTGCTGAAAGCAAAAGGTTTAGTGGCTGAGGACTCTGAGAAGACATCGAAATTTAAGGTGTTCAATGCAAAGAACACGATGCCAATCAAATCCAAAATGGACATAACTCCTACTCAGTTTGTGCGAATCAAACAGGAAATTGGGACTAAGTTAGCTGCTCCCAAATCAGTCAAGAAAGCCAAAACGTTGGCTCAACTGAAGGTTGCCAAAAGGAAATTTATTTTGAGTACATCAGAGTCAGAAAAGACTCCATCACCTCAAATTGCGAAGAAGCCAAGAACTCAAAGGGTTAAAACAACTTCTGAGGTATCCATTCCTACTGACGAAATGATTTCCTTAACTGATCAGCAGCCTATAGAAGCAGTTCCTCTGCAGATTATTCCACAAGCTGATTCAGTAAGTAACATAAAGGAATCAGTTAGGACCCAAGCTCCTGTTACTCAAATATCTCGACCAATTGGTGTAGCACCTGCCAGACCCAAAGGAATAAAGTTTGTAGAGCAGGTGGAATCAACTCGAACAGGACTGGAAATTCCTCATATCATGAGTACTGATAAAGGGAAAGGGAAATTGATTGTAGAACCCAGACCCTCCAACCCGATTCAGACTCATATTGATCTTGTATGGGCAAAAGTGAACAGTTTTGCTGCTGCAAAGACTAAGTCCTATGATGCTTGGGTAGCCTATCGTACTGAGGTTTTTGCCAAGCAACTGAAGGAAAAGTCCGAGCTGAGAAAATTCATCAAGCTGGAGGCCTTTGTTCTCCGAACTGTCAAAGCTGCCTCTATTGCTCAAGCCTTGGAGAGGAAAAGTTATTTCTTTGATCAGATGAGAGCGAAGAAGTTGGCTCAAATTGTTGCTAAGCTTAAAAACAACTACTTGCCAACTGGCCCTACTGCATATGCTGATCAAGCTGTAATTACTCAGCTTGACACTGACCTTATAGGGCTACTATCTCGAATCAAATTTTGGGAATTGAATCAAGAACTGGTAGTCTACCAAGGAGATTCAGATGATGACGATGAGGAACTAGTTGAAGAAGCATCCTCTGACAAAACAGAACCATCACCAGCTTTAGTTCTTGTTCCAACTGAAGAGCCAGTTTCTGATAAGCTTCCTTCACCGCCTGTTGAACAACAACTATATACTGAAGCTGAGCTGTCTTTCGCTCATATTGATGAAGTGATTCAAGCCGTGGTAGAGGAATCCCACCTTAGTGCACCAGTTAATGATAAAGTTGATCACTCTGCTGATCAAACCAATCCAGAGGCCACTATTCCTTCAGTCGAAATTGTTCCACCAAATCAATCTGCTGATCAGGTCATACCAACTGATGTGCCAGATGACTCAATCGATCATTCCCTAGAGACATCAGTTCAGGTTGTGTCACCATCAACGGAACAAAATCCTTCCTCACCACCTCGGGATCAAGCAGAAATCCCTGCTGCTGATATTTCAGTTCGAAATGTTACTGAAACAATTTCCACTGATCAAGCCTTGATCGTTTCTGAACTTAATACAAGTGAACCAAGCACTTCTCGACAATCCAATCCTCCATCTTCAGCAGATTTTGATCTCATTTTTGAAGAAGTCCAACATATGCAGGACAGTATGAGTCAAATAATTACTGCCATTTCCAAGATTCAAAATACGCAACTTTCGCACAGTCTGAAGTTGGATGATAATCAGGAATCCTTGAAAAGACTGAAGGATATCCAATCTGCTGTTACCGCTCTTTCTTTTGCAGTTGGTGATATTCAGAAAAATAGAGGTATCATGTCCAGTCTGACTGCCACTCAAGAATTAATTACCCAACGCGTCAACAGTGTGGAATCGCTTGTGTCTCGGAAAATTGAACTACTGCAAGTCACAATGTCTACTGCTATTGAAAGTATGTCATCCTCTGTCACGGTTCTTTCTTCTCACGTTCGCAAGCTATCTGACAAGATGGAGCAGTTTGACAAAAAGGGGGAAGAGAAGAGACAATAAGAGCAGTCTATTGTATTCAGTTGATTATGAGAATTCAGTTGATTATTCGACATTTTATTTTATCTAATGAGAATTCTATCTAGTGTCTCTTTCTATTGTTTTGTCAAACACCATAAAGGGGGAAATTGTTGGGAACGAAATTCCGGCGTTTGACAAAAGTTTGAACAACTGTTTACAGCAACTGAATTGGACTAACTGCTCATCAGTCAACTGATCGCCTCAACTGAAGTTTACTTCATCAGTCAACTGATCTCTCAACTGTACACATCATCAGTTGAAAGCGACAACCGACAAATAGTACAGCCACCTGTGAACTAGTAGTGGCTCGCCGCATTTCAGAAATGAACAGTGTACTATTGTCAGGATATATCGACGTGGCAAATCAACGGGTAGAATATTCAAATATCTTTAATGTTACCGTTGAAAGGGAAGCCTATAAATAGTCGAAGGCAGCAGCTAAAGACATCTCTCTCAATTCTCAGTTATCTTACTTGCTGTTACGCTGTAAAAATATCCGCTTACACTCAGACATCAAGCTCACGCTTATCAGTTATATCAGTAGTATACAAGACTACGTTCTAGAGCTTTCATAGCACTTTGTAATCATTTGATATATCTTTCAAGTTGTGCTAAGATCAGTTACGATCGGTTAGAAGTGTTGTATACTAAGAGTTTCAGTTTTGGCAAAGTGATAAGTCCAAACTGAAGTGGGTCAGTACACTGTGTTGTATTTGATCAAAGTCTTTTAGTGAATATCCTATCTTCGTGATAGAAGGGGTGACGTAGGAGTTATTCAAGTCTCCGAACATCCAGAAACAAACTGTGTCTTTATTACTTTCAGTTATCATATTCAGTTAGATACTCTATCTTTCAGTCAGTTAGTTTTCCGCAACTGTTTAGTCAGTTTAACTGATTGTTATTGACCGACGGGATATATAGATTCAGTTTATAACATAACTGAAATCAGTTTGTCGAAGAATTTTGTAAATTGAGCAGTGTTTATTCAACCCCCCCTTCTAAACACTCTTCACTCTAGTCACCGATCCTTTCAATGCGGAACGTAGTGAAATCAAACTAATATACATATCAGTATAAAATACAATACAAGTCCTGTACTGCATGCATCCAAAATAAACTAAGGTTCAACATCTAAATATCAAGTGTCAAAACCCTATATACATCCAAGTCCGGAGTCTCCACTCAATCACGATCTCTCCTCATCTCCTGGACCCTAATCCTGTCCCACCTGTTCTCATGTACACATACAGACAAGACAACCGCCGGATAAATCCGGTAAGAATAAATCCCAGTATAAATCAACGAAACATGCAATCATATAAACAATATAAAGCATGTAATCAGGTAACAGATATATGTATCAAAATCTGAAACATAATCAATCATAAAATTGTCAAACATATACGTGACTCCACGTCTCAGACTAGACTCAATCCTAGTCTAGGGATCCCGGTTTCCAAATGTGATGTTCCTATATCGAATTCCATAATAGAAGGAACTCTGTTCCTATTACTCGATATAACCAAATATGGTGTTCCTATATCGAATTCCGTAATAGAAGAATTCCAATCCTATTACTCGATATAACCAACATCCGGTGTCCTGACCTAACCGTCATGGACTGTAGCACTATCGCTAATATCCCATCTTGAGACATCGTGCAATGTGCCCGTGGCGATTCCACCACTATCAGGCACTTCTGTCACAAGATTTCTCGTCTAATACCTGCTATCTATATTCAAGAGAACAAGTACATCAGTCAAATCAAAGCAAATATCAATGCAATAAAGTAAAGTATGTGATTTAGGGAAACTCAAGTCTAATCCGACTCAAGTCGATCTCCCCATACCACATTGACTTATACCTTCCTTTCGTCGGTTTCTGGCTCAGTCGAAGTCCTGAATTCATAGTCTGTCTGGCAATGACAATATAAATAATCTCATGTCAATATACCTTCCAAATCAATAACAATCTGATCAATCTGGATTTAATTCAAAATCAATGGCATAACGGTACAATTTCAATATCCCCGTCAATAAAATATCTTCAGATCACCGTTATAATCCATAACTCATATCCAATACAATCCGTAATCCAATCATAATTCAAATCTGTCCGGTATATATCAATATACCTCAGAAAATTCATAACAATTCCATAATCGATCCGTTTCTTAATCTGACTTCGATTCTATGTTGTCTAATATGTCAAGAACAACATATATGAGTTCCATTAAATTCTGACAATATCATAATTCCAAAACATGTCAAAACGTAGCAAAACTTACGTCAAGTTGTAGTCTACGTTTCTAGGAACTCGGTACCGAAGTCGGATTATGATTCAAACGGACGGATTCCTCGTAAATCAAATTCTAAAATCATATGGTGAAGTTGGCCTCGGTTTTTCTTCTTTTCCTTCTGATTTCCCATTTACCTTCGTGTATATATATATATATATATATATACAATTCACGCATGCAACAAACAAGTGGCTCACCCTTTGTAATACACGTCTCGCGCATATGCGCGACATCTATCGGCGCATATGCGCGAGACACTAAGTCTCGGCGCGTGACTGGCACCTCGCCTCGCGCATATGCGCGCCCTTGATCGGCGCATATGCGCGAGTAATTCTTCACAACTCTCGGGTTGTGTCGCGCATGTGCGCGAATCCAAGTCGCGCATGTGCGCCAACCTTTCTGGATTGCACGCGCATGTGCACGCATAAAGTCGCGCATGTGCGCCGATGCTACTGTCTTGCATCATGGGCTACTGTCTTACTCGCGCATATGCGCGCCTACTCTTCGCGCATATGCGCGAGACCTTCGGCTCTCGCACATACATTATCACACGTATTCTTATTTTGTGTCCTGATTAATCCTCTCATAATCATATCAAATTATAATTCAATAATTACAGATTATTAGGATTAAATTTCCGGGCATTACAAGTATATTTGGGGGAAATTAAATTATACGGTCAGGATGACGCAAGGTAGAGTCAACCAATCAATTACCCTTTCGGAAGATAAAATAACTTAAGGTAACTTAGGTTTTATATTTGATAGGGGATGTAGAGTTAGTAAAATCTTTGAGCTCCATGGAATAGAGAAATTTGGCATAAATATATAAAATGGAAATATCAGAGTACGCAGCGAAAATGTGATAGAGTGTAAAATTTAAGCCAAGTGGATTAAGTATGAAGTGAATAAGGGAGCCTAAGCTTTTCGAGAATCAAGACTGGCAAATTTCGAGGATGAAATTTTATTTAAGGTGGGAAGATTTGTAACGCCCGAAAAATCAGTTCACGTAAACCGCATGCATGAAAATGATTTAAATTGCATATTTATTTTTCTTAATTGATTTTAAATACTTAAATGATATATTTTACATGCTTAAATGTTTAAAATACATGATATAATGAAATTGAATAGATAATAGGCTGGGAAAGGAGATCGGGAAGACCAAGACAAAATAAATATTTTCCAATAATTATTTTCAAGGCTTATTAATATGATTAAATGTGATTAAATTTTCCCAAAAAAGTATAGTTCAAAGTATTTTACGAGTCGAGCATGATTTTATCCGAGAATCTGGGTTTGGGCGAACGATGGACTTTTAAAAGATTTAAATTATTATTTTTGAAAACTAATTTTCATAAGCTTTTTTTTTCAATTAAATAGATGTTATTGGGCCAAATTTACCTTGGATAAGTAGGCCCAATTGCTCCTAGACTTAAAGTTCATAATCCAAGCCCAATATAATGAAAATTAAAATCTATAAAATAGAAACCTAGGCTTTCAAAGCACCATATCAGCCGATCCTCACACACAATATACACATTAAGTTTTCAAAATCTTAAGGGAAGAAAACAAGGAGTCTTCGTCGCCCATTTGTTATTCCTCGCACCCCACGATGACGATCCTATTTTTGAGCGTTTTAAAACGCAAAGGTACGCTTCTAAACTCTTTTGACGCATCATTCAAATCATAATATGCATGTTTTATGTAGGTATGCATGAAAAATATTTGAGTATAAATTGCTTAACGTTTTGACTAAAATATTCGAAGTTTTGATGATTTTACGCTCGATGAAAAACATTATTGAAACGACCTCGACATTTTTTTCATAAACTCAAAAATGACTAATTAAAACAACTTAAAATTTCCATAAATCATGATAATTTAACATTTGAAATCTCAAGTGCGTAAAAATCTCTATATCGTCAACTAACGAAAAATCCTACATCGACCCTTTTAAAAAGATCAACTAACATAAAAATATCTCTAATAAATTCCTTAGCATAAATCTTTCAAATCTTTTATCTATCAAGCTAGTGAGGAAAATAAAGGTCCCTCGAGAGTGTACTGATGCACTCGATCAAGTCAAGCGTCAGCGCCTCCTCAAATCATCCAATCATGCATCATTCAAACCTAGTGAGTCTAATGAATCAGCACGTTCTAAACATGAGTAGCAAATAATACTTATACAATCACATGCATTGAAAAACATACTTTTACTTAAAATAATCTTTTGAACATAAATAACCATTTAAAATCATTTTCAGCATAAATAAATTGTATATCGAAAAATCATTTTAATCGTAAAGCTTTCAATCCTTTATTATTTTGAGTGAATTTTGATCCTCGAAAGTGACTAGCCTTTATTCTTTGGTCAACAGATCAGTCTTCAGCTCCATATAGTCCATGGGGGCATCCACTAAGCTCTGCCATGGAAATACGATCGTCGGTGTCCCTCCGGGCCTTGTCTCGTACACGAGGTCCCTCTAGGTCCTTTTCCCTCACGACATCACATAATTATAAGTTTACCGTAACGGATCCCTCACATAGCATATATCATTTTTCATAGTCAATTCACATCCCTCAAAATATTTTTCATTTTATTTTTAAAAGTACAAAATAACATCACTTTTCAAAAATAGCATTTTAACAGTAAAAATTGCACAGATTTATTATAAATAATAAAATATCATATTTTAATCAAAATCATCATTTTAAATAATTTAACATTCTTTATGATCCTTCGGGAAGCTGCCAAGCTTTTACGTATTTCCCTAGTGTAAAATGACTCTTTTGCCCCTAAACGTAACATTTCTCTATTTTAACTTTTTCTTAATTTTAATGATATGGGCTTATCCCAAATAATTATTTAAGCTTAAATATAATTTTCCATTATTTTATTCAGCTTAATTCGAGGCGTTTCATTTAATTCTTTAATTAACAAATTTTAGGCGTTTAAATCCTGAATAAATTCAAAACTTAATATTTTGATCTCAAATTTTAAACATAGACTTTTTATCACCTAAAATACCCTTGTGAGCCATTAACCACCCTCGTGGACCCATGGTTCCAATTTTATTCTTTAATTTCGAAATAATGACCCATAACCAAGACAACCGAGCCATCTCTTGATTCCAATGAGCCATGGCCGAGCCACCTCAATCCAAACCGTAGCCAACCCACCTAGGCACCCTCCTAACCAACCTTGATCCTTAGAACCTGACCCTAGCTCATGCACAAGCTCTGCAACTGAGCCCCCACAATCTGCACGTAAGAGTCCTAGCCCGATAGGGCTCTTACTTTGGCTACTGTCCAATGCTAAGACTCGTCCTAACCTTGAACCATGTCCATCCCGAGCCCCAACCCAATCCCTAGTCAAGCCGTGAGCCCCCATGCATAAAGTCGAGCCACCTAGTTCAAGCCAACATGTGAGTTGTCCTAGAAAACCCTTTGTCCTTCTTCCCTTGTCATGCCTCACTTCCAGCCTTGTTTTCCTTTAAAATTAATCATGTTTTAATGCTATTTCATGTTGCATTGGCAACGTATTCATTGGAAATCATATGTTCATATATATGTAAAACGTTCAACTCTTTTGAAAATATTTGACAAAACGTTTAAACCATCGAACATAAATATTTTACATGCCAAAACAATCCAAACCATGCATAATATTATTTGAATTATGCTTCAAAAAGTTTATTTAAAGTGTCTTTGCGTTTAAAACGCTCGAATATTCAATCATCGATGAGGATGCGGAGTTGGATGACCGGACGACGAAGAGGTTTTCTTCACTTGCATCTCACATTTATTTGGCATGGTTGAAGGGCTGCCACTTTTGTTGGTTAGGGTTCATGTTGCAGCGGGTTTGAAGGTGTTTAGATGTCAAGATCAGGTCTGGAACGTGCCATGGTAGAGGACCGATCAGATTTCATGGTTGTTGGCTCGATTGGGACTAGATCGAGGGATAGTTGTGAGTGCCGGTGCAAGGGATGTTCCAAGCCTTGGACCAGACCCTGGTGGGTCTGAGTCGTGGGTCAGGATTGCTCAAACACTGCTGGTCATGTTTGAAGGGCCAGTTCAGGGAGCTAAGTCGAATGGCGTACGACTTTGGTGATTTCGGGGAAAACGTGTGCAACCGCGTGCATGTACTATGGGTATTGTTTGGTTGGTCTAGGAGAGAGTCCTCGGCTTGATCTCGGTCCTAGGGTGGTCTGGTTTGGTACTGGTCCAGTCTGGTTCAGGCTAGGTTCGGAAAGTTCAGGGTTCGGTCCTAGGGTTTTGTAGGTTGCGAAGTGTCGAGTTTTTCCAGCAGCCACCTGGTCATTTTTTAGGGATGTAGGTAATCTGAAACAAGGGGTTTCATGGCTTGACTTGTAGGTTCAAGTCATGGTTTAAGTTGGGAAAAGTTTGCTTGATTTTTGGGTTGATTCGGGTTAAAACAGGGACCCCGGTCCAAATTTTAAAATGAATCATATAAGTTACTAAACAGGCTCGAGGTTGTGTCTAGGAATTGATTATAAATATGTTTTGAGGTGTTTTAAGGAGTTTGGTTGGCTTAGGTTTGATATTTTGAGGTCTAGGGATAAAATGGTCAATTAGGGTTACTAAGGGCGAAATTGTCATTTTGCAGTCGGGTCGAGTTAGTAGTCCTGGCAGCGTCCTGATCACAAATTGACATGTTTTAATGTATATGTTATCATGAACATGATTTTTTATGGAAATACGAAAAATACGTTGCATGCTTGGTTTTAAGAAAATGTACGTATATGAATGATTTTTATAAGTGATGAATACGATGACATGTTTTTGAAGGAAACGAATTGGTTGTAACTAATACAAACATGAACACGAACACGAACATGAACATGTAAGGCCAAAGCTCAGTGGATCTGTAATATTGTCGCTGATGTCCTCGCCGCTGTGTACCGCGGTTATACGTAGATGGATCCATCGACTAGAGCTTATATGAAAGTCAAAACTAATGAACGAAATTCAAATAAAGAAAATGGAACACGTATATCTTGATATGATGCGATATGGACACGTTTATTATTTGACTTGTCATGTTTATGCTTACATTTTTAAGATCAAGAAATATATGTTAATTACAGTACTTTTCACTGTTGCATGTTATATATATGTACTTTGTATCACGATTTAGGTGTGTTGAGTCTTTAGACTCACCTAGTGTGATTGATTTAGGTGAGCATGATGTTGTAGAGACTGGAGGCGCCGAAGACTGAGTAGGCAGGGTTGGATATGCGCACGCTAACCCTAGGACCATATTTTTTCCGCACATTATGTTCATGAGTTAGGAGTAAACATGGATATTTGTATACACTTTCGCCTTTTATATGTTGATGGTTTGACAGGACTTTACATGTTTCATATTTGAATTACTTTAAACGACAGTCTATGGTTTGATGATTTGACAATATTTTAACTGTAGTATTTTTACCAATAGTTGAATACTTTTATTTTAAAATGTGTGATTGACAGTTGTTATTGCATGCATGCACTTAATTGTAATTTTCAAAAAATATTTTACCAAAAGAAATTCTAGTAGTATTTTAGTATCACGATTTATTTCATTATCTTTTGTGTGAATTATGTTCTAGTTACTGAGAGCATTGATCAATCTTTCTTCTATCCTCGCCGATTGAAAGGTGCATCTATTAGAGTTAATCGATCCTTAAATGTTGGGGGTTGTCTGTTTTTTCCTTGTCTTAATTGCGTTTTTTTTTTTAGTTTCTTAAAGATTATGATCTTGTGGGGGATTGGTTATCTTTTTATACAAGCCGATTGCTGGTTATGTCGCAAGGAAAAGTTTTCCTTCTCGATACATCTTAAAATGATTGCATTCAAGAATTGAAGTTTTTCTAGAGTGTTGAATTATTTGGAATTGAAATTGATTTAATACGCAATTAATTTTCTCAATATCATGTCCGCACATATATTGTAACGTCCAAAAACCAACATACGTAAACCACATACGTGCAAATTATTTAATTATCATCTTTAACTTATTTAATTGATTTTATATGCTTGCATGATGCATACAACATGTTATGGGACTAATTGCATAATGTTATGAAAACTGTAGATTTTTCTCGAATATTTGATAATAGGCTGGGGAAAGGATACCGGAGACGACCAAGATAAAATGAATGTTTTCCGATAAATATTTCAAGGCTTATTAATATGATTAAAATTTTTGAAAATGATAGAGTTCAAATTATTTTACTAGACGAGCTCGATTTTATCTGGGAAGCCGATTTTGGGTAAATGAGGGACTTTTAAAATATTAAATGCATATTTTTTGAAAACTAATTTTTATGAACTTTTATTTTTCAACTAAATAGATGTTATTGAGCCTAATTTACATAGGATGAGTATACCCAATTGCTCCTAAACTTGAAAGCCCAGATCTCAAGCCCGTTATCATGCAAATTAAAATCTATAAAATATAAAACCCAGGTCTTCTTCACCATACCAGCCGAACAACACACAATCAAATTCGAAAATTGCAAGGAAAGATAACTAGGAGTCTTCATCGCCCGTTTGTCCTTTTTCGCACCCCAGCCGACGATCGTATTTTCGAGCATTCTATTCCACAAAGGCATGTATCTAAATCCTTTGACGCATCATTCAAACAATATTATGCATGAAAAATATTTACGTTCGATGGGTTTAACGATATAACGATTATTTTCAAAGTTTTGATGATTTTCTGCTTGCTCATTAAACGCTTTGATTCCTAAGAACACACTGCCAATAAGAGGTGTTTAAGGGACGGGAAAAGATTCGTCAAGAGATAAAACATTCTTGAAATCGAGCTTGGACGAGATAGGTAAGTCCTAGGGTTTCCTAGTATAACCGATGGGAAGATGGCCCGGCTATGTGGGTTGTGCACCGGGGGCTTGGCCATCGTTGGGCTAGGGCTCAGTGAGGGTCATGGTTCAGGGTCTGGGAGGGTCCTAGCATGGGTTGGGACTCGTGGTGTGTCAATAGGATAGATTCCATGATCGCATGGACTCTTACCATGTTCGAACGATGTAGGGCTCGAGAGGTAGTGCATGGCTTGGTTATGGTGGTCTAGGCTGGTCCAGTAGGGCCTAGGGTAGGAGGCTAGGGTTTGAGACAGGGTTAGGTACAGCGGCGGCCCGAGATGGCTTGGGAAAGCTTGTGCCGCGATCGTGATTGATATAAGGGAACTCGCACAGCTAGATGCGGGGGTTAGGGGCTAGGTGCGCGAGTCAGGGGTCGTCCAGGAGGGTTAGGATCAGGTTTGGTTTGAGCTGGCTAGGCCATGGCTCGATGGAATCAAGAGTTGGCTCAAGAGAGAAGAGTTAGGGTTCGAATTCTCAAGTTTCATTGTCAAAGGTTCGAACCATGGTCTATGGGGGTCGATTCATAGTTCACGATGGTGGTTTAGGTATAAAAAAATCTATGTTTAAAATTTGAGAAGAAATATTAAAGTTTGAAGTAATTCAGAAATTAAACACTTCACGAATAAGTAAATAGGAAATTAAAGCGAAAGTCTCAAATTTAAGTTAAATAAAAAAACTAAAAATTTAATTTAAGCTTAAATGATTATTTGGAATTGTTTAGTGTCAATGAAAGTAAGAAAAAGTCAAAATCAAGAAATTTATGTCCAGAGGCAAAACAGTCATTTTACACCTGGTTAGTACGAAAAAAGGTTGGCAGCGTTCCGAAGGGTCATAACGCATGTTAAATGATATTTTATGATGTTTATGATTTATGATAAAGCTGTGCAATTTTTTCTGTTAAAATGCTATTTTGAAAAGTCGTGATATTTTATGAATTAAAAGGAAAGAAACTTTTTTTAAGGATGTGAATTGTCTGTGACAAAAAAGATATGATATATGATTTTTGCGAATATCGTGAGGGAAAAAGCCCCAAAGGGAGCCTGACGATTGTATTTTCATTATACGTCGATGCCTAGTGCCCGTCCCCATGCGCAATGGTCAGCTAAGACTGATCAGTCGACAAAAGGATAAAAGGCTAGTCACTTTGAAAGATCAAACTTCACCCAAAATGATAAATAATTGACAGCTTTATGATATTACGCTTTGATGATTAATGATTGCAAGTCTTCTTTTAATAAAAGTATGTTTTAATGCATGTGTTTGTATATTTATTATTTGTTACTCATGTTTAGAACGTGTTGTGTCATTAGACTCACCAGGTTTGAAAGTTGCAGGTAATGATTTTGAGGGAGACGCTGATGCTTGAGTGGATCGAGGCAGACAGTACACTCCCGAGGGCCTTTATTTTCCGCATTAGCTTGAGAGTTAAAATTTTAAAGATTATGTTAATGATTGTATTAGTGACCATTATGCTTTATTTTGGAGTTAGTTGGTTCTTGTTAAAAGTGGAAGTTGAAAATGGTAATTGACGATTTAGGGATTTTTATGCACTTGAGATTTTAAATGTTAAATTATTTTGATTTATGGAAAGTTTAAGTTATTTAAATTATTGATTTTTTATTTTATGCTTTAAAAAAAATTTAGTAGAATTTTAAACTTAAAAGTAAAGGGCCTTTTAGTTGGTATCAGAGCAAACGATCCCCGGTTGTGTACTGTCACTCTGAGAAGCTCAAGAAGTCATGCCTAAAGTATGTGAGTTTTTACTGCCTTATATTTTATACGCTAAAATTTTTTTAATGCTTTCATGATGCATGATATAGAGGTTAGGTGCATGATATTTTAAATATTAAGTGCATGTTGGTTACGTGGTTGGAACAGATTGTACAGAGATGCCTCTGAGACGAGTTCTTCGTAGTGCTAATGAGGGTAGACATGAGGAGGACAATATTCCACAGCCTCCTCCTGATCAGGACGCCAGCGCTCGTGTATTAGCGGGCATGCCATAATTACTAGAGCAGCATGTTGGAAATGCTACAAGGGTTCAACCAGAGGCAGTCTATGAGCGTTTTAGGAGGATGAACCCCGAGGATTTTTCTGGCACTACAGATCCATTCGTTGTTGAGGGATGGATTCGATTTTTGGAGGTTATTTTTCGTTTCATGGACATGGCGGACGCTGACCGAGTTCGTTGTACCATTTATCTGTTGAAGGGTGACGCTTCCTTATGGTGGGGGGGAGTGCAGCGAGAGGTGAATTTGGCGACGTTGACTTGGGAGGATTTCAAGAGGGTATTCTACGATAAATATTTCACTTCTGACGTCCGTTCTAGGCTTAAGAGGGAGTTCATGAGTCTCTGCCAAGGGGATTCATCTGTTGCTGAGTTTCTGCAGAAGTTTGGTAGGGTCTGTCATTTTGTGCCCTTGATTGGGAATTATGTGGGGCCACCAAATGGGAAAGCATTTATCTTCGAGGCGGCACAAAAAAAAATGCCGCATATTATTTCATGCATGCGTGCGAAGAAACTTATTCAAAAGGGTTGTCAAAGTTTCCTTTTTAGTATTGTATCGGCACCTGACACTGACAGTCGATATATTGAGGATGTAGAGGTAGTTAAGGATTTTTCGGACGTATTTCACGACGATGTTTCCATCATCCCACCCGAAAGAGAAGTAGAATTTTCTATTGAATTGATGCCCGGTACATTGCCAATCTTTAAGGCACCATATTGATTAGCACACGTTGAAATGAAAGAATTAAAAGACCAAATTCAAGAGCTGTTAGACAAAGGATTTATTCCCCCTAGTTTCTCTCCATGGGGCGGGCCAGTGTTATTTGTGAAAAAGAAGGATGAAACTTTGAGGTTGTGCATCAACTATAGGGAGCTAAATATAGTGACAGTGAAGAATAAGTATTTAGTGCCCCGAATCGATGATCTATTTGATCAATTGCAAGGAGCTTCGATATTTTTAAAGATAGATCATAGATCTAGATATCACCAATTGAGTGTGAAGGAGTCGGATGTACATAAGACGGCGTCCTGGACAAGTTATGGACATTATGAGTTTTTAGTGATGCCGTTTGGGCTTACTAACGCCCCAGCGATTTTCATGGATCTCATGAATCGCGTATTTCAACCGTATCTTGATCAGTTCATTATTGTTTTCATCGAAGATATCTTGATCTATTCCAAGAGCCGTGAGGGGCATGATCGGCATTTGAGGACAACCTTGCAAGTATTACGAGAGCGGAAATTATATGCAATATTCAGCAAGTGCGAGTTTTGGCTGGAGAGGGTCGAAAGAGGGAATAGAGGTCGGCCCATCTAAGGTTGAGTCATTAAGCAATGGCCAGTGCCTAAAAGTTTGATGGAAATACGTAGTTTCTTGGGCTTAGCCAGCTACTATAGCAAGTTCATCAAGGGTTTTTATCCAATGCAGTACCCTTGACGTCATTGACGAAGAAAAATGTGAAATTTTACGGGAGACGGAATGCCAAAAGAGTTTTGATCAGTTAAAGCAAGCACTCACTACAGCGCCAGTTGTAGCTATGCTTACAGAGCAAGGAGAATATGTGGCATTTACGGATGCTTAAAAACTTGGATTAAGTGTCGTTCTCATGCAAAATGATCGAGTTATAGCATATGCATCAAGACGATTGAAAATACATGAAAAGAATTATCGGACGCTTGATCTAGGGCTTGCAGCAATCGTTTTTGTGTTGAAATTTGGAGGCACTACTTGTATGGTGAGAAATGCAAGATATTTACGGATCATAAATATCTTAAATATTTCTTCACCCAAAAGTATTCGAATATGAGACAAAGACGGTGCCTAGAGCTTGTTAAAAACTACGACTGTGACATTAACTATCACCCCGACAAAGTTATTGTAGTTGTTGATTCTTTGAGTAGAAAGGGGACAGTCTTGACACATTTATCAGTACAGAAGCCTTTACAAGTGGAAATTCACGCTTCGATATTGAAGTTTATGCTAGAGGAGAGGCCCCTAATATCACTACATTGACAGTGCATTCCACACTGCGAGATAGAATTCAAGCCGGACAGTCTAATGATGAGCAACTGTAGAAATGGAGACAACAGATGAATCGAAGGGCAGCTTGTTATATTCAGCCAAGGATGACATTTTTAAATATCAAGGTCGACTATGGGTTCCTAGTGATGATTCACTTAGATTTGACATTATGACTGAAGCTCACAGTACTCCTTATTATGTTCATCCCGTAAGTAACAAAATGTACAAGGACTTGCAACTTTTATATTGGTGGCCGGAAATGAAACGAGACATTATGCGCTTTGTATCAGAATGCTTGACATGTCAACAAGTGAAGGTAAAACATCAAAGACCAGCATGAATGCTTCGACCTCTCCCCATTCCCAGGTAGAAGTGGGAGAATTTTACTATGAATTTTGTTGTAGGATTGCCAAAGACAATGAAAGAACTCAATGTCATTTGGGTGATAGTGGACCATCTTACTAAATCAGCATACTTCCAACCAGTGAAGATGATTTTTCCATGACACAGTTTGCGGAGCTATACATTCAAGAGATAGTTAGACTACATGGGATTCCAGTGTCTATAGTTTCGGACAGAGACACACGTTTCACTTCATCATTCTGAAAGAGTCTACATGCAGCATTGGGGACTCTGCTATTATTCAGTACCGCATTTCATCCTCAGATAGACTTTCAGTCTGAGAGAGTCATAAAAATCTTAGAGGATCTGCTCTGAGCATGCGTGATTGATTTCCAAGGGAGTTGGGAATCGAAACTACCTCTAGTGGAGTTCACTTACAATAACTGTAGTGACCCGTTCCAGAATCACCTACTAATCGAGAACTAAGCATGCAATTAACTTAATTAACAAAAATCAGAGATAACAGCGGAAAAACAAGGTTAAGAACAAAAGTTATACAACCCAATCGAAAAACCAGAATATTCAAACTATCTGATACAACCATATCGAAACAAATGGTACTGAAGACTAAACCGACCAGCTACTCAACGTCCTCCTCCTGCTCCTCCAGAGCCATCCAACCTGAGTCCTGCCCCGTGGGAATGGGGTGTCCAAGATAAACAAAACCGAGGACGTGAGCGATAAGAACGCCCAGTACAAAAGTATGAGTATACAGACCTATATGAAATGCACATGCTATGATCATGATACCAGGGCAGTCAAGAAACAGGAGTCTCCAAAAGGATCTCAACAATGCTCAGTCTAGAGGCGCCAAGTGGATAGTGCCGCGCGGTACACCTCTGGGTCACTGCATCCACTACAAGACGGACGTGGACCTAAAATGTCCCGGACCACCGAAGCCCTCCCGACCCGTCGGCCACTGTGTACTCTCGGTGTCCATGCGTCCACAAGACAGGGCTGAGCGGCCCCAAGATATAGCTTATCTCGAAAGAGATACAGCTCAACAGCAAAGGCTATCTCGAAGGAGATACGGCTCAACGTGCAATGCAACATGCATCATAAAACGTGACATAATAGCATGCATCATATGACATATAAGAATGCAGCAGATAATCATGCAACACATATATGAATGTATACTCAACCAGGATATCTCGGATAGTACTTTCGTACCTCTATCACAGCAATCCTAATCCACTGGAACAACCAGACAACAGGTCTAATCCAAGCCTATTCATCAAGTGAAAACCATCACTAAAACTTATCTACTAGGCTTAACTAGATAATCCTGAGATAATAATGATATCAATCCAAACCTTCGTCCGTCGTTAGCCCGCTGATGCCGCTAGCTCCCAACTAGAGCACAGCTCCGCTACAAGACCAGCAGCTCCCCGCTAGTGCCCGATTCTCGGAAAAAGACTAGAACCTGTCCGAAACGACTGAAATGCTCTGGAACTCTCTGACTTGGCGAGGCATAAATGAGAAATCCGAGCACTATTTATAGGCCATGTTCGGACCGTCCGAACCCTCTTCGGAACGTCCGAACTCCTACGTGTCCATCGGCTCTTGACAGCTCATGTTCGGATCCACCGAACATACACTTCGGATCGTCCGATCGTGCATGCAAACTGACGTGTCATCCAACTCTTGACACCTGTGATCGGATCCACCGAACTACCTTCGGAGCGTCCGAACCCTTCGGTGCTTCCGAACCACCTTCGGACCTTCCGATCATGACTAATTACCATTAATCCGTTAATTACCCAATTCGGCATTCGGGCTACTACATTCTCCCCCCCTTAAAAAGATTTCGTCCTCGAAATCAGGCTTAGAGAATGAACAAAATAACAACATTGTTATTATATTTCAATTGTTTGTTGAATACAACTGATATTTCGATTACAACTGAAAACATAAGCCTACATCTGTGGTACAACTATAGTACAATCTCAAAAGAGCTCTGGGTGCTCCGAACGCATACGACTCTCTAACTCCCAAGTGGCTTCCTCAGTGCCTCGACGCTGCCACTGCACTAAGACAAGAGGAATGATCTTATTCCGCAACACCTTATCTTTGCGATCTAAAATCTGAACTGGTCGCTCCACGTAAGACAAATCTGATTCAAGTTGAACTTCAGATGGATGCAAGATGTGAGACTCATCCGCTACATAACGTCTCAACAAGGATACGTGGAACACATCATGAATGCCTGATAGGTATGGTGGCAATGCAAGTCTGTAAGCTAAATCTCCCACACATTCCAAAATCTCAAAAGGACCAATAAATCTCGGAGACAGCTTACCCTTGAGACCAAATCTCAATATCCTGCGAAAAGGCGAAACTCGGAGAAACACCTTCTCACCTGGCTGAAAATGAAGAGGTCGACGCTTAGTGTTCGCATAGCTAGCCTGTCGATCCTGAGCAGTCTTAATCCGCTTCTTAATTACTGCAACTTTATCAATAGCCTGCTGGATTAACTCCGGTCCTTCCACCTGTCGTTCCCCAACTTCGTCCCAGAACAGTGGAGTACGACAACGTCGCCCGTACAACGCCTCAAACGGTGCCATACCAATACTACGATGGTAGCTGTTGTTGTACGCGAACTCAATCAACGGCAAATGATCCTGCCAAGCGGGTCCGAAATCCATAACACAGGCTCGCAACATATCCTCAAGCGTACGGATAGTCCTCTCCGTCTGACCGTCAGTCTCCGGATGATAAGCAGTACTCAGACTCAGTGTAGTACCCAAAGCTGACTGAAAACTGCCCCAAAACCGTGAGGTAAAACGAGGATCTCTGTCACTAACAATACTGACAGGCACTCCATGCAAACGTACAATCTCCTGAATGTACAATCGAGCCATACGATCGAAAGTGAAGTCACGGTTATATGACAGAAAATGAGCGGACTTGGTGAGTCGATCCACCACTACCCAAATAGCATCACTATTCTTTGATGACAATGGCAAGTGAGTAATGAAATCCATCGTAATATGCTCCCACTTCCATTCAGGGATAGGTAGATTCAACAATAATCCTCCCGGTCGACGGTGCTCTGCCTTAACCTGCTGGCAAACCAGACACTTGGAGACAAACTGATACACGCTGCGCTTCATCCCTTTCCACCAAAATCGAGTTCTCAAATCTTTATACATCTTATTGCTTCCTGGATGAATACTCAACTTGCTTCGATGAGCATGAGACAAAATCTCCTCCCTCAGCGTATCATCCTCTGGTACTACTACCCGGTTAGATAAACATAGAAGACCATCAGACTGATAATGGAAATTACTGTCTCCACCAGCCAACCGAGCTAACCTCTGAGTCTTGAGATCAGACATCTGAGCATCTCTAATCCGAGTGAACAAAGCTGGCTCAGATAAAATGGCAGCAACACGAATGCTCTCCATACCTTTCCGATGTTGGAATTTAAACCCCAACGAGCAACAATCTTGGACAGCACTAGACATAGCACATGTCTGAAGTGCAGAGGCTCTCACCTTGCGACTAAGAGCATCGGCTGTGAGATTCGCAGAACCTGGATGGTACTTGATTTCGCAATCATAATCCTTTAGTAAATCCATCCAACGACGTTGCCTCATGTTCAACTCAGCCTGAGTGAACAGATACTTTAGACTCTTATGATCAGTAAAGATCTGAAACTGAACACCGTACAGATAATGACGCCAGATCTTCAGCGCAAACACAATAGCTGCCAACTCTAGGTCATGAACTGGATACTTCTCTTCGTGAGATTTCAGCTGTCTAGAAGCATAAGCTATCACATGACCATTCTGCGTCAACACACACCCTAAGCCTTGCGAGGAGGCATCGGTGTAAACACTGAAACCATCAGATCCTGACGGTAACGCCAAAACAGGTGCAGAAGTCAGAAGTCGACGAAGCTCTCTAAAACTATCTTCGCACTCGGATGACCACTCAAATGGAACATCCTTCCGGGTAAGTTGCGTCAATGGTCTGGCTATCTGAGAGAAGTTCACGATAAAGCGACGATAATACCCTGCCAGACCTAGAAAACTACGGATCTCAGCCACCGTCGTCGGACGTGACCAATTCAGAACTGCTTCAATCTTGCTGGGATCCACAGAAACTCCTTCCTTGGAAATCACATGACCAAGGAATACCACACGATCTATCCAGAACTCGCACTTACTCAACTTAGCATATAATTGCTTCTCGCGAAGAATCTGCAGTACAATCCTTAAGTGCTGGGCATGCTCTTCCACACTGTGAGAATAAACCAAGATATCGTCGATGAAAACCACAACGAACTGATCCAGAAAATCCCGAAAGACTCGGTTCATCAAATCCATGAACACTGCTGGCGCATTCGTCAATCCGAATGGCATAACTAGAAACTCGTAATGCCCATAACGAGTACGAAATGCAGTCTTGGAAATATCATCATCTCTGACTCTCATCTGATGATAACCTGATCGCAAGTCGATCTTAGAGTAAACAGAAGTACCCTGAAGCTGATCGAACAAGTCATCAATCCGAGGTAATGGATACTTATTCTTGATCGTCACACGATTCAGCTGGCGATAATCAATGCACAACCGCATCGATCCATCCTTCTTCTTAACAAACAAGACTGGAGCTCCCCAAGGTGAACCACTCGGGCGAATATAACCCTTATCAAGAAGATCCTGCAACTGCTGCTTCAGCTCTCTCATTTCCGACGGAGCAAGACGATAGGGGGCACGAGAAATCGGTGCAGTCCCTGGCATTAACTCAATGCCAAACTCCACCTCTCTAACCGGAGGAAAACCAGGAATCTCGTCTGGGAAAACATCAGGAAATTCACAAACTACTGGAAGATCATCTAGACCGACACTACCTGTGGATGAATCAATCGCATAGATGAGGTAGCCTTCCCCGCCCGCCTCTAAAGCACGACAGGCTTTCAGAGCAGATACTACTGGCATCGGAGGTCGCGCTCCTTCACCATAGAAAAACCAACTAGAGCTCTCAGTCGTACGAAACTGAACAAGCTTCTGGTAACAATCCACAGTAGCTCGGTAGGTAGTCAAAATGTCTATACCCAAAATACAATCAAAATCTTCCATCTCCAGGATCATAAGATTCGCAGTCAACTCGTTACCCTCAAAATCTAAAGGACAACCCATCACTAGACGCTTGGCTAAAACTGAATGACCCATCGGGGTAGAAACAGAAAGAATGACGTCTAGAGAAACATACGGTAACTTATGACGCTTAACGAATCGTGCAGAAATGAATGAATGAGATGCTCCGGTATCTATAAGAACAAAAGCAGGAATACCGCATAAACAAAAAGTACCTGCTATGACTCTCCCGGTCTCATCCGCAGCCTGATCCTGGTTCAGCGCAAATACCTGACCTTGGGCACGAGGTCGAAGATTCGAACTACCCACTGCCTGACCCTGCATCCTCTGCTGCACAGTCGCCTGAGATCCAGAACCAGATCCTGCTCCACCTCGCAACTGAGGACAATTCTTCTTAATATGGCCCATCTCTCCGCACTGAAAACAAGCTCCTGCGGCTAATCGGCACCGCTCCGACGGATGGTTCTTCCCACAATGCGCACAAGACTCCTTCTTCTTACCAAAACGGAAAACACCGCTAGATCGAGATCCAGATCCAGAAGAAGAAGTACCAGATTTCTTGAACGACTGGGATCGAGGACCCAAAGTACTCGGAGGTCTGGAAGAAAGAATAGACCTACCACGCTGAAGACTGATCTCGGCCTGGCGACACCGGTTCACTAGTCCATCATAGGAAGTAGGATTATCACAGACAGTGACTCGATCAAAGATCTCCTGATTAAGGCCCTGAAGAAAGTGATCATACTTGGCTTCTGAACTGCCACTGATGTGAGGAGCAAAGGGCAACAACTCGAAGAACTTCTGCTGATATTCATCAACAGACATACTCCCCTGCTTCAGATTCAGGAGCTCAATCGTCTTGGCCTGGCGAAGGGCTGGAGGAAAGTACAGCTGCAAGAACGCTGCACGGAAATCGGCCCAAGTCGCTCTACCCTGAGACTGGACTATCGGCGCAGAAGTCGATCGCCACCACCTGCGAGCACGGCCCTCGAGAAGAAAACTAAGGGTCTCCATCTTCTGCTCATCGGTGCACTGGAATGCGCGAAAACAACTCTCCATGCGCTCTAACCAATCCTCCGCATTATCGGGAGTCTCACCGCCAACTAAAGGCTTAGGCCCCATCTGCATGAAACGATGCATATCGAAACGCCTAGGACCATCCCGACGATGACGATGCTCACGATGCCGTCTATGATCGTCCTGGTCACCCCATCGACCTACACTCCCCTGATTACTCCCGTCATCAAAATGGTCAGCCATCGCTACAAGAATGGGGAAAATGGTGAAATGGTCAACGGAAATCCCAAAACAGAATCTATATCCCAAAATCATACGCATGCTCTGATACCATAAATGTAGTGACCCGTTCCAGAATCACCTACTAATCGAGAACTAAGCATGCAATTAACTTAATTAACAAAAATCAGAGATAACAGCGGAAAAACAAGGTTAAGAACAAAAGTTATACAACCCAATCGAAAAACCAGAATATTCAAACTATCTGATACAACCATATCGAAACAAATGGTACTGAAGACTAAACCGACCAGCTACTCAACGTCCTCCTCCTGCTCCTCCAGAGCCATCCAACCTGAGTCCTGCCCCGTGGGAATGGGGTGTCCAAGATAAACAAAACCGAGGACGTGAGCGATAAGAACGCCCAGTACAAAAGTATGAGTATACAGACCTATATGAAATGCACATGCTATGATCATGATACCAGGGCAGTCAAGAAACAGGAGTCTCCAAAAGGATCTCAACAATGCTCAGTCTAGAGGCGCCAAGTGGATAGTGCCGCGCGGTACACCTCTGGGTCACTGCATCCACTACAAGACGGACGTGGACCTAAAATGTCCCGGACCACCGAAGCCCTCCCGACCCGTCGGCCACTGTGTACTCTCGGTGTCCATGCGTCCACAAGACAGGGCTGAGCGGCCCCAAGATATAGCTTATCTCGAAAGAGATACAGCTCAACAGCAAAGGCTATCTCGAAGGAGATACGGCTCAACGTGCAATGCAACATGCATCATAAAACGTGACATAATAGCATGCATCATATGACATATAAGAATGCAGCAGATAATCATGCAACACATATATGAATGTATACTCAACCAGGATATCTCGGATAGTACTTTCGTACCTCTATCACAGCAATCCTAATCCACTGGAACAACCAGACAACAGGTCTAATCCAAGCCTATTCATCAAGTGAAAACCATCACTAAAACTTATCTACTAGGCTTAACTAGATAATCCTGAGATAATAATGATATCAATCCAAACCTTCGTCCGTCGTTAGCCCGCTGATGCCGCTAGCTCCCAACTAGAGCACAGCTCCGCTACAAGACCAGCAGCTCCCCGCTAGTGCCCGATTCTCGGAAAAAGACTAGAACCTGTCCGAAACGACTGAAATGCTCTGGAACTCTCTGACTTGGCGAGGCATAAATGAGAAATCCGAGCACTATTTATAGGCCATGTTCGGACCGTCCGAACCCTCTTCGGAACGTCCGAACTCCTACGTGTCCATCGGCTCTTGACAGCTCATGTTCGGATCCACCGAACATACACTTCGGATCGTCCGATCGTGCATGCAAACTGACGTGTCATCCAACTCTTGACACCTGTGATCGGATCCACCGAACTACCTTCGGAGCGTCCGAACCCTTCGGTGCTTCCGAACCACCTTCGGACCTTCCGATCATGACTAATTACCATTAATCCGTTAATTACCCAATTCGGCATTCGGGCTACTACAATAACAGTTATCAGTCATCCATTAGAATGGCTCCATACGAGGCACTCTATGGAAGGAAATGTATATCACCTATCCATATGGACGAGGTAGGAGAAAGAGCGACGCCCGAGATAGTTCAGCACACCGCAAAAATGGTCGCCAAAATACTAGATATAATGAAAACTGTTCAAAGTCGACAGAAAAGTATGTGGACCAAAGAAGACGAGATCTCGAGTTTGCAGTAGGTGATCACGTGTTTATAAAAACAGCACCTATGAAGAGTGTTATGAGATTTGTCAAGAAATGCAAACTTAGTCCAAGATTCATTGGACCATCTGAGATACTCGAAAGAGTGAGAGCACTAGCTTATCGAGTGGTGTTGCCACCTAATCTCGCAGGAGTCCACAATGTCTTCCACATATCGATGCTCCGCAAGTACATGTCAAGCCCTTCACATGTAATGAACTTTGAGCCATTGCAACTTACACCAAACTTGTCATATGAGGAGAAGCCTACCCAAATCTTGGGTAGACAAGAAAGAAGACTGCGGAACAAGGTGATAAAAATGGTCAAAGGCAAGTGGCTGAGTCGCTAGGAGGAAGAAGCCACATGGGAGGTTGAGTCTGAGATGAGGAGTCGCTATCCCGAATCATTCAGTATGTCATAATTTTGAGGACGAAATTTTATTTAAGGGGGGAAGGATTTGTAACGTCCAAAACCAACTACATAAACCATATGCATGCAAAATGATTTAAATGTCATATTTAATTTACTTAATTGATTTTATATGCTTGCATGATGCATACAACATGATTAAGGGGCTAATTGCATAATTATGAAAACTGTATATTTTTCTCGAATATTCAATAATAAGCTGAGGAAAGGAGACCTAGGACGACCAAGATAAAATGAATGTTTTTCGATAAATATTTTCAAGGTTTATTAATATGATTAAAATTTTTTAAAAATTATAGAGTTCAAATTATTTTACGAGACGAGCTCGATTTTATCCGGGAAGCCGGTTTTGGACAAATGAGGGACTTTTAAAATATCAAATGCATTATTTTTGAAATCTAATTTTATAAACTTTTATTTTTCAATTAAATAGGTGTTATTAGGCCTAATTTTCCTAGGATAAGTAGGCTCAATTGCTCCTAAACTTGAAAGCCCAAAACACATGCCCATTATCATGCAAATTAAAATCTATAAAATAGAAAACATGGGTCTTTTGCACCATACCAACCGAACACAACACTCACTCAAATTCGAAAATTCCAAGGGAAGAAAACTATGAGTCTTCGTAGCCCGTTCGTCCTTCTTCGCACCCCACGTCGACGATCGTATTTTCGAGCGTTCTAAAATGCAAAGGCACGTATCTAAATCCTTTGACGCATCATTCAAAAACTATAATGCATGATTTGATTTATTTTGCATGAAAAATATTTACGTTCGATTGGTTTAACGATATAACGATTGTTTTCAAAGTTTTGATGATTTTACGCTTGTTCATTAAACGCTATGATTCCTAAGGACAAGCTGCCAATAGGAGGTGTTTAGGGGATGGGAAAAGAGTCGTCAAGAGATAAAATACGTGCTGGAAATCAAGCTTGGCCAAGATAGGAGAGACCTAGGGTTTCCTAGTATAACCGATGGGAAGATGTCTCGGCTATGTGGGTTGTGAGTCGAGGGCTTGGCCAGGGCTGGGATGGGGCTCGGCGACGGTAATGGTTTCAGGTGGTCCTAGTAGGGCTGGGGCCCGTGGTGTGTCGATAGGAAAGAGTCCATGATCACATGGACTCTTCCCATGCGCGCACGGTACAGGGCTTGGGAGGTGGTGCATGGCTTGGTTATGGTGGTCTAGGCTTGTCCAGTAGGGCCTAGGGTAGGAGGATAGGGGTTGAGATAGGGTCCGGTACATCGGCTGTCCGAGATGGCTTGGGAAAGCTTGGGCCGCGATAGTGATTGATAGAAGAGAACTCGCGTGGCTGGCTGCGGAGGTTAGGGGCTAGGTGTGTGAGTTATGGTAGGTTCAGGAGGGTTAGGGCCAGGTATGGTTTGAGGTGACTTGGCCATGACTCGATGGAATCGAGATTTGGCTCGAGGGAAAAGAGTTAGGGTTCGAATTCTCAAGTTTAATGATCAAGGGTTCGAACCATGTTCTACGGGGGTCAATTCATGGTTACACCTAGCTAGTACGAAAAAGGGTTGGCAGCGTCCCGAATGGTCATAACGCATGTTAAATGATACTTATGATGTTTATGATGAAAATACGAAATTCTATGATTTATTGTAAAGCTGTGCAATTTTTACTGTTAAAATGCTATTTTTGGAAATTTGTAATATTTTATGAATTAAAAGGAAAAGAAAAATATTTTGAAGGATGTCAATTGACTGTGACAAAAAGGATATGATATATGATTTTTGGGAATATTGTGAGGGAAAAAGCCTTAGAGGGAGCCCGTTTAAAGGAAAAGACTCCAGAGGGAGCCCGAAGATCGTATTTCCATTTTACATCGGTGCCTAGTGTCATCTCCATGCGCAATGGTGAGCTAAGACTGATCAGTCGATCAGAGGATAAAAGGCTACTCACTTTCAAGTATCAAACTTCACCCAAAATGATAAATTCTTGACAGCTTTACAATATTACGATTTGATGATTTATGATTGCAAGTCTATTTTAAATAAAAGTATGTTTTAATGCATGTTTTGTATATATATTATTTTCTATTCATGTTTAGAACATGCTGAGTCATTAGACTCACTAGGTTTGTGTTGAAACATTTCATGTTCGCAATCTTGATTTTGATGTTAACAAAACTTGTTTATTTGTTCCTAATGAGTTTACCTAAGTGCGCAGAAACTGAAACTGTTCAGGCTTCAAACTGATCAGTTACCAAGATTAAACTGAAGTTAATAGATGCGAACTGAAAGTGCCAACTGATTGATCGAATTGAACCAGTACAACTGAGGTATCAACAACAGTTCAACTGATTGTCCAGTTGATATGTGGTTGAGCAGAAGACCTTCAGAAGTCTGGTCAGCTGATGAAGTGTTCAACAGATGAAGAACCCAAGTACTGACCAGTTCAATTGAATCAGGGAAATCAGTTCAGCCGATGAGTCAACTGATTTGACCTCACCAGTTCAACTGACCAGTTCAGAACATCAGTTAGGAGCGAACCCAGTTTGCAGATACGACAAGTTTAATCCAGCTGTACACAAATGTACAAAAGCTATTGTATGATCAAGGTAAAATAAGAGACGTTGCAGCAACTCTTAAATCCAAATGTTCCAGATATCTATTTGGGGGAACATATTCAAACTGCAACGGATACATTCACTGAGTCTCACTGCACGTTCAACCAAATGCCTATAAATAGAAGCCCAAGCTCAGTGGAGAAATAGATGAGAGTTGACGAGTGAAAAGAACAAGTGTACGAAGATACAGAGAAAAAGGGCACGCATATTGCATATCAGCTTTCAAGAAGCAATTAGCCCAGAGGGAACACTTCATCATGTTATCAGCTTAGATTAGAAACACAATTCTCTCAGTGTGTTAAGAACACTTTCGTGTTGTACTCAGAAATCAGTTCTCACACACACACACCACCACTCAAATATAGTCTTGCACAAAGACAATAAACTTGTGTATGTAGTCTTTGACACACAGACGTTAAACAAGTGGCTGGAAGGTATTGCCTTCAGTCTACACTAGGAGTTTAGTTAGGCAGTTGGTAAGTCCTACGTTGGGTGGGTTTGTACAAGGTGTTGTATAAACCAAAGTCTTCTAGTGGATCTAACTCGAAGTTGTAGAAGGGGTGACGTACGAGCAGGTGTATTTAACTGTAGTGACCCGTTCCAGAATCACCTACTAATCAAGAACTTAAGCATGCGATTAACTTAATAATAACAATCAGAGATAACAGCGGAAAAAGTCAACAACTAAAAGTTATACAACCCAATCGAAAAGAAAAGTACTGAAAACTAAACCAAATAGCTCCTCACAGTCCTCCTCCTGCTCCTCCTGAGCTATCCAACCTGAAACCTGCCCCGAGGGAATGGGGTGTCCAAGAATAAACAAAACCGAGGACGTGAGCGATAAGAACGCCCAGTACAAAAGTATGAGTATACAGACCTATATGAAATGCACATGCTATGATCATGATACCGGGGTAGTCAAGAAACAGGAGTCACAAAAGGATCTCAACAATGCTCAGTCTAGAGGCGCCAAGTGGATAGTGCCGCGCGGTCCAACCTCTGGGTCACTGCATCCACTACAAGACAGACGTGGACCTAAAATGTCCTGGACCACCGAAGCCCTCCCGACCCGTCGGCCACTGTGTACTCTCGGTGTCCAATGCGTCCACAAGACAGGGCTGAGCGGCCCCAAGATATAGCTTATCTCGAAGGAGATACAGCTCAACAGGAAAAGCTATCTCGAAGGAGATACGGCTCAACGTGCAATGCAACATGCATCATAAATCGTGACATAATAGCATGCATCATATGACATATATCAATGCAACAGATAATCATGCAACACATATATGAATGTATACTCAACCAGGATATCTCGGATAGTACTTTCGTACCTCTATCACAGCAAGCCTAGCCTTACGCAACACCGCTAATCAGGTCTAGAACAAGCCTACGCAACAAGAGCATACCCAATGAACAATACTACCATGCTCGACTAGCCAAACCAGTATTCCCTAGTACTACCAAAGGTTTAGGGTTTACCTTCGTCCGTCGACAGCCCTTTGATGTCGATTGCCTCGAAACACAGGCGCCGCTACGCTACCACTCCTGTCAGCTCTTGGCTATCGCTCGACCAACAACTAACCCTAGAAACCCTCCAAATCTCTCAAAGAATGAGACTCAACCTTAGAAATTAGCAAAGAATAATGAGAAATCCGAGCACTATTTATAGGGAATGTTCGGATCCTCCGAACCCAGTTCGGACCGTCCGAACTCATACGTGTCCAACTGCTCTTGACACCTCACAATCGGATCCTACGAACTCACACTTCGGAACGTCCGAACATGCATGCAAACTGACGTGTCAACCGAGTCTCGACACCTATGATCGGATCCACCGGAATCACTTCGGACCGTCCGAACACTTCGGTGCTTCCGAACCATCTTCGGTCCGTCCGATCATGACCAGGTCAAAATTACACATTAAACCTTCTAATCACCATAAATCCGTTAATTACTCAATTGGAATTCGGGCTACTACATTCTCCCCCTCTTAAAAAGATTTCGTCCTCGAAATCAGGCTTAGCGAATGAACAAAACAAAATAACAACATAATTATTACAGCTTAATTGCAATGTTTACAACTCAAACAACTCTGGATGTTCAGATTTCACTTGCTGACAAACCAAACACTTGGCTACAAACTGATAAACACTTCTCTTCATACCTTTCCACCAAAACTTGGTTTTCAAATCCTTATACATTTCCATGCTTCCAGGGTGGATACTCAACTTACTCCTATGAGTTTGAGATAAAATCTCGTCTCTCAATTTAGAATCTTCTGGAACTACGATTCTTCCTGATAGACACAAGGTTCCATCTGTTTGGAATGCAAAACCAGATGTGTTGTCTCTGTTAGCTAACCTTGCTAACTATTGTTTCAACTCTTTCATTTCTGTTGGTGCCAAACTTCATTAAATCCATAATGCTGACACGGTTCCTACGTCTCCTTTCATCATGATCTCGGTGACGTCTTCCGTCACTATCTCTACAACGATGTTCTCGGCCAGCCTCATCGTCGCCATAACAGCCATGTCCCATACTACCGTGACTGCTTCCATCTCCTGACCTCTGAAAGGAAACTAAAATCAACTCCTAAATCCTCAAAACAGAATTACTAATGTCCCAAAAATCTTTGCATGCTCTGATACCATAAATGTAGTGACCCGTTCCAGAATCACCTACTAATCAAGAACTTAAGCATGCGATTAACTTAATAATAACAATCAGAGATAACAGCGGAAAAAGTCAACAACTAAAAGTTATACAACCCAATCGAAAAGAAAAGTACTGAAAACTAAACCAAATAGCTCCTCACAGTCCTCCTCCTGCTCCTCCTGAGCTATCCAACCTGAAACCTGCCCCGAGGGAATGGGGTGTCCAAGAATAAACAAAACCGAGGACGTGAGCGATAAGAACGCCCAGTACAAAAGTATGAGTATACAGACCTATATGAAATGCACATGCTATGATCATGATACCGGGGTAGTCAAGAAACAGGAGTCACAAAAGGATCTCAACAATGCTCAGTCTAGAGGCGCCAAGTGGATAGTGCCGCGCGGTCCAACCTCTGGGTCACTGCATCCACTACAAGACAGACGTGGACCTAAAATGTCCTGGACCACCGAAGCCCTCCCGACCCGTCGGCCACTGTGTACTCTCGGTGTCCAATGCGTCCACAAGACAGGGCTGAGCGGCCCCAAGATATAGCTTATCTCGAAGGAGATACAGCTCAACAGGAAAAGCTATCTCGAAGGAGATACGGCTCAACGTGCAATGCAACATGCATCATAAATCGTGACATAATAGCATGCATCATATGACATATATCAATGCAACAGATAATCATGCAACACATATATGAATGTATACTCAACCAGGATATCTCGGATAGTACTTTCGTACCTCTATCACAGCAAGCCTAGCCTTACGCAACACCGCTAATCAGGTCTAGAACAAGCCTACGCAACAAGAGCATACCCAATGAACAATACTACCATGCTCGACTAGCCAAACCAGTATTCCCTAGTACTACCAAAGGTTTAGGGTTTACCTTCGTCCGTCGACAGCCCTTTGATGTCGATTGCCTCGAAACACAGGCGCCGCTACGCTACCACTCCTGTCAGCTCTTGGCTATCGCTCGACCAACAACTAACCCTAGAAACCCTCCAAATCTCTCAAAGAATGAGACTCAACCTTAGAAATTAGCAAAGAATAATGAGAAATCCGAGCACTATTTATAGGGAATGTTCGGATCCTCCGAACCCAGTTCGGACCGTCCGAACTCATACGTGTCCAACTGCTCTTGACACCTCACAATCGGATCCTACGAACTCACACTTCGGAACGTCCGAACATGCATGCAAACTGACGTGTCAACCGAGTCTCGACACCTATGATCGGATCCACCGGAATCACTTCGGACCGTCCGAACACTTCGGTGCTTCCGAACCATCTTCGGTCCGTCCGATCATGACCAGGTCAAAATTACACATTAAACCTTCTAATCACCATAAATCCGTTAATTACTCAATTGGAATTCGGGCTACTACATTAACTGCTTAACTTTCGTCTTGAAACTGATTTGATCAGTTCAGCTGATATCAGTTCAGTTCTCAGCATAACTGAACTGATACACGCCTGAACCGATCCCCCTTATTTAAGTTATTCAGTTGCACATGATATATGATATAAAATATATCATTGTTTCTTAACGAAGGATTATTTCGAGTATTTTCTGCTTAGTTTAAAACCAAAATCGATCTAATTCATCGGTGTATGCATTCTTAGAACACTAGCTATTGCAGCTCTCGAAGAATATTGTGTTTGAAGCACCTAAAGGTGCCCATCACACGATCCTTCAGTTTGAATGCTGCAGGTGATGATTTTGAGGGAGGCGCTGACGCTTGAGTTGATCGAGGCAGACTGTACAATTCCGCTGGCCTTTATTTTCCGCATTAACTTGAGAGTTAAAATTTTAAAAGATTATTTTAATGATTTTATTAGTGACTTTTATGCTTTATTTTGAAGTTAGTTGGTTCATATTAAAAGTGGAAAATGAAATTGGTGATTGACGGTTTAGATATTTTTATGCCCTTGAAATTTAAATGTTAAATTATTTTGATTTATGGAAGGTTAAGTTATTTAAATTATTGATTTTCGGTTTTATGCTTTAGAAGAAAAAAAAACTAGTAGAATTTTAAAGTTAAAAAGTTGAGGTTTTTCACTATACATTAATAATTGTCTACTGCCCTTCAGGAACCATTAAAGCAGCAATTTGTTTATAGCAGCCGATTTATTTTGACATTTATTTATAACCCTTTGTTATTTCTTTTTAGAAAAACATTGAATTTCAATGCTTATATTTATTGTTTTCACATGCTAAGATCACTTGGCTACTAATTGAATTTACTAAAAATTTCAGAATTGTGTCCATTGTTTTAGTTCATATTATGCCAATTGACCTTATTTGGTTTCCAGAATTTTGTATTTCGTTTCGCATTATTTGTACGTTTGTTTTTGTGTCGGTAAGAAGTGGTTGTATTTGTGTGCCTTTGTGGAAACATTTTGAAGGGAAATATTATTTCCGAATTTAATTGATATATTTCTTGACTTAAATTATTTCCCTTACATCTTTTCTTTGTTGCTTTGACTAAGTAAATATTTAATATGATTTTTCCTTTCTTAAATAATGAGATAATCATTCAAATATATTCGAAGATATGTTATTTATGATAATGAATTGATGAGATATGATATTAATATTTAAAAAGAGGTTATTACTAATAAAACTCTTACTTCCCTTGTGCTATAGGTTTCCTTGTTGAGATAAAAGTATTCATCTATAAATAAGAGATCAAGGACATTGGTGAAGGGTGACTTCAATATTGATCATACATACATACTCGGAGTGGATATTTTCAGAGAAAAATAATTCTCGAAGCCGTTGCTGTTGAAGACTGGTGATAGCGTGTTGCCTTGAATGTTGGGAACATCTGCAGACAACATTCGTGAAGTAGTTGGCTGAAGATCGTTTTCGTGGATTCTCTTTTGGCGTCATGTTTCTTTTTTTCTTTCTTGAATAAGCTTTTATTCTGGTTTATTATTTTAGAAAGCATTTATTTTTTCAAAGTGTTGAGGAAATTGGTTTTTGTCATAGTCACTAGTGATAGGTTTTTGTAAACGATTTCGTTTTCTATTGATTAATTTTTGCCATAATGCACATACTTGTGCATATTTAATCTTGTCCATCAATTTATTTAAAATCAATTTGTGTTTCAAATTTTAATATTCCGCTGCATGTTGTCTTAAATGTTGTAACATTTGACACAACACTTAATTCTTATAAAACACAAATTCACTATTTTACATCCTATTATGATATTTTCATTATTTACTAGTATCTGTCGAACTATATAACTCTTACAAGTGGTATTAGAGCCTACTCTTGATACACTAAGTGCTGATTCTGGTTTTTGTTTTGTTTGACAGAAAATTAATCAAATAGACATATCACTTGCAAGCGCAGCACTTCGGCCACCAGTCCTAGGTGGTACCAATTACAGCCTTTGGAAGGTCAAAATCAAATACTACATAAAATCCATAGATGAACGGGCATGGCAACGTGTCATCAATGGATGGACTTCACCAAGCGTGACAGATCAAGATGGTGACAGCTGGCCAAAACCCGAAACTGATTGGACTACTGATGAAGTGCAAAGTTCAAACTACAACTCAAAGGCCTTGAATGCTATATTTACGTCGGTTGACATTAACATGTTCAGTTTGATCACAAACTGTACGTCTGCTAAAAGTGCATGGGATATCCTCCAAAGACACTGTGAAGGTTCTGAGAGTGTGCGACAAACCAGATTGAGGATGCCCACTTCCAAATTCGAGATGATGAGGATGGAAGAATCTGAAAATATACTAGACTATGATCGTCGCTTACGGAAAATTTCTAATGAGGCGTTCAGTCTTGGAGACCCTATCTCCAATGAGCGTTTAGTTATCAAGGTCCTTTGTTCCTTGCCTGAGATATTTAGCATAAAAACTTGTGCAATAGATGAGGCTAAGGACACTTCTCAGATGGCTTTGGAAGATCTTATCAGTTCACTATGCACCTTTGAGATGAACATGGAGATGCATAAGAAAGAAAAGGGTAAGACGATTGCCTTCCAAGTCTCAAACGACTCCTATAATGATCTCCTTCAAATATCCCAAGAAGTTAATGAATCAGATCTTTGCGAGGACTCCATCTCCTATATCACAAAGAAATTCGGGGATTACTTGAAGAGAATCAGATATAAAAAGAAGGATGCACAACCGCCTAGATTTCCTAGTCTACCCACATCTGAAAGGCCACAAAAGTCTCATGTCCAACAACAATTTCGACCATGGAATGAGGGCAAGGGACAATTTTCAAAGAAGTATGACTCGGTGCAGTGTAGAGTAGGGGTGCAAACGAACCGAATCGAACCGAATAATAGTAAAAAAGTCAGGCTCGAATTCGGCTCGAATTAGGTATATTCGAGTTCGAGCTCGATTCGAAGTTCGATAATTTCAAATATTTGGGCTCGAGCTCGGCTCGAAATGAAGTTCGAGTTCGAGTTCGGCTCGAAATATTCGAATATATTCGTGAACTATTCGAATTATTGCTCGGATATTAAGGTTTGAAAGCTCGAAATGCTCGAAATATTTGAAATTTATATATATATATAATTATATTATATTAATAAAATATTAAGGCTCGCGAATACGAACTATTCGCGAGCTATCGAACAAAATAATTTGGGCTCGAGTTCGGCTCGAAAAAAAGTTCGAACGTGTTCGAGGTCGGCTCAAATTCGATAAGTTCGAATACGAATCGAATATTTATCGAGCCGGCTCGAAAAACTCGCGAACATGTTCGGTTCGTTTGCAGCCCTAGTGTAGAGAGTGCAAGGGTTTTGTTCACTATGCCAATGAATGTGCTAACCGATTGCGAAAGAACAAAGGCTATAATGTCTCCTTAAGCGATGAGGAATCTGATGAGGAGGAGAAATGATGAAACTGATCTTACCTCCTTGAATACACTACTGACCAAAAACCGTTGGCTGCAAGTGAATCCTTTAGGTGTTGCCACACCCGGACGCAACATCTGCACAAAATCACTCTACCTTAAATCTACGTCTTCTGGAAATTTCAGTGAAGATGATGTGGAAGCTGATGATGAAAATGATGAAGAAATCACTCTTGAGAGTGTGCAAAAGATATATGAAGAGTTGTTTGAAGATTGGACTAAAAAAACAAGTAGAACTCAACTCTCGTGAAGGAGAACACTGATCTAAAAGTTGTGATTGCCAAACTTGAAGTAATTTTGAGCAAAAAGGACTTAGAACTTGGTAAGACCAAAGAAGAGCTTCAAAAGGCAACACAAACCTTATCCAAGTTCAACTCAAGCACATCCAAGCTTGATTCCATACTCTTGATGGGAAGGGATGACAAGAAAGGTTTAGGTTTCAAAGACAGAGTGTTTGAATTAGGTGAGTGTTCGAGATCCACTGTTTTTGTGAAAGAAAAAGTTGAAACATTCACACCGTCACAAACTGCATCTTCAACCAAAAGCTCTCTACCAAAAAGACAACCTACTGCACTCATTCCTAAGAAAAAACACAGGTATGTATGTCATTACTGTTTTAAGCCTGGACATATCAGGCCCTACTGCTTTAAACTCAGGGATGACAGCATGAATCAAAAGACAAGTCGGATGTTGCCCCGAATGTTTTCCAACACTTCCCGCAACACCTCACACCATCGACCTACAGTAAGACAAATTTGGGTCCCAAAAGTAAAAATTCACTGTAATGTTCTCTATATTTCATTGAAAACTAACACTGCAGGTCATTGGTACTTTGATAGTGGAAGCTCATGCCACAAGACGGGATCACGAGAATATCTCATCGATTATATTGAACAAAAATGTGGTAGAATGACCTATGGAGGGGGAGCTAAAGGAAAAATTGTTGGAAAGGGTACTATGAATGTTGAAGGACTGCCTAAGCTCCACAATGTGATTCATGTTGAAGGATTAAATTCAAATCTTATAAGCATAAGCAAATTGTGTGATGATAATTTTCTTTTCAAGTTTGATAAACATACTTGTGAAGTTTTTGATGAAACTAACGTTTGCATTATGACAGGTACAAGGTATTCAGACAATTTCTACCAAATAGGTGAAGAGATTTCATGCAAACATGTGCAAATCACCGAACTTGACCTTTGGCATCAAAAACTCTGACATGAAAACTTCAAAACCTTAAAGAACTTGAGTAAGTATGATGCAGTGCGAGGTATGTCTAATCTCTCTTCTGGTATACCATATGTGTGCGGAGAGTGTCAAAAAGGTAAACAGACCTCGTGTCGCATCCAGTGTTGTGAACATCTGGGACAAAACGTTGTCTGGAGTTACTACACATGGACCTTATGGGTCATATGGAAGTTGAAAGCCTCGGAGGTAAGAAATATTTTTTTGTGTGTGGTGATGATTTCTCACGGTTTTCATGGGTTAGTTTTATTAGAGAGAAATCAGATACTTTCGATGTATTCAAAAATTTGATCACAAAAATCACCAACTTCCATAACCTGAAGGTAAGAAGGATCAGAACTGATCACGGTAAAGAATTTGAAAACACTTCATTCTCATCCTTCTGTGACAGGAAAGGTATTTCACACGAATTTTCAGCACCAAAAACTCCACAACAAAATGGCATTGCCGAACGCAAAAACAGGACTTTGCAAAAATGACAAGAGTAATGCTAACTTCAAAAAAAATTGCAAAGAGTTTTTGGGCAGAAGCTCTTAACACGGCGTGTCATATTTCAAATATGGTGTATTTAAGAAGTGAGTCAACCATGACTTCTTATGAAATAATCATGGGAAAGAAGCCTAACCTTAAATATTTTCATGTTTTTGGCTGTGTGTGTTACTTTGAATGACAGTGATCAACTTGCTAAGTTCGATTCAAAGAGTGATAAGTGTTTGTTTTTGGGATATGCCACTAATAGTCGTGCTTATCGCATGTTTAACTTAAGAACTAGGACTATTATGGAATCTATTAATGTTGTTTTTGATGATTGTGTAGATCTCAAAAAGAAAACTGCTGAAGATGACGTTGAAGACCTTCTGAAAACTAAAATGTCACTGGAAAATATAGATGTTACCCCAGATGTTGCAACATCTGGCACAACATGTGACACTGAAGTCACCGAATCACAAGAAGATGCTCACAGCAATGATGAGGCAGTAGATGATGGACCGTGTTTCCCAAGCAAAATCCAGAAGAGCCATCCATCATCTCAAATCATTGGAGGGATGTGTGAAGATGTCCAAATCCGAAGAAAAGAGAAAGTCGACTACCGAAAGATGGTTGGAATAGTGTGCATGAGTACCATGTACTCACATGTTAGATTTTCATGTTTTATATCTCAAATTAAACCTAAAAATATCGACAAAGCTTACAAGATGAGTTTTGGATCAATACTATTCATGATGAGCTTGAAGAGTTCGATCGAAATGATGTTTGAAATCTAGTTCCAGCTCCTGACCATGGCAATATAATTTGGATAAAGTGGATTTTTAAAATAAAACTGATCAATCAGGAAACATCATTCGAAATAAAGCAAGGTTGGTTGCTAAAGGGTATACATAGGTTAAAGGGGTTGATTTTGATGAGACCTTTTCTCCTGTTGTCCGCATTGAGTCAATCCGACTTTTGCTGGCCATTGCATGCTTCATGAATATAAAATTGTTTCAAATGGATGTTAAAAGTGCATTTTTTAATGCTATCTTGTGTGAAGAAGTATATGTTAGACATCCTAAAGGATTTGAAGATCCACATAATCTTGATCACGTGTACAAGTTGAAAAAGGCTCTCTATGGTTTGAATCAAGCACCTCGTGCTTGGTATGGCAGACTGATTGAATACCTTCTCGAAATTGGATTCAAACGATGTGAGGTAGATAAAACTCTCTTTATTCAAAAATCCAAATGTGAGATCCTTATTTGTCAAATCTATGTTGATGATATCATTTTCGGTTCTTCATCCCAAAAACATGCTAATGATTTTGTAGAATGCATGTCTACTACGTTTGAAATGAGCATGATTGGTTAATGACATTTTTTTCTTGGCTTGAAAATCAAACAAATGCATTATGACATCTTTTTATGCCAAAGTAAATATGCCCAAAATCTGATAAAGAAATTTGCTAATGAGAACACCAAGCACATGAAGACACCTATTGGCTCAAATGAAAAATTATCCAAAGATGATGCTGCCGAAATGTTGACAACACCATATATCGCAGCATCATAGGAAGTCTCTTGTACTTGACTGCTAGTCGCCCTGATTTAATTTTAGTGCTTGTTTGTGTGCTAGATACCAATCTAATCCTAAGATTTCTCACTTGAAAGTCGTAAAACGTATCCTACGATATATAGCTGGAACCATTGACTTATGATTATGGTATACACACGAAACCAACTCGAATTTAGTAGAGTTCTCATATGCGGATTGGGCTGGGGATTTAGATGATAGAAAAAGTACTTATGGAGGCTCTTTTTATCTTTGAAATAATTTGATCTCATGGCATAGTAGAAAACAGAACTGTGTTTCACTTTCAACTGCTGAATCTGAATATGTGGCAGCTGAAAGTGGTTGCACTCAACTTTTGTGGATGAATCAAATGATAGAAGATTATGGGCTTAAGAATGAACCCTTAGATATGTACTGTGATAATTCTAGTGCTATTAACATTTCAAAAAATTCAACACTCTCGAACAAAGTACGTTGATATAAGACATCATTTTATTCGAGATCTTGTAGAGAAAGGATTGATTCGGATGGATTTTGTTGATACAAATAATCAACTGGCCGACATATTCACCAAAGCATTAGCTTTTGAGAGATTTTCCAACCTTAGGAAATCTCCCACCATGTGTTCTGCCTAATCATTCTTGTATGTTGTCTCAGATGTTACAACATATCGGACAACATCTAATTTGCATATGCACATTTAGGACTTCGGCATATTGCATTACATACATACTGTGATATGTTGTGTTGAAACTGTGTAGCATAGTTTTCTGTTGCACTTACAATTATTTGTTACATTCTAAAAACTTCACACATATACATGTGAACTTTGTCACTAAAGATTTCAAGAATGGTCACTTAAATCTAATCAATGTGACAAGTAACCCGAGAGATTAAAGTATAATCATTAATATTGTTGGGTCTATGATTAGAAGGAAAGATGTAAAAGCTGCCTAAAGTAGCCCAATGAAGGTTGGACTTCAAGTGTGAGAGCTACTCTTTCTAAATATTAACACATAAATAGAAGAAATGGAAAAAACTACCTAGAGGAGTCCATTGAAGACTGTTCTTCTAGTGTGGGAGCTACCACTTCTATGATCAGAAAATAGTTAAGTTCCTAAGTGTGAGGAAAAATCAAAATTATTTCCAGGAATTGGACGTGTTGACGAAGATGTTGCCAACATTTGTGACAACACCTCATCTATAAAAATATCTCATACTTGTTTCATGTTTCTATTTTATTACATTCTGATATTAGGCATAAATAGGTCATGCATAAACATATCATCGTGAATATTGTTGTGCCAAAAGGACATGAGTATTTCAAGAAAGTAAAATTCGGTAAAAATCCAGACTTTGCGACAATTTCTAATTTATGTGATCTTTGATGTCTAGTGGTGCTAAAATTCAATTTGGAGTTTTTTCTAGAAATTTTGAAAAGTTGTTAGTCTCAAATTGTCTCAGTAATGTTTGAAAAGGTGTTAAGCTCTTAAACAGTGCCGTTATTTTATTACTGTTGGGAGAAATTCTGTGGAGTGACTAATTTCTTTTTACCGTTTGGGCTTATTTGATTGTTTGATTTTGTTACCATTGCACTGTTCATTCATGCTTATCTCATTTATTTACACCGCCTAATTCATCACTATCTGTCTAATTGTTTCTCGAATTTCCGTACCATCTTCTCGCAAATTCTCTCTGTGAAATTTTTCCCCAAAGTTTTCGCTTCTTCTCCTAATTTGCAATTTCTCTCGTGCAAATGGCAGGAAAGGGATACGATCGTCACAATATTCGAAGAAAGATGGGACACCACGAAAGTTTTTCCTCTCCCTCACCAACATCTGCGACAACATCTCCTGTAGAGCCCTCCATGGAAATCGTCCCTGTTACAGATCAACCCACACCACTGGAAGTAATCGCACCGGGCGAACCAGGGAATGCTCTTGATGTTGATAATCCACCAATAATTCAGGTGTTCGATCCTCCGCGCCAGAAATTTTGTCGCTCCAAAAGATAGGCAGAATATAACCCTGATTTGACCACCTCAAAGCGATTCCGTCGAAAGGGTGAGGGGACGAGCCGACCTTCACTTGCTGACCTTGAGCACACCTCGGGTGATGACTCTGCTGATGGAGATTATGAGTTTGTGTCCCGTACGAAGAAAGTTCCTTCGCCCTCAGATAGCAGTGATTCCTCCGGTGACTCCACTAAGTCTGCTACGGACACACAGCCTCCTCCTCCACAAATGTCCTCACCATCTCATGATGAGGAAATCACGTTGGCCCAATTTATGGCCAATCTAAAGAGCCAACAAGCTACACGACCATCTGGCTCCATTGCTTCTGAAGAATCCAGTGCCTCTGCTGATATGATAACTGTTGATGCACCTGCCCCTATGGATGTTGTATCAGATGATGATACCTCCTCGGAAAACATCGACCTTAGGGATTATGACCTGTCAAGCAGTTTCAACAACATGTTCTATACAGATGAGGCGTTTTCAAACTGGTCCCTCTACGTTAATCGGGCTCTTATTGAAGAACGAAATGCTGACATGGAAGCCTTCTCTCGCAACAATCTAATCGAGTTTCTCAAATCCCGCGGATTGTTCTCTACCGTCTCTTCTGCACTTCCCTATTACCGTAAAGTGGTACTTGAATTATACGCCAACCTTTCACCCAGCGTCAGTGATGCGCGATCGGCCAAATTTGGTCGAGTTTTTGTACGGAACACGGTGTACAACGTTGAGCCACAGATCATCAATGATTACTACAGCACACCTGTAATTGCTCAAGGTCCTCCACCAGATCTTAATGATGTGATTTCCACCCTGACTGGTGGACTGATGCGCCAGTTCCCTGCACATCCCGAAAAGGTCTCGGCTGTCAATCTTACATCCCTGTACTCAGTCCTTCACAAGATCGCCATTCGCAACTCGACCCCAACCACCAACACCACGGTGGTCACTAAGTCTCAGGCACTGACCCTTTTTTCCATTGGCAACTCCACCTTGAACTTTGGGCGTCTGGTCTTTTATACCATTATGCAGTATGGACATGGAGGATTGAAGTCATCCAAGCTCCCATTTCCCTCTCTCATTTATGGTATCTTGGAGTCACAAGGGTTCATTAAGGACATCACAAAACACTCCACAAATGCAAGTGAATTACTGAAGATCGTCCTTACTCTCTTCAAAGGAAATAGAAAGATTGACCTTCCCTAGATCGACTCTACCACAACACCTCCTACTTCTGGGCCTTCTACAAGTTCCACTTCTCATCGACCAACGATGGTTATGTGATGATTACCGTTGCTGGAGTTCAGGCTCAACTTGATCATGCTCTTAAAAAGATCTCCCAAGCTAAGGCAGACTTGGCATATTATGAGGATTTGGCTGCTGACCTCAGGATCATCTTGGAGGTAGTTGTCTTTCCCGAACAAAAAGGGGGAGATGATGATCAAACGGATGCTGGTCCATCAGGGACCAAGTGTAATAGCCGAGCCCGGTGTACGGTACGGTTTAAGCTTTACTTGTTATTTGGGTTATGTGATTGGATGTTTAGAGTTGTGTTTTGGGCCATAGTATTATTGGTTATTGTTATCTTGAGGTATTAGATGTTGTTGATTGTTCGTTTCAGTGTTTCGGTTCGATTTTAATTGGTTGAGTACTGTTCATTGCCGAAGCAAGAGTGCACCCGCGCTCTTAGAGGAGTGCCCCCGCGGTGTACTATTCATCATTTTGGTTTTGGAAGGTCGTGGCATCACCGCACCCGCGGCAGTGCAAGGACCGCACCCGCGGTGAAGACCGCACCCGCGGCAGTGTAAGCACCGCACCCGCGGTCATCGTGCATGGGAATTTTGTTGGAATGTCGTGAGCTTAGCGCACCCGCGGTGCTTGTGTGACCGCACCCGCGGTGTAAGTATGGGCGAGATATTTAGTTGTTTTTTGAGAGTTGTTGGCCATACCATACCTTATCTCCTTCTTCATTTCCGATTTTTCTCTCCATTTGCAAGGGTTTTCTCCATTTTCTTTTGCTTCCTACCTTTGATTCTTGGAGTTATTTGGATTTCCGACTTGAGATCGACGTTCTCCGTGGTATAAGGAAGCTTAGGTAAGTTTTTGGTGCGATTCTATTAAGGTTTTGAGTTAAGGGTTAACTTGGGCTTGTTATTTGAGTTGGTTATTGGATTATTTGACTTGTATTTGTGGATATAGAGTTGATATTGGTGTTATTTATGGATTATTGTTGTAGGTGGTGTACCAAGAGTTAGTTTGGAGGTGTTCTATTGGTTTGTAAGTGGAATTTCATCCCTTTGCTCACATGATATTATATGTATTGTGTTTTAAAGATTTTAAAGTGATATTCCCTTCAATTGATCCATTGTTATGTATTGATTTCATTGATTATCTATTGGAGGCATTGTATGTCTCACTATTGTTAAAAAGGGAATACAAGAGAAAAGATAGAGATTGCGAAACGACGGCTTTAAATGATATTCAGAGTTCAAATGTTTTATTGGATTGATTAATCATAGTCAGAGCATTGCATGCAATTAGATGATCATCGACCATAGGCTTATATCCCTCAGAGTTATCGGTTTATATCGATAGGGATACAAGCACCCCAGAGCAGAGATATTATTGATATCAATCCAACCAGAGAAAAGAGAATACCATCTTATTGCTATCATATTGCTATGTTATTGCTACAGTATTTATGTTTCAGAGTTTATGGTATTTATGATTTCAAAGTCATGTTTTACAGAGTATACTTTGTATCATTGTTATGTAGAGTTCCACTTGCTGAGATTTATTCTCATTTCAGTTTATTCATGTGATGCAGATCAGAGTGGAGGCCCTGGACGTTGACTGTGGATAGGAGTCATATGCATACACCGTTGGAAGGAAGATTTTGGCATGATCATAGGAATGATATTTTGTATTTTGTCATGTCATTTAAATGATCATGTATTGCTATTTTGTAAACATTTTTATGAAATGTATTTTGGAAACTCCTTCCATTTGAAAGAAAATTTTAAATTCCACTGTATTTTAATTGTAACGGGTCAGGGTGTCACATTTAGGGGTATCAGAGCACCGGTTCTCCGGACCAATGCATATGACTTCGTCTACTGTCAACTGTCCGGGTATGTTTTCTTCGCATCTATCTATTCATTGTTATTTATTGATTGGTGTCTTGTGAGCAATTGTAGAGTATGCCACCTAAGAGGAAAGCAGTAGAGGGTGAGGATAGTTCTTCCTCTAGAGTTGTCGATGAGTTCGGCAAGTTGCTTAAGGAGCAGGCTAAGGTGCATAGCGAACAGATTCAGCAGCTCATCCGTATGCAAGGTACTGGCCAAGGTAGAGGGCAAGGTAGAGTTCCAGTAGCTCAGGCAGTTGGCACCGATGCCGTCTTTTCTTCTTTCAAGAGAATGGATCCACCGGAATTCACAGGTAGCACTGATCCTCTAGTTGCTGTCGAGTGGGTCAAGGCTTTAGAGGCGATCTTCGATCATCTGCAGTACGAGGACAAAGACAGGATCAGTTGTGCTGTTTTCATGTTGGTCAAGGCCGCCCGCATTTGGTGGAATGCGACGAAAGTCAGTGTTACTGTTGCGACACTGAAGTCGTCTGAGTTCACAGATTTGTTCTACGACAAGTATTTTCCAGATGCACTTAGAGCGAGTAAGGTTACGGAGTTCTTGGAGCTTCGACAGGGGAGCATGGATGTTGGTCAGTATATTCTCAAGTTTGAGGAGGGTTGCTTGTTTGCTCCTTACATTGCTTCCAACGACAAAGATAAAGGCGCTCATTTCATTCGAGGCCTTAGAGCTGAAATTCGACGGGATATCAACATGTCCAAGGCCGTTACTTTCAAGGAGATTGTTTCCAAGGCATTGTTGGCCGTGCAGGACGAGAAGGACATTGCTAGGGAGAGGCAAGAGAGGCACCAAGCTGTTGTTCAGAGAGGCCAGGGCTCGAATCAGAGGGGCAGGGATCGTTTCAAGGGTAAAGGCAAGATGGAGTCCAGTCCTAGACCTCCGCCAGTTCCAGTTGTTCCATTTGATCCCGAGAAGCCACAGTGTTCTAAGTGTGGCAAGCATCATCGAGGAGAGTGCAGATATGGCACTCATACTTGTTACCGTTGTGGCACGGCAGGCCACGTTTCCAGAGATTGTCCGAGAGGAGCTAGCCAAGGGAAGGTGCAAGGTCGTATCTTTTCGATGACGAAGGAAGATGATGGCCAGGGAGGAGTTCTCGTCAGCTCAGGTACTTCGCTGGTCCTTCCTTTTATTTCTTGTCTTGAGGCTGAGAAGTTGATGTGTAGAGGTTGTGATGTGTTTCTGGCTTCTATTGTGGATGTTGATAGACTGATTAAGTTGAATATAGATGATATTGATGTCGTGAAGGAGTTTGCTGATGTGTTTGAGGATGATGTTCCGGGTTTGCCGCCGGATAGAGATGTTGAGTTTGTGATCGATTTAGCTCCAGGCACGGTTCCTATTTCTAAGGCTCCGTACAGGATGGCCCCTACTGAGATGAAGGAGTTGAAGATTCAGTTGCAGGATCTTTTAGACAAGGGTTTTATTCGTCCGAGTTCTTCGCCTTGGGGAGCTCCGGTTCTATTTGTCAAGAAGAAGGATGGTTCTTTGCGACTGTGTATCGACTACAGGGAGCTTAACAAAGTGACTGTCAAGAATAAGTATCCGTTGCCTCGGATAGATGATTTGTTTGATCAGCTCCATGGTGCTACTGTATTTTCGAAGATTGATCTTCGGTCAGGCTACTATCAGTTGAAGGTTAGGGAGTCTGATGTCCCTAAGACGGCTTTCAGGACCAGGTATGGTCATTTTGAGTTTCTTATGATGTCGTTTGGTTTGACCAATGCCCCTTCAGTCTTTATGGATCTGATGAACCGTGTGTTCAAGCCGTTCTTGGATAGCTTCGTCATTGTCTTCATCGACGATATCTTGATCTATTCCAAGACCAGAGAGCTTCATGCCGAGCATCTCAGGGTGGTTCTTCAGTTTTTGCGAGAGAAGAGGCTGTTCGCCAAGTTGAAGAAGTGTGAGTTTTGGCTGGATCAGATTTCTTTCCTAGGCCATGTTGTTTCGAGGGATGGCATTGCTGTTGATCCATTGAAGATAGAGGCGATTCAGAGTTGGCCTATTCCTACCTCTGTCTCTGAGGTACGCAGTTTCCTTGGTTTGGCGGGTTATTATCGTCGCTTTATTTCAGATTTCTCCAAGATTGCCCTGCCATTGTCCAATCTAACGAGGAAGACTGTGAAGTTCGAGTGGTCTATCGATTGCCAGCGTGCATTCCAGGAGTTGAAGGACAGGTTGACGACATCTCCTGTTCTTTCTTTGCCTAGTGGTTCCGAGGATTTTGTGGTCTATACCGATGCGTCGAAGAGAGGCCTTGGTGCAGTGCTGATGCAGCGAGGTAAGGTTATTGCCTATGCTTCTCGCCATTTGAAAGATTATGAGAAGAATTATCCGACGCACGATTTGGAGCTAGCAGCTGTGGTTTTCGCCCTGAAGATTTGGAGACATTATCTGTATGGCAAAAAGTGTGAGATCTTCACAGACCACAAGAGTTTGAAGTATCTGTTTTCCCAGAAAGAGCTCAACATGCGGCAGAGGAGGTGGTTAGAGCTTGTCAAGGATTACGATGTGACTATCAGTTACCATCCGGGAAAAGCGAACGTTGTGGCTGATGCTTTGAGCCGCAAGTCGAGTGCTTCATTGAGTTCTTTGATTCAGAGGCCATTGTTGATGGATTTGCAGAGAGAGGAGATTGATCTGGTGATTTCAGGTACCATTGCTCGTCTTTCAGCGTTGGTTATTCGATCTACTTTGACGGACAGGATCCGTAGAGAGCAGTCGACTGATGTTCAGTTGACAGAGTTGAGAGCTAGAGCCGAGGTTAGAGGTAACTCAGAGTTTGGTTCGAATGGTGATGGTTTGGTGACTTTCAGAGGCCGTATTTGTGTTCCTTCAGGTGATGATATTCGTCGAGACATTTTGACAGAGGCTCATACCGCGCCATATTCTATTCATCCAGGCAGTACGAAGATGTATCAGGATCTTCATCGGCTCTATTGGTGGCCAGGTATGAAGAAAGATATTGCTTTGTTCATTTCTCAGTGCCTTACTTGTCAGCAGGTGAAGATTGAGCATCAGAGACCTGCTGGGACATTGCTTTCTTTGCCGATTCCTCAGTGGAAGTGGGAGCATATCACTATGGATTTCGTGACTGGTCTGCCCAGGACGCATGGAGGTTTCAATTCCATTTGGGTTATCGTTGATAGATTGACCAAGTCAGCTCATTTTCTTCCAGTCAAGACGACGTACTCCATGAATCAGTATGCCGAGGACTACATTGCAGAGATTGTTAGACTTCATGGTGTGCCAGTGTCGATTGTGTCTGATCGTGACCCTAGATTTACATCAGAGTTCTGGAAGAGTTTTCATAGAGCTATGGGTTCTCGATTAGCTTTAAGTACAGCTTATCACCCTCAAAGCGACGGTCAATCAGAGAGAGTCATTCAGATTCTTGAGGATATGCTCAGAGCTTGTACTATTGATTATTCTGGTAGCTGGGATTCTAAATTGCCACTTGTGGAGTTCACGTACAATAACAGTTACCAGGCGACGATTGGCATGGCACCGTATGAGGCTCTTTATGGCAGGAAGTGCAGATCCCCTTTGTTTTGGGATGAGGTTGGTGAGAGGAAGATGTTGGGTCCCGAGTTGGTCCAGCAGACTGCCGATGTTGTTGCAGTTATCAGAGAGAGGATGAAGACTGCTCAGTCGAGGCAGAAGAGCTATGCAGATGTTCGTCGTAGACCTTTGCAGTTCGAGGTAGGCGATCATGTATTTCTGAAGATTGCACCTCTCAAGGGTGTGATGAGATTTGGCAAGAAGGGCAAATTGAGTCCAAGATTCATTGGTCCATTCGAGATATTGGACAGAGTTGGTGACCGAGCCTACAGATTAGCCCTACCGCCCGATCTTGACAGAGTCCATAATGTGTTTCACGTATCGATGCTCAGGAAGTATATTACAGATCCTTCCCATGTTCTTCGCCACGAGCCATTGGACTTGACGCCGAATTTGACGTTGATAGGACTCGTTTTTACGTGTTTTTAGTGTTGGTTTCGAGTCGCATTCATACATCATATTAGTTTGTTTTAGTTTATTCTTGCATTTTGTTTGCATTATTTAGCATATGACTGATCTCGTGTGTTTTGTGGTATTTTGTAGGAATGGAACCAAATATGGCAGAAAATGGGCACAACAACGAAGAAGCCTCGCTAGGGCGGTCAAACCTGACCGCCCCAGCGAGCATTCTAGTCTTACCGAGGATATCGAACAGAAGACCTCTCGCTAGGGCGGTTAAAACTGACCGCCCCAGCGAGACTGCTAGCCTGGACAAGAGAATTTAACAGAAGATCTCTCGCTCGGGCGGTCAAAAGTGGCCGCCCCAGCGAGACTAGAGAGAAGGCTCAAAGTTTTTATTCGAGAGTCACTCGCCCCAGCGGTCAAAACCTACCGCCCTAGCGAGTCACGCGATCCAGCAAGATTCTGCGAGATTTGTTTCTATTTTCATGGACTCTATCCAAGACCACTAACCTAATACACGAGATTGGGCGCCTCTTTGAGGATTATTCATCATATTTTCATCATTTTTCTGGAAAAGAAGACTAGGAGTAAGGAAGACTTTCAAAGAACTCGAGAATTCCAAGCGTCGCAGCCATCTTCCATCGTCATATTTAGTATTTTATTATTCAGTATTTTATTCTCTTGCATAGATTGTTGATTTCTAGTATGAATTTGGTTGGCTAAACTCTAGATTTGTTGGGATTTGAGGGGATCCTACCCGTACTCGTTGTTTAACATTATTTCTTGACGTTTTTACAAGTGATTTGTTTATGCTATTGTTATTTCTTGTTTCAAGCAAAGCCTAGCTTTCTTCCTTTGATTATTGCATGTTGTTAACGATGTCGACAGACTAATTAACAATAGGATCGCATAGTATAAACCACGGACTTACAATTTTTGTATACATACGGAATTGGGTACGTGTCGATAGTGATAGTTCACCCGGATAAAAGCTAGAGGATTCCATAGAACGTAAGGCGATCTTAAACTGTTAAATAATTGAGGACACTTGATTACTGCATGTTTATGATTAGTGTTAATATAGCTCGACAGAGTATATTGATTAGTCTAGGGAATTCCGTCGAATGCACGAGTAAAAGTCGAGTATAATTATCTGAACACGAGTGGTAGGTGAACTGATAATTCCCAACAAATTCGCTTCTCATTTGATTTACATCCAATTTAATCATTGATTTCTTGACTATTTATTCTTGCATTTTAATCATTATAGTTATTAAATTCACTTTAGTTTAATCACCAACTCAATCTATCGTTGCTAAAGAAATTTAAGTGAAAATAAGAATATTGTAACGCAGTCCTTGTGGATCGATACTCGTATTCACGTACGTTTATTATAACTTGACTATCGTGCACTTGCGATATTTTAAATCGAGCTTTCATTTATAAAACAAATTTTGGGACTATTCACTGTGCAAGTTTTGCTCGATCAAGTTTTTGGTGCCGTTGCCGGGGACTGTTGATTCATAATTTTCTTATTTCTCATTTAAATTCTTTAGTATTCTTAATTTTATTGTTATTTGATACTCTCATTCTATTGCAGAATTCTCTTGAGGTGCATGCGAAGATCATTCGAGTCTAAGCTTGAGCCGTTTGACCCTGAGATCGAACGCACTGCTAGACGCCGAAGACAACAGCAAAGACTCAAGGAACAAATGGAGAGGCACGAACAAGAGCAGGAGGAGGAGCGCCAAAATGAGAGACGGATTGAGATGCCACGCCGTGTACCGATGATGGATTATGCACAGCCATCTCTTGATGGAGCACGTCCAAGCATCGTAAGGCCAATCATCCGTGCGAATCAATTCGAGATCAAGCCAGCTATCATTCAGATGATCCAAAACACTGTTCAATTTGGGGGAAGTGCACTTGATGACCCTAATTCTCATATAGCTGACTTTCTTGAAATTTGTGATACATTTAAATTTAATGGCGTATCTGATGATGCTGTTCGTTTGCGTTTATTTCCATTTTCACTAAGAGACAAAGCTAAGTCTTGGTTAAACTGTTTACCTGTAGGGTCTATCACTACGTGGGAAGATATGGCAAAGGCATTCCTGACCAAGTACTTTCCTCCGTCGAAGACTATGAAATTTAGAGCTGACATTACTACTTTTGCTCAATATGAGCTTGAGTCACTTTACGAGGCGTGGGAGCGATACAAGGATTTGTTGAGGAGATGTCCACACCATGAGCTACCTCTTGGGTTAGTGGTTCAAACTTTTTATTACGGTCTGCTTACTCCTAACCGTACCATGATAGATGCTGCTGCCTGTGGTAACTTGTTGAGAAAAACGGCTGAGGAAGGATATGAATTATTGGAGGAGATGGCTGCTAGTAGCTATCACCCTCATTCTGATAGGCAGAAACGAGGTGCTGGAGTTAATCAAGTTACTGATTTGTCTGCGGTGTCAGCACAGTTAGAGGCTTTGAACAGAAAGATTGATGGGATGAGTGCGAGTGGATCGGCTATGCGTCTGCAAGAGATTTTCTGTGATAAGTGTGGAGGTGAGCATGACGTGCAAGATTGCCAAGATGGCAATCCATTCTATGTACCTGAGGGAGCAAAACACGTGGGATTCCAGAAACGTCCTAGAAATGACCCTTATTCAAACTCCTATAATCCGGGATGGAGGAATCACCCAAACTTTTCGTGGGGAGGTCAAAACAACCAAAACCGCCAACAAAGAGGTCCACCACATGGGATGCACCAAGGATTCAAGCCAGAACCGCCTAGGGAGGAGAAGTCAAATTTAGAGCAAATGATGACTAAATTTATTTCTGCAACCGAGACGAGATTTCAGAATCAGGATGCATCCATAAAAGGGTTAGAGAATCAAATTGGACAATTGGCTAAGTTAATTGCTAATAGGGAGCAAGGAACTTTGCCAAGCAACACGGAGACTAACCCGAGAGAGCATGTGAAAGCTGTGGAGTTGCGCAGTGGAAAGGCACTTGAGTCTAAGGAGGAAAAGAACAAGCAAGGTGAGGATGAGGTGGAACAACAAGGAGGTAAGTCTTCTAACACTACTTTTACACCTATTGCACCGAGTAAAATTGTTATCCCCCCACCTTTTCCTGCAGCACTGAAAAAAGCTAAGTTAGATGCACAATTTGGTAAATTTCTTGAGATATTCAAAAAATTGCATATTAACATTCTTTTTGCTGATGCTTTACTGAATATGCCAAGTTATGCAAAATTCTTGAAAGATATCTTAGCAAACAAGCGGAAGCTAGAAGATCATATGACTGTGAACTTGACTGAAAATTGCTCCGCTTTAGTTCAAAACAGGATGCCTCCTAAGCAAAAAGATCCAGGGAGTTTCTCTATACCTTGCATTATTGGTGATATTAATTTTCATAAAGCTCTATGTGATCTTGGTGCGAGTATTAATTTGATGCCTTATTCTGTGTTTAGGAGACTGGGATTGGGTGAACCCAAGCCAACTAGGATGTCATTGCAGCTGGCTGACAGATCTGTCAAGTATCCACGTGGGATTATCGAAGATGTTTTGGTGAAAGTGGATAAGTTTATTTTTCCTGCAGATTTTGTAGTACTTGATATGGAGGAAGATTTGGAGATGCCTTTAATCCTAGGAAGACCATTTCTGGCTACAGGGAAAGCACTGATCGATGTTGACGAGGGAAAATTGAGACTGAGAGTTGGAGAAGAAGAAATTATTTTTGATGTCTTTAATACTCTCAAGCACACAATGCACGATGATAGTTGTTTTCGCGTTGATGTCTTAGACTCTCTTGTTTGTGATTTTGTGCAGGATGGATTGCAAGAGCCATTGGAGGCTACTCTCACTACTGAAAAACAGGAGGACGAGCTGGACGAGGAAAGGATGGAGATGGTAGCTCATTTGAATGACATTCCACCTTGGAGAAAGCAAGTGAGGCTTCGACTAGAGGAATTGGGGGATAGAAAAGATTTAATGCCTCAAAAGTCAAGCCTAGAGGAGCCACCTACTTTGGAGCTCAAACCACTACCTCCACATCTCAAGTACGTATATTTAGGAGAAAATAATAAACTGCCTGTTATTATTTCCTCTTCTTTGACAGATGATATGGAGAGTAAGCTCTTGGGAGTCCTTAAGGAGCATAGAGGAGCATTCGCTTGGAAAGTTTCGGACATCAAGGGGATAAGTCCTTCGATCTGCATGCACAAAATCCTAATGGAGGATAAGTACTCACCTCTAGCACAACCACAAAGGAGACTCAATCCAAAGATGCAAGAGGTAGTAAAAGCTGAAACGATCAAACTTCTGGACGCAGGTATTATCTATCCTATCTCCTGATAGTGCGTGGGTAAGTCCTGTACAATGTGTGCCTAAAAAGGGTGGGATTACTGTTATTACCAATGAAAAAAATGAGTTGATTCCCACTAGAATCGTTACGGGTTGGCGTGTGTGCATGGATTATAGGAAATTAAATGATGCAACCCGTAAAGATCACTTCCCCTTGCCATTTATTGATCAAATGATTGAACGATTAGCCGGTCATGAATTTTACTGTTTTTTGGATGGATATTCGGGATACAACCAAATCACAATTGCACCCGAGGACCAAGAGAAAACTACTTTCACTTGCCCTTATGGTACTTTTGCGTTTAGGCGTATGCCCTTTGGTCTATGCAATGCACCTGCTACATTTCAAAGATGCATGACCGCTATTTTTCATGACATGATTGAGAATTTTCTTGAAGTTTTTATGGATGATTTCTCTATTTTTGGCTCTTCATTTGATGAATGTTTAAAAAATTTGAATTTGGTGCTCATTAGATGTGAAGAGAGCAATTTGGTGTTAAATTGGGAGAAATGTCACTTCATGGTGCAAGAGGGGATTGTGTTAGGACACAAAGTATCGGAGAATGGAATCGAGGTCGACAAGTCCAAGGTGGAAGTGATCAAAAATCTACCACCACCTTCATCGATAAAGGGAGTTCGAAGTTTCCTAGGCCATGCGGGCATTCGAAGTACTCAAGAAGAGCTTGGTGACAGCACCTGTTCTGACTGCCCCTGATTGGGAGTTACCGTTTGAGGTGATGTGCGATGCTAGTGATACAGCTGTTGGTGCGGTGCTGGGTCAAAGGAAGAACAAGATGCCATGATAAGGAGATGTGTAGCGGAGGAGGAAACCAGTCAAATTCTGAACCACTGCCATGACCGTGAGGTAGGTGGTCACTTTGGACCCATACGGACGGCATCTAAGGTACTCGAATGTGGCTTCTATTGGCCGACTCTTTTTAAAGATGCTCGTTTGTATGTTCTCAATTGTGATAGATGCCAACGCACAGGTAATATTTCTAACCGTCATGAGATGCCTTTGAATAACATTATTGAGTGTGAAATATTTGATGTGTGGGGGATTGATTTTATGGGTCCTTTTCCTGCGTCTTTTACAAAGAAATTTATTTTGGTGGCAGTGGAGTATGTATCTAAATGGGTGGAGGCGGAGGCTTGTGCCACGAATGATGCACAAGTGGTGTTAAAATTTTTGAAAAAACACATTTTTAATCGATTCGGTACACCACGTGCAATCATAAGTGATGGTGGCACCCATTTTTGCAACAAAATTTTTGATAAACTGATGGGCAAATATGGTGTCACCCACAAAGTTTCCACTCCATACCACCCTCAGACTAGTGGACAAGTTGAAGTGTCCAATCGAGAGATTAAGAGGATTTTAGAAAAGACGGTTAATGTGAATCGAAAGGACTGGTCCATTCGGTTAGATGATGCTTTGTGGGCTTATCGTACTGCGTTCAAAACACCTATAGGCACTACACCATATAGGTTACTTTTTGGTAAAGCATGTCATCTACCCGTAGAATTAGAGCATAGAGCATATTGGGCGACCAAGGCACTGAACTTTGATTTTTCTCTTGCAGGTGAAAAACGACTGTTGCAGTTGAGTCAGTTGGATGAGTTCCGAGGTACAGCGTATGATCTTGCCCTATCTTACAAGGAACGCACCAAAAGAGCCCATGATAAACACATTGTAAGAAGAGAATTCAAAGTGGGTGAAGCGGTGTTGTTATACAACTCTCGCTTACGACTCTTTCCGGGCAAGCTGAAGTCAAGATGGTCAGGACCATTCGTTATAGCCGAGGTGTTCCCATCAGGTGCAGTGGTGTTGCATGACGGCAAGGAAGGAACGTTTACTGTGAACGCCCAAAGATTAAAGCACTATATTGGTGGCACGATTGAGCCACAAATTGGAGTCACTCGGCTCCAAGACAGTCGTTAAGGACATGGGTGAAAAGTCGAGCTCTAGACTATAAATTGAGAACTACTTCTACTCCTTATTTTATTCTTTTTCGTTAGTTAATTAATTGCATCATTTGCATTTAGATAATTGCATGGCATTTGCATTAAAATTTTTTTTTTTTTTTTTCAAAATGCTTTCGAAAATACCTCGCTAGGGCGGTTCATTTTAACCGCCCCAGCGAGAGGTTGAAATTTTTAATGGATTTTTGGCCGAGCATGCATCGCTAGGGCGGACACTTTTGTCCGCCCCAGCGAGGAATCGAAATTTTCAAAAACATTTTTTCCCGAAAATCCCTCGCTAGGGCGGCCAAACTTGACCGCCCCCGCGAGTGTTACAACTTTTCAAAATAATTTTAGTCGAGGATGTCTCGCTCGGGCGGTCAAAACTGACCGCCCTAACGAACACTCGCGTCTTTTTAAAATTTTTAAAACCGAGGGTCCCCCGCTAGGGCGGACACTTTTGTCCGCCCCAGCGAGCACTCGTAATTTTCGGGCAGACAGACTCTCGCTAGGGCGGACACTTTTGACCGCCCTAGCGAGTCGCGAATGTTTAAAAGCTGCGCCCTCCCTTCTCTCTTCTCCCACTCGCAAAACCTACACTTTTCTCTCAAATTTTTGCCCCTCCACTCCAGATCTGAAGCGATTGACGTGGTTTCTTGCCAATTTACAGGTATATTTGTGAATCTCCATTGTTGCAAAGCCCAAGACGCGATTTTCCCGGCCAGATCTACACTCTCCGACCACCACCCACGCCGCCGCCTCTCCACCACCCACGCCGCCGCCTCTTCACGTTCCGGTGATCTTCCAAAATTTTCCGGCGAGCTTCCAAATTTTCCGGCGACTTCATATTACTTGTGCACTCTACTCTTACCATGGCTTCCAAACGCTCGAAGGTAACCCGCGGTGCCTCTAGTTCTCGATCCACCCCCTCTATATTTGTGAATGACAGGGCTAGGGAGCGATTTGAGCAAGCTAAACTCCATAGAAAACCAATCCCTGAGAGGGGATGTACTTCGTGGATTTTAGATAATATTTTTGAGGAGTTCCAGGTTGCAGGACGAGGGTGGACGAATTTTTTAGCACAACCGAATGCGGCTGTGGTGCCGGTTGTACGTGAGTTTTACGATAACGCCCCGGAAGGGACTGAAAATAAGGCTAGGGTGAGGGGACGTCAAGTCCCATATAATCCTAAAACGATAAATGATTTGTTGGGTTTACCGGCAGTGGATGATTCGGTATTCCAGGCTTGGGTGCTGAATCCGGATTACGATCTGATCATTCACACATTGTGTTATCCGGGCACTACGTGGAAGCAGCCGGGAACGTATACGGTGTTTCTTGAGAAATTTTTGAAGGTGGAGGCGGCACTTTGGTATGCCTTTCTATCGAAGAGATTGATGCCGGTAGGGCATACGAGTGATGTACAGCGGGATAGGGCGGTGGTTCTTTATGCGATCTATACCGGGATGCCTATTGATGTGGGCAAACTCATATTCGGGCAGCTGACTATCTGTATCAATTGCAACAATTTAGCCTTTTATTTCCCCACTATCGTGACTGAGCTATGTGCCCGCGCGGGTGTGATTTTCGCGCACGATGATGAGTGGCTACCGCCACTGAGAGCCATCGATGAGGCTCTTCATACCTCCAAGTACGCGAAGAGACGGGATGAGCTGCCCGCTGATGTATTTTACGGTCACGTGCAAGCCGCTCCACCACCTCCGGTCTTCGGACATCCACCACCACCGCAGCCACGCCGCCGTGCCATTCGAGACCGAGTCGACGAGTTGGGCGCTTGGGCCACCTACCAGACTCATTATCAGGCCATCGACCAAGCCCACACTCTGAACATCGAGTACTTGGCGCAGGGCATCTCGACTCACTTGGGCTTAGACACTTCCGGCCGGCCGCCTGTTCCAGCATACCCGCCACCTTTCCACTTCCATTACACGTATCCTATGCCGCCTGCAGCTGACGAGGGCAATCCACCACCTGAGCATGATGAGGAGGAGGAGTTTTGATCAGGGGAGTTCACTGTTTCCCCTTTCTTTTCTTTTGCATTTGCTATTTTGGCATTTGAATTCATAAGTTGTTATTGTTTTTCGTGTCTGTTTCGTGTTGTGCGATGAGGGCATTGCACAACTCTAGTATGAGGGGGTCGGGTAGTTTGTTTTGTTTGCTTGTTTAGTTATTTAGTTTGTTATTTGGGTTTTTAAGTCGTTGTATTTTCGTTGTTAGATTGTGAGTCGTTTATGGTGAGTTGACATGATTTATGAGCCGATGATGATGTTGCTTTGAGAAATATTGATTGGGTCAATGCATGAATGATACTCTGGATTGTTGAAACATGAGTTTTGGTGCAAATTTTGAACTTTTTTAGCACATATGTGTGGGGCCTAGAATTTTGTAGGAATAATGGTAAAATTTGAAATTCTTGTTGGTTAACTTGAAAGACATCACGTATGAATTGATTTAGCATGAAAACCCGTGGAAATAAGTCACTGATTGAGATCGTGCATGATAGCATTTGACTGAGCTTGAACTGCCCATATGCCCCCTTGTCAATACCCTGAATTCAAATATAGTACTCCTAACCAGCTATAATCCAAAAAGATATATTCTTAGCCTAGGGAGTACATGTGTGAAAATTGTGCATCAAAATGTTGAAATAACAAAGTTCTTGTAAAAAGAACTTTGGAAAAAAAGGAGATGTAAGGTGAGGGGGAGCCGAAAATAAAAGGAATGAAATTCTATTCCTAGGCTAAAAGTTGGAGATGTAAGGAGTCGAGGAAGTCAGACGCACAGTCTTGACAATTGCACAATGAAAATGATCGATGTACTCCCAACTTTTCGCCACTTGAGCTCATTTTCTTTCCTTTCGACACCCGTCTATGCACTTAAAAATTAACTAAAGTTCAAAATGATGGTTAGTGATGAAGGGACACGGGGATGCATGCTAGTGAGATTTATATTGAAGTGTTAATTGAGTGACTTGCATAACTTGACGATTGATCTATTTGACGTACGAATGACTAGACCCACCATGACACACACACACGATCGAATTAGTGCCAAGACTTATTTGTAGATGAGAAAGAGTATTTATTTGTGAAATGACTTGATTATGATGTGAAAAAATTTACTGAGGCATGAACATAAAGTTGTTAACTCACCATTAACTTTTTCTTGTGTTGGTTATTTCGTTTTTATTTTGTCTGTTTAGAATCTCGTGCTTTAACCTATTTTACTCGAGGGCGAGCAAAAGGTTAGTATGAGGGGGTTGATAGGACTCGTTTTTACGTGTTTTTAGTGTTGGTTTCGAGTCTCATTCATACATCATATTAGTTTGTTTTAGTTTATTCTTGCATTTTGTTTGCATTATTTAGCATATGACTGATCTCGTGTGTTTTGTGGTATTTTGTAGGAATGGAACCAAATATGGCAGAAAATGGGCACAACAACGAAGAAGCCTCGCTAGGGCGGTCAAACCTGACCGCCCCAGCGAGCATTCTAGTCTTACCGAGGATATCGAAAAGAAGACCTCTCGCTAGGGAGGTTAAAACTGACCGCCCCAGCGAGACTGCTAGCCTGGACAAGAGAATTTAACAGAAGATCTCTCGCTCGGGCGGTCAAAAGTGGCCGCCCCAGCGAGACTAGAGAGAAGGCTCAAAGTTTTTATTCGAGAGTCACTCGCCCCAGCGGTCAAAACCTACCGCCCTAGCGAGTCACGCGATCCAGCAAGATTCTGCGAGATTTGTTTCTATTTTCATGGACTCTATCCAAGACCACTAACCTAATACACGAGATTGGGCGCCTCTTTGAGGATTATTCATCATATTTTCATCATTTTTCTGGAAAAGAAGACTAGGAGTAAGGAATACTTTCGAAGAACTCGAGAATTCCAAGCGTCGCAGCCATCTTCCATCGTCATATTTAGTATTTTATTATTCAGTATTTTATTCTCTTGCATAGATTGTTGATTTCTAGTATGAATTTGGTTGGCTAAACTCTAGATTTGTTGGGATTTGAGGGGATTCTACCCGTACTCGTTGTTTAACATTATTTCTTGACGTTTTTACAAGTGATTTGTTTATGCTATTGTTATTTCTTGTTTCAAGCGAAGCCTTGCTTTCTTCCTTTGATTATTGCATGTTGTTAACGATGTCGACAGACTAATTAACAATAGGATCGCATAGTATAAACCACGGACTTACAATTTTAGTAGACATACGGAATTGGGTACGTGTCGATAGTGATAGTTCACCCGGATAAAAGCTAGAGGATTCCATAGAACGTAAGGCGATCTTAAACTGTTAAATAATTGAGGACACTTGATTACTGCATGTTTATGATTAGTGTTAATATAGCTCGACAGAGTATATTGATTAGTCTAGGGAATTCCGTCGAATGCACGAGTAAGAGTCGAGGGTAATTATTAAAACACGAGTGGTAGGTGAACTGATAATTCCCAACAAAGTCATCTTTCATTTGATTTAATCCAACTTAATCATTGCATTATTGCATACATTCTCTTTGCGCTTTAATTCTTTTAGTTATTTGATTTACATTAGTTTAATTACCAAACCACTTTATCGTTGCTAAAGAAATTTTAATTGAGAATAAAAAATTATTGTAACACAGTCCCTGTGGATCGATACTCGTATTCACGTACGTTTATTATAACTTGACTATCGTGCACTTGCGATATTCAAATCGAGCTTTCATATATAAAACAAATTTTGGGACCATTCACTGTGCAAGTTTTGCTCGATAAGACGTACCAAGAGATTCCGGTCCAGATTTTGGATCGCACAGTTAGAGTTCTGAGGAACAAAGAGATCGGCATCGTTAAAGTCCTTTGGAGGAACCATTTGATCGAAGAGGCTACGTGGGAACCAGAGATTTAAATGAGAGAGAAGTATCCTGAGTTGTTCGTGCAGTGACGTCAATTTCGCGGACGAAATTCCTCTAAGGAGGGGAGATTGTAATAGCCGAGCCCGGTGTACGGTACGGTTTAAGCTTTACTTGTTATTTGGGTTATGTGATTGGATGTTTAGAGTTGTGTTTTGGGCCATAGTATTATTGGTTATTGTTATCTTGAGGTATTAGATGTTGTTGATTGTTCGTTTTAGTGTTTCGGTTCGATTTTAATTGGTTGAGTATTGTTCATTACCGAAGCAAGAGTGCACCCGCGCTCTTAGAGGAGTGCCCCCGCGGTGTACTATTCATCATTTTGGTTTTGGAAGGCCGTGGCATCACCGCACCCGCGGCAGTGCAAGGACCTCACCCGCGGTGAAGACCGCACCCGCGACAGTGTAAGCACCGCACCCGCGGTCATCGTGCATGGGAATTTTGTTGGAATGCCGTGAGCTTAGCGCACCCGCGGTGCTTGTGTGACCGTACCCGCGGTGTAAGTATATATGGGCGAGATATTTAGTTGGTTTTTGAGAGTTGTTGGCCATACCATACCTTATCTCCTTCTTCATTTCCGATTTTTCTCTCCATTTGCAAGGGTTTTCTCCATTTTCTTTTGCTTCCTACCTTTGATTCTTGGAGTTATTTGGATTTCCGACTTGAGATCGACGTTCTCCGTGGTATAAGGAAGCTTAGGTAAGTTTTTGGTGCGATTCTATTAAGGTTTTGAGTTAAGGGTTAACTTGGGCTTGTTATTTGAGTTGGTTATTGGATTATTTGACTTGTATTTGTGGATATAGAGTTGATATTGGTGTTATTTATGGATTATTGTTGTAGGTGGTGTACCAAGAGTTAGTTTGGAGGTGTTCTATTGGTTTGTAAGTGGAATTTCATCACTTTGCTCACATGATATTATATGTATTGTGTTTTAAAGATTTTAAAGTGATATTCCCTTCAATTGATCCATTGTTATGTATTGATTTCATTGATTATCTATTGGAGGCATTGTATGTCTCACTATTGTTAAAAAGGGAATACAAGAGAAAAGATAGAGATTGCGAAACGACGGCTTTAAATGATATTCAGAGTTCAAATGTTTTATTGGATTGATTAATCATAGTCAGAGCATTGCATGCAATTAGATGATCATCGACCATAGCCTTATATCCCTCAGAGTTATCGATTTATATCGATAGGGATACGAGCACCCCAGAGCAGAGATACTATTGATATCAATCCAACCAGAGAAAAGAGAATACCATCTTATTGCTATCCTATTGCTATGTTATTGCTACAGTTATTGTTACAGTATTTATGTTTCAGAGTTGATGGTATTTATGATTTCAAAGTCATGTTTTACAGAGTATACTTTGTATCATTGTTATGTAGAGTTCCACTTGCTGAGATTTATTCTCATTTCAGTTTATTCATGTGATGCAGATCAGAGTGGAGGCCCTGGACGTTGACTGTGGATAGGGGTCATATGCATACACCGTTGGAAGGAAGATTTTGGCATGATCATAGGAATGATATTTTGTATTTTGTCATGTCATTTAAATGATCATGTATTGCTATTTTGTAAACATTTTTATGAAATGTATTTTGGAAACTCCTTCCATTTGAAAGAAAATTTTAAATTCCGCTGTATTTTAATTGTAACGGGTCAGGGTGTCACACCAAGAATGATGACACTGATGAGGATGACAGTGATGATGAAGAGGAGGATGAGGATTATTGAATATGTTCTTGTTTCTGGGTCAATTTCTTTGGTTTTAGTTATCTTATTAGTTATCTTGTTTTTGTGTTAGTCCCTTATACATGCTTCCTGGTGTGTAATCATATTCCTTATGTTTCTCTCTGCACCTGATATCTTTACTGAGTGAACTGCTAATGAAATAGTGTAGGTGTTGTTCCGAATGTTGCCAATGCTACTAACAACACCCTTGCTAACAATATTTTATTCAGGGAGAGATAAATTCTCTAACTCAGGGGGAGTTGATTTGAGCTGAACAAGGACAAATGTGTTTGATCTCATTTTGTCCAAGAAAGGAAAAAAGGAGGAGATTGAAGGGAAATATTATTTCCGAATTTAATTGATATATTTCTTGACTTAAATTATTTCACTAACAACATCTTTTCCTTGTTGCTTTGACTAAGTAAATATTTAATATGATTTTGTATTTTTTAGATAATGAGATAATCATTCTAATATATTCGAAGATATGTTATTTATGATAATGAATTGATGAGATTTGATATTAGTGTTTAAAAAGAGTTTATTCCTAATAAAACTCTTACTTCCCTTGTGCTAAGGTTTCCTTGTTGAGATAAAAGTATTCATCTATAAATAAGAGGTCAAGGACATTGGTGAAGGGTGGCTTCAATATCGATCATACATACATACACGGAGTGGATATTTTCAGAGCAAAATAATTCTCGAAGCTGTTGCTGTTGAAGAGTGGTGATCGCGTGTTGCCTTGAATGTTGGGAACATCTGCAGACAACATTCGTGAAGAAGTTGGCTGAAGATCGTTTTCGTGGATTCCCTTTTGGCGTCATGTTTTTTTTTTTGCTTTCTTGAATAAGCTTTTATTCTGGTTAATTGTTTTAGAAAGCATTTATTTTCTCAAAGTGTTGAGAAAATTGGTTTTTGTCATAATCACTAGTGATAGGTTTTTGTAAACGATTTCGTTTTCTATTGATTAATTTTTGCCATAAGGCACATACTTGTGCATATTTAATCTTGTCCATCAATTTATTTAAAATCAATTTGTGTTTCAAACTTTAATATTCAGTTGCATGTTGTCTTAAATGTTGTAACATTTGACACAACACTTAATTCTGATAAAACACAAATTCATTATTTTACATCTTATTCTGATATTTTCATTATTTACTAGTATTCGTCGAACAATATAACTCTTACACATATGTTGTTCTTCCACAGAATTCAGGGGAATAATATGTTTCTTGTTACCTTTGTGGAACTAGCAGTTGACTTTAGGATGATAAGTTTGCATGCTTGCTTGGTGTAAATATATTAATGGCTATCATGGTAACCATTATCATTATAGAAAATTTTCAAGCATTTCAATAAAAAAATGAATATCGAGTCGAATATTAATTTCATATTACTTGGAATTGCTTGCATAAATATCTTTCCTCGAGCATTCTGTTATTGAAGGCATACTTTGATGTCTCTCCAAATGAATTCATAATTAAAATGAAGACTTTGTGTGCAAAAACAAACTGTTTTCTTGTCAATTTTGTCTATAAAATGTGCAATCTTGTGTGACTAAAAACTGAACCGGTGACAAGATGGGCATCTGAAACTGGTTTCTGAACAAGAAACATTGCTGACACTTCCAGACAACAGGATTTTGTGTTTCCATTGATGAAACTTGGATTCATCTAGTTTCTTTGGTACTTCAATTGATGCATATTGTTACTTTTGATTTGTGCAATGTCGAGCTCAATTTAAATTTGTATGTACATCGCCGACTCTCAGGTTAGTCATACTTATTATTTTCCCTGTTTCCTGTAAGAATTATATTGTTTGACAGATAATAAAATATATCTAATAAAACCAAATCAGTATAAGATGAAAATTCATGTTTTATCAGAATTAAATATTGTGCTAGATGTTACAACATTTCATACAACATGCAGCGAAAAATTAAAATTTGTAACACAAATTCACTTAACATAAACAGATGAACGAGATTAAATTTGCACAAGCATAAATACTTGTGCGGTACCTTATGGCAAAAATTAATCACTAGAAAACCAAAAATGTTTACACAAAAACCAATCACTAGTGATTATCACTAAAATCAATTTCCTCAAGAAGTTGAGAACATAAATGCTTTCTAAAAACAAATAACCAGAATAAAAACTAAAAAAAGAAAGAAAATCGTGATGCCAAAATGAGATCCACGAAAAACAATCTTCAGCCAACTTCGTTACGGATGTTGTCTGCAGATGTCCCCAACATTAAGGCAACATGCGATCACCACTCTTCAAAACAACACGATCCTTGATGACTTATTTCTCTGATATTCACGTCGTGCACAAGTGCGTATATGTATGTTTGTGTGGGAAGAAAAGCCCTTTTACCAATGTCCTTGATCTGTTATTTATAGGTGTAGACTTTTTCTCTTCAAGGAAACCTATTGCACAAGGAAAGTAAGAGTTTAATTAGAAATACGCTCTTTTAAACATTAATGCCATATCTCAGTAAATCATTATCATAAATATTATATCTAGATAGGTAAAACTCAATATTCAACATAATCTTATCTAGAAAGAAATTAAATTTAAGGAAGTTATTATACGACAATAAAATCTTAACTTAATTATCTAGAAAGGCAAAATCATAATTAAATATTATACCCAATCAAATAAACAAGAAAAGATAATATTAAGGAAATCAATTTACTATGGAAATTATATTTACCTTCAATCTCTCCTTTTTGCCTTTCTGGACAAAATCAAATCAAACTCATTTTCTAAGTTACACTTCAGTTAACTCCCCCTTAATATGAGAATTTTTCTCCCCCTAAATAAAATCAAGTTAGTACGGGTGTTGTTCGTTGTGTTGGCAACACCTGAGACAACACATGCAAAAATCATTAACAATTCATTAAAACAGAAACACATCAGGAAAGCAGAACCTTAACAGAGCAGAACATTAAAAAAGAGATCAAGCAAAGGTATCAGATAGATGGTATCATTTGATCCTTTCAATACACAGTCCCTTGAGTTTGAGTCGCATCTTCTCCTCTTTTTTTGTCTAGAATGGACATCCACCTCCATAGTCAGACGATAGTCATAAACTAAGTTCTCATAGAAGACAATATCAGCTTTAACGAGTAATCACTATCCAGAATTACTGAGATAATTGCGTCAAAAATCATTTCAAAAAAATTTCCAGAATTGAAATCCACATCGAATTAACACCACTAAAACATCAAAGATCACACATATTCAATTTTTCATAAAATCTGGATTTTCATCGAATTTTCTTTGTTGAAATACTCATGTCCTCATGACACAACAATATTTACAATGTTATATTTATGCATGACCTATTTTTGCCTAATAACAGAATTAACAGAAATAGAAACATAAAAACAAATATGAAATATGTTCACAAATGAAGTGTTGGCACAAATGTTGGCAACATCTTTTGACAACACGCACAATTCAGAAAAACATTTTTGATTTTTCTTCACACTTGGTGACTTAAAAACTTTCTGATCATAGAAGTGGTAGCTCCTACACTAGAAGAACGGTCTTCTTTAGGACTCATCTAGATAGTTTTTTCCAATTTTTTCTATTTTACCTTCTGTATGAAATTCAGAAGAGGTAGCTCCCACACTAAAAGCACAGTCTTTATTGGAGTCTTTTAGGTAGCTTTTTCCCATCTTTTCTTCTGATACAGAGCATATGCACTGCACAGAATTTATTCGTCTTTTTTTTCTCCATTTTTAAGTCACTTTTCGTATGGGACAATGTCATGGTGTACATGATCATCCGTCAACTACTTTGTGAGTAAATCATATTTGTTAAGCATATCCAAGTGTGTTAAGTTTAGGAAGAACACGAAATTGTAAGTGCACCAGAAGATTATGCAACATTGTGAAAACACATCATAAAACAGTATGCATGAAAATGCAGAATATCTAATGCCTAAAAATGCACATGCATGTTAGGTGTTGTCCGAGATGTTGTAACATCTAAGACAACATCTATGATGGTTTAGACAGAGCACATGCTGAGAGACTTCCTGAGGTTGGAAAATATCTCAAAATCTAATGTTTTTGTGAATATATCGGCCAGTTGATTATTTGTAACAACAAATTCCATCCGAATCAACCTTTTTTCTACTAGATCTCGAATAAAATGATGTCTAATATCAATGTATTTTGTTTGAGAGTGTTGTACTGGATTTTTTGAAATGTCAATTGCACTATAATTATCACAATACACAACTAAGGTTTCCCTAACAAAACTTATCCAAGAAAATCGTGAAAAGTCATCTACACACACAATGGAATATTTTTTTACCTCCGAAACTTTCAACTTCCATAGGACCCATAAGTTCATGTGAAGTAACTCCAGACCGTGTGTTGTCCCAAATGTTGGCAACACTGGGTGAGACACGCGAGTCTGTTTTCCTTTTTTACATTCTCCGCACACATATGGTATACCAGAAGAGAGATTGGGCATACCTCATACTGCATCGTACTTACTCAAGTTCTTCAAGGTTCTGAAGTTTACATGACCGAGTTTTTGATGCCAAAGGTCGAGTTCACTGATTTGTACATGTTTTCATGAGAGTTCTCCACCTATCTAATAGCAATTGTCTAAAGACCATGTACCTGTCATAATGCACATGTTAGTTTCTTCAAAAACTTCACAGTATGTTTATCAAACTTTAAAAGCAAATTATCATCACACAGTTGGCTTATGCTTATCAAATATGAATTTAATCCTTCAACATGAAGCACATTGTGGAGCTTTGGTAGTCCTTAAACATTCAATGTTCCTTTTCCAACAATCTTCCTTTAGCTCCCCTTGCAGAGGTTACTCTACCACATTTTTGTTCAACATAATCGATGAGATATTCTCGTGATCATGTCATATGGCGTGAGCTTCCACTATCAAAGTATCAATGACTTGCAGTGTTAGTTTTTAACGAAGTATAGACAACCTTACAGTGAATTTTTACCTTTGGTAACCAAATTTGTCTTATTGTAGGTCGATGGTGGGAGGTATTGCGGGAAGTGTTGGACAACATTAGGGGCAACATCCTACTTGTCTTTTGATTCAAGCAGTCATCCCTGAGTTTAAAGCAGTAGGGCCTGATGTGTCCAGGCTTAAAACAGTAATGACATACATCCCTGCGTTTTCTTTTCTTAGGAATAGGTGCAGCAGATTGTCTTTTCGGTAGAGAGCTTTTGATTGGAGATGTAGGTTTTGGCTTTGTGGATGCATCAGCTTTCCTTTTCACAAAGACTGTTGAGTTTGAACATTCACCGATTTCAAACACACTGTCTTCGAAGCCTAAGCCTTTCTTGTCATCTCTTCCCATCAAAAATATGGAATCAAGCTTGGATATGCTCGAATTAAACTTGGATAAAGTCATAGTTGCCTTTTGAAGCTCATCCTTGGTCTTGCCAAGTTCTAAGTCCTTTTTGCTCAAAATTACTTCAAGTTTGGCAACCAAGGCTTTTAGATTTGTATTTTCCTTCATAAGGGTTGAGTTCAGCTTATTTCTTTAGGTCCAATCCTCAAACAACTCTTCATAAAGCTTTTGTATACTCTTGAGAGTGATTTCTTCATAATCAGCTTCCAACTCATCATCTACACTCGAATTTCCAGAAGAGGTAGATTTTAAACAAACTGATTTTGCGAACATGTTGCGCCCAGGTATGGAAACAACTAACGGGTTCACTTGCAGCCATCGTTTTTCTGTCAACAGTGCAGTTAATGAGGTGTGATTGTCTTCTTAAATGGATTTCTCCTCCTCATCAGATTCTTCATCGCTTAGAGGCATATTATAGCTTCGTTCTTTCGTAATCTGTTAGCATACTTGTTTTCAAGTGATGTGTCCATTAGATATTTCTGTCAAACAAAACAAAAACCAGAATCAGCACTTAGTATATCAAGAGTAGGCTCTAATACCACTTGTAAGAATTATATTGTTTGACAGATAATAAAATATATCTAATATAACCAAATCAGTATAAGATGCAAATTCATGTTTTATCAGAATTAAATGTTGTGCCAGAAGTTACAAAATTTTTGACAACATGCAGTGGAAGAATAAAGTTTGTAACACAAATTCACTTAACATAAAAAGATGGACGAGATTAAATTTGCACAAGTTTAAATACTCGTACGGTGCCTTATGGTAAAAATTAATCACTAGAAAACCAAAAACGTTTACACAAAAACCAATCACTAGTGATTATCACTAAAATCAATTTCCTCAAGAAGTTGAGAACATAAATGCTTTCTAAAAACAAATAACCAGAATAAAAACTAAAACAAGAAAGAAAAACGTGATGCCAAAAGGAGAGCTACGAAAAACAATATTCAGCCAACTTCATTACGGATGTTGTCTGCAGATGTCCCCAACATTCAAGGCAACACACGATCACCACTCTTCAAAACAGCACGATCCTTGATGACTTATTTCTCTGATATTCACGTCTTGCACAAGTGCGTATATGTATATTCGTGTGGGAAGAAAAGCCCTTTTACCAATGTCCTTGATCTCTTATTTATAGGTGTAGAATTTTTCTCTTCAAGAAAACCTATTGCACAAGGAAAGTAAGAGTTTAATTAGAAATACACTCTTTTTAAACATTAATACCATAACTCAGTAAATCATTATCATAAATATTATATCTAAAAAGGTAAAACTCAATATTCCATATAATCTTATCAAGAAAGAAATTAAATTTAAGGAATATATTATACCACAATAAAATCTTATCTTAATTATCTAGAAAGGCAAAATCATAATTAAATATTATACCCAATCAAATCAACAAGAAAAAATAATATTAGGAAAATCAATTTACTATGAAAATTATATTTCCATTCATTTCCTATTCCTTCGGGCTCGCTAGCATTAATGTGTTAGAGTAGGTGCCCGTCGAGCCAAGTGTTGGCCGAGTGTTCACAATGAAACTCTAAGCAATCTTTATTTTAATAATATTTGAAATTATTTTTTTGGCAAATCTTTATCTGTATACCATGCTAGTTGCATAGATAAAACCCTTGAATATACATATAGTAGAAAGAATACGAGATGCTCATATGATGAGTATCATGAAACTCATATTTGGAATACTGTATATTCTAAACAGTTCCTAGTCGATTAAGCCGCCGCTAAGAAGGATATAGGCCGCTAGAGTTCGAGACTAGTGTCTGCGATGTGAGTACCATGTTTCATTGGTAAGGGACATTGTGATGTCCGAGCATGCAGATAGGTGCTCCTGGTAGAGTGCACTGAACAACCCTCCATAAAAGGACCTTCCAAGTGGTTCTCACTTATCGAGTGGAAACATCCTAGTTTATGGTTGTACACCATTAGTCCTTATGACCCGGGACAACATTGAGACTCTATGTGCTAGAATTACACTTTGACTTGTTTACCGACTCTCAAGGGGTCATCAGGTGGCATGGTTGGGTGTTTTGTCGAAACATATAGGATTCGATGCATTGTAGTCGGGGATTCACCGCTTACCTTCGGGTATGGATATCCTATGTGTTCTCATGTGTATGTAGGTTGAAATCTCTGATCAGAGTATGGTGGTAATTATGAAAGTCATAGATTACACCATCGATGCAACTACAACAGGACACATAGTATCGATTCATTGACAACTCTCGATAAACCAATGGTTGTCGAATCGGTCGGGATATATGAGTTGAAGGGACCGTACTGTACGCTAACCATAATTGAATGGTTCTTGCAGGCACTATCATTTTATACCTAGGGAATCATGTAAGCGATGCTGCTAGGCGTTTAACATGATTGGTTGGGTACTATCAGACTTGAGTTCTGACGTTCTTGTTATCAAGGAGTTGATAAGTAAGAATGGAGCAATTGGGGTATGCTCATATAAGGACATGTTTAGTCCGAATCACATGGAGATGTGAACCCACGGCTAGTTGTATCAGTGAACCATTGAGGGCCACACAAGTACTAGCTTTCTAGATCCCGTTGAGAAGTAAAAATAGTTCAATGTGTTGAACGGGTTATAAAGGAGTTTATAAGCATAAGGAAAATTAGAAGTATGACTTCTATAAAGGAGAAAATAGTTCAATGTGTTGAACGGCTTATAAATGAGTTTATAAGCGTAAAGAAAAATAGAAGTATGACTTCTATGAGAGAAATGTAAATTTTAATATATGGAAGTGTTCCTAAATTAAAAGTTGGCCAAGTGAATAATGTATTTGAAAATTGTGATTTTCATAAACATTATTATGGACTAAATTAAATTAATTCAAGTGTTGAATTAATTAAACACTAGTGGACCTAGTAGAGTCCAAATAATTAAATTAATTCAAGTGTTGAATTAATTAAATTATATTGAGTCTTGTAGAGCTCAATTTAAATAAATTATTTAACTAGTGGACTTGAGTAATTCAAGTAATGTTTAATTTGTCTCAAATATGTTTGAGATAATTAAATTTAGTCCATGGTTTTTAATTTGTTAAAAACCATATAATATATGCATGCATGGGAGGTGAAGGATTGGAGACAACATTTTCAAATATCAAGGCATGGCATGCTACTTTTGTCTCTACTTTTTGCATGTCCAAGACAAGTCTCCCTTCCCCCTAATTCACAAGAGCATGGCCGAAACTTCACAACTTTTTCTCTCCAAATTTTTCTCTAATTTTTCTTTCTTCAATTGTTAAGGAAAGCCTACACTTCTCAATGAAAAATACTCTAATTTTTCTAGTGCAAAATTAGGGTGGTTCTAGCTAGTTGGTGGTGGGCCTAATTTTGAAGGAAAGATTCAAGAACAAGGTGAAGCTTGTAGATTATCTACCATTGAAGAGCTAAGGTGTTTACACCTTAGTTGAAGCCATACATCAATCCTTGTGATTGATAGGTATATCTCTCAAACGCCCTATGTATGACATTATTTGGTGTTTATTGTATTTGCTACACAATATCTTTGAGGTGGCCGAAAATTTTGATGAAAATTTTGTTTTTTTTTAAACTTTCGTTGCGCTTCCGGTCACCGTAACCGATCCCCTTTCATAATGTTCTTGGCTTGTGCTCTCTCCTGTAGTGAATTTAAGATTTTTATCTCGACAATATCACAAATGGATGCACTTGTAGTGATTGGAGTATTTTTTATTTCAGACCCATCATTTTAATTTTCAAGAAAGTCATGTGAATATCTCACTCTTTTGTGATATTTATAATGTCAGCTGAGTTAATTTTTTGAGAGAAAATAATGTATTCTATAGGTGCTAATAATCTAATTGACTATGAATTAGAGCTCCGAAAACTCTAGTTGTTGTCTTTTTAAGCTGTTGAATGCAGAAAATAAAAAAAAAATATGGAAGGTGAAGTGTCCTTTTCTTGTAATACATGTAAGTGTTACTGGTATTTTACAAGCATTTGAATTTAAGTTTCAACCACTCAGTAAATATTTCATCAATGAATCTTATGATATATACAACAGATGCTAATTTTTGCCTCAACAGTGTTGACATTTGACACCTCATCCATATTTTTGGTATAATAAACACATTTTTTGTATGATTATTGCCAATCCACTCTCGGACAGGGGAAATCTAAGAATCTCTCTCGAAAAAAGAGCATTTTAGACATCGCGGAGGACAAAAAATAGTCACATGGTCAATCGAAGTGAAAGCCTCTTACTAGCAAGATGAAAAGAGGATCATCAACTATTCATGAACTTGATGACTTAATGATAACTAGCTACCAAGGCACACGCGTTGCGTGTGTCATGAATATATGAAGATAATATATTAAATATTCATGAAACTTAGCCACAATCACACCAAAACATTTTTTATTTGATTCATGAAAGACAGTGAATTTCAAAGCTTAAATAAATATGTCAAACTCAATGTTACCTTACATGTTCTAATTTGTACGTAAGGAAAAATAATATTATTTTGAAGCCGTAATATCATCTCGGCTAATAAATTGATTAGAAAACAATTAAAGATGTATTTATCTTTAGATTTTTTATGCTTAAGTTAAACCCTATCTATTATAGCGTAATAAAAAAATATTCATTTTATAGAATCATAACCATGTGCATCATAAACATACAAAATTAATAGAACAATATATTAAGGTATTCTATAGAAAATTGAATTGAAATAACAAAATGTAAATTACAGTAAAAAATTTGCTAAATACATTGCAAATGAAGTAGAAATTGACAAACTCTTTTTATTTGCCATCAAAACTAAAATATTGTAAGTAAATCTCTTGATAAAAATGAAGAATACAAATTCTAGCAATAGTTAAGCTATATTAAATCATTTACGGAGTAAACAAACTATTTTGTTGCTTTAAGTTGAAATATAAATTAACAAATTAAGTAGATAGAACAATAAAATTTTAATTTTGCAAATCAATGTTAATTTCAAGTTTAATACTGTAATTCTAAGAATTTTAAAATCCAGCGGCATTGGCTATTTATGGACACTATTGGTCGGATTCCTGCCTCCATAATCTGTGTTCATCATGTATGAATATTCAGATTTAAATACATTTGCAGCAAAGATGTTCAAATATGGCATATTACTAAATGATGCAAATGTGCCATTCAAAAGTGCAGATTTTGAGATAGGAACTTTCCTAGCGGTAATTCTTATAATTGTACTGCAAATTATAAAAGTGAGTTTTAAGAAAATAATTATTCCACTCCAAATACAGCAGAAAAAGGTTGGAGTTTAGCAGCAACTAACTAAAATTACTCAAAAATGAAATCCAAGGGGTCTGTTTAAAAAAAAAACAGAATTTAAAGAAATTATAGAATAAAAAATTCCATAAAATAAGAAAGAAAACATACACAGATGAAATACACGACTGTAGTCTCTGTTAAACCCAATCACCTTTTCGTCATATTCAAATCCTGAGTTCCACAGCAATGACCCGTACCCCAAAAATATAGAACACCATCTTTCATTGATTGAACAAAAATACCTGCCCAAGCAAAGAAGCAAAATGAACAATCCACCACAAAAAATATCCTCTGACACCTAAAAAAAATTACGAAAGAATCAAACACAACGAATCATATGTGAATTAAAATCGGAATGGACTCGAGTAATGTGGATCCTGCAAAGAATCGAAAAGGTGAAATGGGGATGGATTTTCTTTCGATCTATGTGATAGGGAGAGAAAGGAGTTGGAGATGTGGGCTAATAGATATTCTGTCATTAACTGTCTTTGTGCTCGTCGTCGTGCTGTGTTTAATTGACGCCTTTCATTTTCATTGTGATTGGTATGAGTAGTAGCCATGTAGAAAGAGAATACATTTAAGCTAAATAGTATTTAAATCTGTGACAATATTTAGAAGGCAATTCTTATATATTTGTGTAGACATTTTTAAGTTTCAATTAGTCAAGAAATAAAATAACATTGTAGTGCCCAAAATTTAATACACGTATAACCCATGCATTCATTTAATTATTAAATCATTTAAATTAATTTTAAATGAGTTTAGGCGATACATGATTTATTTAAATGCATTATATTAAATTAATTATGTTTATGCGATGCACGTTAAAACGTTTTTCGAGTTTTATGTTTCAGGCGATTATTCGATGCGGGATTGAGGAAAAGACCCGGTGATGATTTTTGGCAATTTAAAATGTGGTATTTTATTTTAAGTTGAGGATGGGAAATTTATTAAGTTATCAAGTTTTAATATTTTAAAACATTATTGTGTATTTAGATATTCAAGAGTTTGAAACTTTTAAATTGGTGTGTAATTATTTTAATTGTAGAGTTTGATTAAATTAGTGTGTGTTAACTTTTATTAGTATTTTTAATAGTCTATTTAGCTAGAGTTTCTCCTAATTAAAACACACACACACGTTACACACACTCACACACACTTACACGTTTTTACACACACTAAACACACACACTCACCTTACGTTTCAGATTTTATATTTTTAAGAGAGAAAATCCTAGGGTTTTTCTCCCCATAGCAGCCGCCCCCTCCTCTGAACTTTTCCAGCAAGCTTTGTGAATTTTCTTCAAAGAATTTTAGCGTCACAATCGTCTCGGATCAAGCCTCGCTCCATCTCCGCTTCGGTGTCGTCGTACGGTACTTTTAAATATCAAAAAGGCACGTATAATCTGTTCTTTTTGTATCGATCAAGTCATATTATGCGTTGCGTTGTTTTTATGCGAAAAAGTTATGTATGATGCTAGTAGTTTGAGCGGATCATGAATCGGATCAATTTCGAAGGAAGATTTTTAGATCTAAATCTCGTTTTTTACTGTTCATGTCAAAACTGCGATTTTTCTGTTCATATTTTGGGAAAACTTTCAACGGCAAAAACGTAGCACTTTTCGATACCTTCGATTTGATATATGATTCGAAATTTTTGGACGAAAATTGAGTGAGTTATGGCGTTTTTCGTGGGACTGCTCAAACTGCGACTTTTATGAAAATATGTGTTCCCGAGTTTATTTGTTGCAGGCTTCGTTGGAGATCGACGGACGATCGTTGTTGCACCTAGGTATGATTATTATGACGTTGGGTTGTTATTTGACATGTCGTTTCATGTCGATAGGCACATGAACTAATTAGAAGTCGTAGGAAACAGTTTGACGTCAATTGCCGTATTTTGGGTCGTGTGCGTCGTAGAGTGAACAATGTTGTTTTGAAACGTTTGTACAATTTGGATTTATGTTATGGTATGCTAGGATGAGTCTCGAGGTGTCGGTGCTTGGCCCGTATAATCGAGTCTAGAAGAATTAGCATTGGGTGTTCAGAATTTTCGTAAGTTCGCGATCACAGAGGGCACACGGACCCGTACACGGACCCTGACACGGGGTCCGTGCCTTTGTTATTCCTTCAGTGTCAATTTTGCGAGACAGCACGGACCCTTACACGGATGAGGGCACGGGGTCTGTGCCTTTGGGTTTCACTTAGTGTCTTTTTCCAGTACCTACACGGACCCTTACCCGGACCCTGACACGGGGTCCGTGCCTTTGCTTCCTTTCAATGTCTTCTTCCAGAGTCTACACGGACCCCCATCCGGACCCGAGCACGGGGTCCGTGCCCCTTCCGTTTCCCGACACACTCTAGGCAGTACGTACACGGACCCTCTCCCGGACCCAAGCACGGGGTCCGTGTACCCTTGTTTTTGGGAAATATTTGTAAGTTCATTTTAAGTTTGATGTTATGGGTTAGTGCAAGGATTATTAAGGGCGTGTCGTGGCAAATCGTAGAAAGTCCTAAGGTATGATTGAGCTTGAGAGTAAGCATGAGTTTTCTATGTCTAAGCAATGCAAGTTAAGTATGAAATTCACGTTAGTAAGTTGCAGCAACGGCCCCAGTCGAAGTCCAACGAATCCCTCAACGCCAAGTAAGTATGTATGACGTGCAGAGAAAATATGTTTAAGTTTTTGAGGTATGCTAATTGACTTGTGACCAAATTATGAATGGGTTTGGAAGTCGGTGAACGTGGCCGAGGACCTCTCCGCCCCGTTAAATTATGAACGGGTTAGATCGTGGTTGGAAAGCGTTAAATTATGAACGGGGACCAACCAGCCCGTTAAATTATGAACGGGGATCTCATGTATGCGACAGTGGATACGTCCCTGTCAGTCCAGTACTGTGGTATGTCTGATCAGGCGTTTATTATGTATGGGTCACTTGCTTTGAAACATCCTCTACGCAAAATGATGAAGTTATGTATGTTCAAGTATGCAGCATGTTTATGAAAAGTTTAAGTTATGGCACGTCGAAGTATGTATGAACGTATGTTCGAGTTTTAATGCGCAAGTTCAAGTTTCAAATTATGTATGTCCTATTTTAAAGTTGCATGCGATCTTATTATGTAGTACTCGTTATTCCAGTTTATACGTGTTGAGTCTTTAGACTCACTAGACTTGATCGATGCAGGTGACTATGTTGAGGAGACAGGAGGTGATGACCAAGGGGCAGGCTTGGGCTGAGTGGCAGGCTAAACCCGAGGACCGCAAGTTTATGTTTATGCAAATTTTTAAAATACTCTGATGTTTTGATTTGAACGTGAGACGTTTTGAGACAGTTTATTTTAGCAAAATTTTATTGGTGACGGATGATTGTGAGATTTATTTTTATGAATGTTGAGTGACGACCGTATGAATGTTTTTATTTAAGAAAATTTTTAATTTTTCCGCAAATTTTAAGTAGTGTAGAATACGGTTCGTTACAGTTGATATCAGAGCGGTGTTCTTGTAAAGGGTTATGCCTACTGCCAGTCGCAAGAAGCTCACGAAGTTACACCTCAAGTCTGTAAGTTTTAATGTTTTGAGCTATGCTATGTATTATGCATTAAGTCATGATTTCAGCATGTCTATGTTTTAAGTTCAATTTACGTGCATCATAAAATATTGATATATGTACATGCATGTTGGGTTTACGTTTTGGGTAATTTGTTGGAACAGTATGCCTCCTAGACGTGTGATCGACCGTGAAACAAGAGATGAGAACAGAGAGCATCAGGAGGAGGAGAGGGCCAATCCTCCACCACCTCCACCACCAGATATGCAGGCTCAGATGCTTGCTGGTATGACACAGTTCTTCGCACAGTTTGCGGGGAACCAGGCAGCAGCAGGCGCAGGGGCGAGGCCCCAACCAGAGGCAATATATGAGAGGTTTAGGAGGATGAGTCCGAAGGAGTTTTCGGGTACTACTGACCCGATGGTCGCTGAAGGATGGATCAAGTCCATCGAAGTAATCTTTGACTTTATGGAACTGACCGACGCAGACAGGGTCAGATGTGCCACGTTCCTTCTGACAGGGGACGCTAGATTATGGTGGGAGAGTGCATCTGTGGCAGTCAACTTGCGGGTGCTGCCTTGGAATGGTTTCAAGGAAGTTTTCTACTCCAAGTACTTCACTGAGGAAGTACGAACCCGACTCACCAACGAGTTCATGACGCTGCGGCAGGGGGACAGTAGCGTGGCAGATTTTGTTAGGAAGTTTGAGAGGGGATGTCACTTCGTGCCCCTCATTGCTAATGATGTCCAGGCGAAGTTGAGGCACTTCTTAAATGGTTTGCGGCCGATCTTGCGCCGTGACGTGAGGGTAGCTGGCCCTACTTCTTATGCAGTTGCAGTCTCTAGAGCTCTGGCTGCAGAACAAGACCAGCGGGATATTGAGGCGGACAGGCAGGGCAAGAGGCCCTATCAGGCTCCACCGCAGCCACACCATCAGCAGCAGAATCAGCGACCCCACTTTAAGAAACCGTATCAGGGGCCGCCAGGAAAGAAACTTTTTCAGGGACCGCCAAAGGGCAAGGGTCCCGTTCAGCAGCAAGGGGCGCCGCAGAGGCCCGTTGTTCACCCAGTGTGCCAGAAGTGCAACCGTCAGCATCCCGGACAGTGCCTATGGGGATCCGGGAAATGTTTTAAATGTGGGGCTACAGATCACGTGCTGAAAGAGTGCCCACAGTGGAAGCAACCAACCCAGGGCAGAGTATTTGCCATGCATGCACAGGAGGCGGACCCAGACACCACCCTACTGACTGGTAAACTTTTCTACCTAAGCTCAGTATTATATTGTCTTGCATGTGGAATTTTTCTTCTTGGGATTATTAGCGTGCTATTAATACTTTGGGTACCTAAGGTTATTGAGTTCTATTGTGCTTAAGGTTTATGGTATAAATTTTGAGATATAAGTTAGTTTGTGTTGTGCTAACGCGTCTCAGGAAACATTTTCATTAAGAGACTATCCACAACCGCGTTGATAGACTCAGGAGCCACTCACTCCTTTATATCAGAGACGTTTGCCAATCATTTAGACCTCAAGTCCATTGGCCTAGACGTGAATTTTTCGGTAGTAGTCCCATCAGGGGAAGAGCTGTTAGCTACCAGTGTGGTCAGAGATATCGACCTAGAACTGCATGGCCACCTAGTGTATGCAGATTTAATCATATTGCCGATGCCAGAATTCGACATTATCTTGGGCATGGACTGGCTGACTAAGAATAGAGTTCTGATAGATTTTCAGAAGAGGTCAGTTTTAGTTAGACCGCCGGGCATGGAGCAATTTCTTTTTGAGCCAGCCAGATGGAGAAGCTTTCCTCGCATGATTTCATGCATGCAGGCGAGGAGTTTGATCTCCAAGGGATGTCAGGCCTTTTTGGCTAGTATTATTTCAGCGCCTGACGTGTCCACTCCATCCTTATCAGAGGTGCCAGTAGTCAAAGAATTTCCAGACGTCTTTCCTGATGACGTCACCGGTCTTCCACCAGAGAGAGAGGTGGAGTTTGCAATCGATCTCGTGCCAGGCACAGCGCCAATCTCCAAGGCGCCATACAGATTAGCTCCAGCTGAGATGTTAGAGCTCAAACAGCAGATTCAGGAGCTCCTCGACAAAGGGTTTATCCGCCCTAGTTTCTCACCGTGGGGCGCACCAGTGCTTTTTGTGAAGAAGAAGGATGGGAGCATGAGACTGTGCATCGATTACCGTGAGCTGAACAAGGTAACGATCAAGAACAAATACCCGTTGCCTAGAATCGAAGACTTGTTCGATCAGTTGCAGGGAGCTACCGTGTTCTCTAAGATAGATCTTCGATCAGGGTATCATCAGCTGGAAGTTAAGGATGCAGATGTTCATAAGACAGCTTTCAGGACCAGATACGGGCATTACGAGTTCTTAGTAATGCCGTTTGGATTGACCAATGCTCCAGCAATTTTCATGGATCTCATGAACCGAGTATTTCAGCCGTTCCTCGATCAATTTGTCATAGTATTCATTGACGACATTCTTATTTACTCGAAGAGCCATGAGGAGCACAACTAGCATTTGAGGACAGTTTTGCAGACCTTGCAGAGTCGCAAGTTATTTGCGAAGTTCAGTAAGTGTGAATTTTGGCTGCAGAAAGTTGCATTTTTGGGGCATATAGTATCCAGCAGTGGTATTGAGGTGGACCCATCGAAGGTGGCAGCCGTTAAAGAATGGGTTGAGCCAAAGAACGCATCTGAAATCCGCAGCTTTTTGGGTTTAGCAGGCTACTACCGTAAGTTTATTAAGGGATTTTCGTCCATAGCAGTGCCGCTCACCTCACTAACCAAGAAAAATGCAAAGTTTGTGTGGAGCGAGGAATGCCAGAAGAGCTTCGACACCTTGAAGCAAGCCCTTATTTCAGCGCCAGTGCTAGCCATGCCGACAGGGCAAGGCGAGTTTGTGCTTTATACCGATGCATCTAAGCTCGGATTAGGCGCAGTGTTGATGCAGCAAGGTCGGGTCATAGCTTATGCTTCCAGACAGTTAAAGGTGCATGAGAAGAACTACCCGACTCACGATTTGGAATTAGCCGCCGTTGTCTTTGCATTGAAAATTTGGAGACACTACCTATACGGCGAGAAATGCCAGATTTTCACCGACCACAAGAGTCTCAAATATTTCTTCACACAGAAAGAGTTGAATATGAGACAGAGACGATGGTTAGAACTTGTGAAAGATTACGACTGCGAGATTAGCTACCATTCGGGAAAAGCTAATGTTGTCGCAGACGCCTTGAGCAGAAAAGTGGCAGTGGTAGCTCAGTTGACAGCTCAGAGACCACTACAGTCGGAGATTCAGAAGTTTGGTCTAGAGATTTATCGTGATGACAAGGCTCCTAGGCTGTCTAATCTGACAGTCAAATCTGATTTGCTAGACCGAATCCGAGCAGGTCAGTCTTCAGATGAGCAGTTACAGAAATGGAGACTGAAAGACGAAGCCAAGGGCCGTGTGCTGTACACAGTTTCAGACGGCATTGTGAGATACAGAGGTAGAATGTGGGTGCCTAGTGTTGGTTCGATCAGACAGGATATTTTGACAGAGGCACACGCATCTCCGTATTCCATTCATCCAGGAGGCACCAAGATGTACAAAGACCTTCAGTTATTGTATTGGTGGCCAGGGATGAAACGAGATATCCGTAGATTCGTATCAGAATGTCTCACTTGTCAGCAAGTAAAAGCTGAACATCAGAGACCAGCAGGGTTGGTAAAGTCACTCCCCATCCCCGAGTGGAAGTGGGAGAACATTACTATGGATTTTGTTGTTGGGTTGCCGAGATCAGTCAGAGGATCAAATTCTATTTGGGTTATAGTGGACCGACTCACTAAATCAGCGCATTTCCTGCCAGTGAAGACGACTTTCTCCATGACCCAGTATGCGGATCTTTATATCCAGGAGATCGTCCGGTTGCATGGTTTCCCAGTCTCTATTGTGTCCGACAGGGACCCAAGGTTTACATCGTCCTTCTGGAAGAGCTTACATGCAGCTATGGGGACGAAGTTGCTTTTTAGTACAGCTTTTCACCCGCAGACAGATGGCCAGTCTGAGCGAGTGATTCAGATTTTGGAGGATTTGCTAAGGGCGTGCATGATTGATTTTCAAGGAGCTTGGGAGTCGAGACTACCTCTAGTGGAGTTCACATACAACAACAGCTTCCAAGCATCTATTGGTATGGCCCCCTATGAGGCACTGTATGGGAGGAAGTGCAGATCACCAGTTCATTGGGATGAGGTTGGTGAGAGAACAGAGCTTGGGCCGGAAATAGTTCAGCAGACTGCAGACGTGGTGGTCAAGATTCGTGAGAGAATGAAGACTGCCCAAAGCCGTCAGAAGAGTTATGCTGATAAAAGGAGGAGAGATCTCGAGTTTGCCGTAGGAGATCACGTTTTTATCAAGATAGCACCTATGAAGGGTGTTATGAGATTTGGAAAGAGAGGCAAGTTGAGTCCGAGGTTCATTGGACCGTTCGAGGTTTTGGACAGAGTTGGGACACTAGCTTATCGTGTAGCCCTTCCGCCGAATCTGGCCGGGGTGCACAATGTGTTCCATGTCTCGATGCTGAGAAAATATTTGGCTAATCCTTCTCATTTTCTGAGTTATGAGCCACTGCAGTTGACTCCAGACCTGTCTTACGAGGAGAAACCAGTCCAAATCCTAGACAGACAGGAGCGCAGACTTCGGAACAAGACGACCAAGTTGGTCAAAGTTCAATGGCTGAATCAATCGGTGGAAGAAGCCACTTGGGAGTCAGAGGCCGACATGAGACTTCGCTACCCGGAGTTGTTCGGTAAGACTTAATTTCGAGGACGAAATTTTTATAAGTGGGGGAGGAACTGTAGTGCCCAAAATTTAATACACGTATAACCCATGCATTCATTTAATTATTAAATCATTTAAATTAATTTTAAATGAGTTTAGGCGATGCATGATTTATTTAAATGCATTATATTAAATTAATTATGTTTATGCGATGCACGTTAAAACGTTTTTCGAGTTTCATGTTTCAGGCGATTATTCGAAGCGGGATTGAGGAAAAGACCCGGTGACGATTTTTGGCAATTTAAAATGTGGTATTTTATTTTAAGTTGAGGATGGGAAATTTATTAAGTTATCAAGTTTTAATATTTAAAACATTATTGTGTATTTAGATATTCAAGAGTTTGAAACTTTTAAATTGGTGATGTAATTATTTTAATTGTAGAGTTTGATTAAATTAGTGTGTGTTAACTTTTATTAGTATTTTTAATAGTCTATTTAGCTAGAGTTTCTCCTAATTAAAACACACACACACGTTACACACACTCACACACACTTACACGTTTTTACACACACTAAACACACACACTCACCTTACGTTTCAGATTTTATATTTTTAAGAGAGAAAATCCTAGGGTTTTTCTCCCCATAGCAGCCGCCCCCTCCTCTGAACTTTTCCAGCAAGCTTTGTGAATTTTCTTCAAAGAATTTTAGCGTCACAATCGTCTCGGATCAAGCCTCGCTCCATCTCCGCTTCGATGTCGTCGTACGGTACTTTTAAATATCAAAAAGGCACGTATAATCTGTTCTTTTTGTATCGATCAAGTCATATTATGCGTTGCGTTGTTTTTATGCGAAAAAGTTATGTATGATGCTAGTAGTTTGAGCGGATCATGAATCGGATCAATTTCGAAGGAAGATTTTTAGATCTAAATCTCGTTTTTTACTGTTCATGTCAAAACTGCGATTTTTCTGTTCATATTTTGGGAAAACTTTCAACGGAAAAAACGTAGCACTTTTCGATACCTTCGATTTGATATATGATTCGAAATTTTTGGACGAAAATTGAGTGAGTTATGGCATTTTTCGTGGGACTGCTCAAACTGCGACTTTTATGAAAATATGTGTTCCCGAGTTTATTTGTTGCAGGCTTCGTTGGAGATCGACGGACGATCGTTGTTGCACCTAGGTATGATTCTGACGTTGGGTTGTTATTTGACATGTCGTTTCATGTCGATAGGCACATGAACTAATTAGAAGTCGTAGGAAACAGTTTGACGTCAATTGCCGTATTTTGGGTCGTGTGCGTCGTAGAGTGAACACTGTTGTTTTGAAACGTTTGTACAATTTGGATTTATGTTATGGTATGCTAGGATGAGTCTCGAGGTGTCGGTGCTTGGCCCGTATAATCGAGTCTAGAAGAATTAGCATTGGGTGTTCAGAATTTTCGTAAGTTCGCGATCACAGAGGGCACACGGACCCGTACACGGACCCTGACACGGGGTCCGTGCCTTTGTTATTCCTTCAGTGTCAATTTTGCGAGACAGCACGGACCCTTACACGGATGAGGGCACGGGGTCCGTGCCTTTGGGTTTCACTTAGTGTCTTTTTCCAGTACCTACACGGACCCTTACCCGGACCCTGACACGGGGTCCGTGCCTTTGCTTCCTTTCAATGTCTTCTTCCAGAGTCTACACGGACCCCCATCCGGACCCGAGCACGGGGTCCGTGCCCCTTCCGTTTCCCGACACACTCTAGGCAGTACGTACACGGACCCTCTCCCGGACCCAAGCACGGGGTCCGTGTACCCTTGTTTTTGGGAAATATTTGTAAGTTCATTTTAAGTTTGATGTTATGGGTTAGTGCAAGGATTATTAAGGGCGTGTCGTGGCAAATCGTAGAAAGTCCTAAGGTATGATTGAGCTTGAGAGTAAGCATGAGTTTTCTATGTCTAAGCAATGCAAGTTAAGTATGAAATTCACGTTAGTAAGTTGCAGCAACGGCCCCAGTCGAAGTCCAACGAATCCATCAACGCCAAGTAAGTATGTATGACGTGCAGAGAAAATATGTTTAAGTTTTTGAGGTATGCTAATTGACTTGTGACCAAATTATGAATGGGTTTGGAAGTCGGTGAACGTGGCCGAGGACCTCTCCGCCCCGTTAAATTATGAACGGGTTAGATCGTGGTTGGAAAGCGTTAAATTATGAACGGGGACCAACCAGCCCGTTAAATTATGAACGGGGATCTCATGTATGCGACAGTGGATACGTCCCTGTCAGCCCAGTACTGTGGTACGTCTGATCAGGCGTTTATTATGTATGGGTCACTTGCTTTGAAACATCCTCTACGCAAAATGATGAAGTTATGTATGTTCAAGTATGCAGCATGTTTATGAAAAGTTTAAGTTATGGCACGTCGAAGTATGTATGAACGTATGTTCGAGTTTTAATGCGCAAGTTCAAGTTTCAAATTATGTATGTCCTATTTTAAAGTTGCATGCGATCTTATTATGTAGTACTCGTTATTCCAGTTTATACGTGTTGAGTCTTTAGACTCACTAGACTTGATCGATGCAGGTGACTATGTTGAGGAGACAGGAGGTGATGACCAAGGGGCAGGCTTGGGCTGAGTGGCAGGCTAAACCTGAGGACCGCAAGTTTATGTTTATGCAAATTTTTAAAATACTCTGATGTTTTGATTTGAACGTGAGACGTTTTGAGACAGTTTATTTTAGCAAAATTTTATTGGTGACAGATGATTGTGAGATTTATTTTTATGAATGTTGAGTGACGACCGTATGAATGTTTTTATTTAAGAAAATTTTTAATTTTTCCGCAAATTTTAAGTAGTGTAGAATACGGTTCGTTACAAACATAGTCACCAAAAACATGTATGAACCATCCTTAAATAGTGAATGAAAACCACGAACAACCATTGAGATTAAGATTTAAGAGGAAGGAAACTTACCTTGTTTGCAAGATTGAATCGAAATTCTTGAAGCCAAAGCAAAAAAAATCAGAGGCGGGAAATTCTTCTATGAAAGATTTTCACCAACAAATTCATAGGAAAGAAAGTCATCAAGATGAAAAAAAGCATGTCACATCCAAAGCCTTGAATCCATGAAAACCCATAAAATAAAAATAGAAGTTTAGGGTATTACAAGAATTATATGCTAAACTCATGGAAACACGTAAAAATAATAATAATAATGTAATGAAATTTATTCACAAAAGCAACCCGAGTCACATCGAAAGACTTCAAGCCGTAAAAAAAATCCGAAAAAATAAAATTAAAATGACAGAAAATTTTATGAATTATATGTTAAATTCCATGATCTATAGATATCGATACAAAATAAAAATTAAAATATTGAATGTAGTAGCGAACTAATTAGATTAAAAAATGTAGATTTGCTTACCTGGTATTGCAGTATAGGAGTTGAGACAATTGAGAGTTGATTGAAAGAGAACCGCTAATATAAAAAAATTTAATAAAATATTGACTAACCAATCATCTACCAAGCTCCAAATAATTTAATATTTCATAAAAAAAAGTGGCGCTGATTTTTTAATATTTATTATTTAAATTAATTTAATTAATCAGATCAAAATTTATCAAAAAAGTACTTTTTGAATACTTGTAATTATACAAAATGAAAACTTGATATGCCTTAACAAAAATTATCATCAACAACATTGTCCATAAAACGCAGAAGTCCCCTAATTTATTAAAGGATCAAATATAAATATCAATTCCGAAAAAGCTAAACTTTATCTAGAAATCTTAGATTTTTATTATAAAATGATGTTGATATGAAGCATGAACTTGAACTCATGTTTCTTTCATATCGATTAGAGTATATTATCATAACAAAAATTATATAGATCATGTAAATATCTCTTTATAGTTATCAAAGGGACAATTGCATCCAGGTGAAGAAACCAAATAATAATAATGTTGAAAAAATGATACACGTCCTCAAACTTAAAAATATTAATGTTGAAAAAATAAAGTTGGGATAGATAAATCTAACCTTTTGGTTAATTGCCGAAATCCGAGAATAGACCGGGTCCATTGCTCACACAAAGTAAGCATCCCGATAACAACTTTTAATGTGAAACCTAAAGTAAGAAAACAATCCGCAGGAGTTATGCCAACAGATGAAAGAGAGAAAATTCCGAGTTATGCCATGTATAAATAAAACAAATGCATATGTAGTGCTGGAAAAGCTGATGGTTAATTGAAGCAATAGAACTGGTTAACGACATTGCAAGTATAGGAGGATAAGCAGGTAAATCAAGACAGAAGACCAAGAAGGATTAAAATCTATAAACGAAAATGTAAATTTGTTTGTTAACATTATAATCAAACAATGTCTAAGAAAACCTAATATAATGATTAAGTGACTCTATTTAGAATATGTGAAAGATTAAATCGTAAGACCTTGATGCTTGTAATAAATACATTGTCACCTGCAATATGAAAACGAACAAACTAATTTGATATGATCACTAATATAAATCAACATAATATTTTGTAGAATATGAACTTATTCATTATTAAAAACGAACCAAATGAAGATGTGGGCGAATAGATATCCTTCATTAAATTGAGTATTTCATTTCTACAAATAGTTTGTTTGCAACATGTATCTTTCAGCTTTTGAGGAAAAAAAGCAAAAAAATTTCAAAACCAGCAAAAATATTCAACGTATACCAAAAAACAAAAATCATAACTAATTTGTTTATCCATCTGGCACTAACAAAGTATTGTTCAAATTTGAATCAATAAAAATAGAAAGTGTAATGCCCATGCAATAAATTGTTAGTCGGGAGACGTGATAATATAGAGGATGAGACTTCAATAAACATTGACAAAGATAAAACCATGTACAGAATACAGGGTGCCACATATAGCTGACTTTGAATGAACATATATAATAGTATATATATTAGCATCCCCCAAATTCTAACGCCAAAACATATAGCATGTATTTAACAATTAATGTAACTATTTGTGCATAATGTATTTTTAAAATTTAAAAGAAAGAGATTTGATTTACTTACAATTTATCATTCTCTAGTAGGTAGCAATACGTCTTTGAAAACCACGTTTCTTGTGAATACATCAGATCGACGCTGTAAATTTCCGTCTTTTACCAAAATTTTTGTAGAATTTTGGGAGACTCCTCTTGAAAGTGCCACATATAGCTGATCGTGGCTGAACACATGGTTACGCAAAAATATACCAATATTTGGGATTGTTTGACCTTGTGCTTTGTTTATTGTCAAAGCAAAACTAAGCCTTATGGAAAACTGTCGACGTGTCAACTCAAATGGTAATCCAGAGCTATCTTCACTTTTCAAGGGCATTCTATGTAGAAAGAATCTGGTGCCCCTGACCTGTTATCATCTCGACATCTATGAAATTTCTACCTAGACCGCGGCATATTAATCTTGATCCATTGCATAGACCAAGTTCGGGCGCAACATTTCTCAAGAGCATGATAGGACTTCCTACTTTCAGTATGATTTTATATGGTGGCAAACCACTTGGACTAAGAGAATTCAAAAATTCTTCTTGAAAAAAGTTTTGATTGTCGTCTTCTACCACTATCCCAAGATGTATATTCTTTTTCTTCTCGAGGGAACTTGAGAATGAACATTTGATTAATATTGTCGACGTCAACATTTTTTGGTGTGAGGATAGCTCTATGGACCACATAGTTTTCATCATTAACATGATTTATCATATTAGGAAAAACAGAATCAATCAACATATGAATTGATTGTTCACCTTCTCATGGTATGATAATTGAATATGGTAATTTTATGAAATCATGATTCACAGTATGTTGCAATCCATCACCTATGCACAAGAGAAATTGCGAGAACTCAACATCTTGAGCAGATCTCATATTTTGTTGAATGTGTATAATCTTTACGCGATGCCAGAATGTTGACCTTGAAACACTTGCAGCAATTTGTCCTGCCTTAACCGGTAACACTTGTCGAAAATTGCCACCAAAAACCATCGTCTTCCCTCCAAATGCTATTTGATTTTGCATAATAGGGAAACTCTTACTAACTGATTCAAAAGCGTAGCGATTTGCCATTGGAGCCTCGCCCCATACTACAACTGATGCACGCCTTATTAGTTCTGCAAGTTCTGTCTATTTTTTTATTTTGCAAAGTGTTGATGCAGTTGGTCTAAGTGGAATCTGAAAACGTGAATGTGCAGTTCTTCCACCTTGCAACAATGTCGCAGCTATCCCAGATGTTGCAACCGCAATTATAATTTTACCCATTTTTCTTAGATGTGTCAACATTGAGCGGTATAAAAAAGTCTTACCAGTACCTCCAGGACCATCAATGAAGAAAAGTTTTGATTGGTTATGCATAACGCTTTCTATGATCGTGTCAAACGCAATCTTCTGCTGAGCATTCAAACGTTCAATTAATCTCAAATCATCGTCAGAAATATGATAAGAAAGCTCATCCTCAATTATTTTTGGTAAGGGTGTTTCTTCTATAAACTCATCACTTATTGATGGCAAATCAAAATCATCAAGTTTCTTTTTGCAATGATGCAACAACCTTCGTATCTCAAGCAATAACTTATTTATGATTAAGCTTCTTGATGAGATTTCTTTACCATAATCTTCACACATATAAGGTTAACGACATTGCAAGTATAGGAGGATAAGCAGGTAAATCAAGACAGAAGACCAAGAAGGATTAAAATCTATAAACGAAAATGTAAATTTGTTTGTTAACATTATAATCAAACAATGTCTAAGAAAACCTAATATAATGATTAAGTGACTCTATTTAGAATATGTGAAAGATTAAATCGTAAGACCTTGATGCTTGTAATAAATACATTGTCACCTGCAATATGAAAACGAACAAACTAATTTGATATGATCACTAATATAAATCAACATAATATTTTGTAGAATATGAACTTATTCATTATTAAAAACGAACCAAATGAAGATGTGGGCGAATAGATATCCTTCATTAAATTGAGTATTTCATTTCTACAAATAGTTTGTTTGCAACATGTATCTTTCAGCTTTTGAGGAAAAAAAGCAAAAAAATTTCAAAACCAGCAAAAATATTCAATGTATACCAAAAAACAAAAATCATAAATAATTTGTTTATCCATCTGGCACTAACAAACTATTGTTCAAATTTGAATCAATAAAAATAGAAAGTGTAATGCCCATGCAATAAATTGTTAGTCGGGAGACGTGAAAATATAGAGGATGAGACTTCAATAAACATTGACAAAGATAAAACCATGTACAGAATACAGGGTGCCACATATAGCTGACTTTGAATGAACATATATAATAGTATATATATTAGCATCCCCCAAATTCTAACGCCAAAACATATAGCATGTATTTAACAATTAATGTAACTATTTGTGCATAATGTATTTTTAAAATTTAAAAGAAAGAGATTTGATTTACTTACAATTTATCATTCTCTAGTAGGTAGCAATACGTCTTTGAAAACCACGTTTCTTGTGAATACATCAGATCGACGCTGTAAATTTCCGTCTTTTACCAAAATTTTTGTAGAATTTTGGGAGACTCCTCTTGAAAGTGCCACATATAGCTGATCGTGGCTGAACACATGGTTACGAAAAAATATACCAATATTTGGGATTGTTTGACCTTGTGCTTTGTTTATTGTCAAAGCAAAACTAAGCCTTATGGGAAACTGTCGACGTGTCAACTCAAATGGTAATCCAGAGCTATCTTCACTTTTCAAGGGCATTCTATGTAGAAAGAATCTGGTGCCCCTGACCTGTTATCATCTCGGCATCTATGAAATTTCTACCTAGACCGCGGCATATTAATCTTGATCCATTGCATAGACCAAGTTCGGGCGAAAAATTTCTCAAGAGCATGATAGGACTTCCTACTTTCAGTATGAGTTTATATGGTGGCAAACCACTTGGACTAAGAGAATTCAAAAATTCTTCTTGAAAAAAGTTGTGATTGTCGTCTTCTACCACTATCCCAAGATGTATATTCTTTTTCTTTTCGAGGGAACTTGAGAATGAACATTTGATTAATATTGTCGACGTCAACATTTTTTGGTGTGAGGATAGCTCTATGGACCACATAGTTTTCATCATTAACATGATTTATCATATTAGGAAAAACAGAATCAATCAACATATGAATTGATTGTTCACCTTCTCATGGTATGATAATTGAATCTGGTAATTTTATGAAATCATGATTCACAGTATGTTGCAATCCATCACATATGCACAAGAGAAATTGCGAGACCTCAACATCTTGAGCAGATCTCATATTTTGTTGAATGTGTATAATCTTTACGCGATACCAGAATGTTGACCTTGAAACACTTGCAGCAATTTGTCCTGCCTTAACCGGTAACACTTGTCGAAAATTGCCACAAAAAACCATCGTCTTCCCTCCAAATGCTATTTGATTTTGCATAATAGGGAAACTCTTACTAACTGATTCAAAAGCGTAGCGATTTTCCATTGGAGCCTCGCCCCATACTACAACTGATGCACGCCTTATTAGTTCTGCAAGTTCTGTCTATTTTTTTATTTTGCAAAGTGTTGATGCAGTTGGTCTAAGTGGAATCTGAAAACGTGAATGTGCAGTTCTTCCACCTTGCAACAATGTCGCAGCTATCCCAGATGTTGCAACCGCAATTATAATTTTACCCATTTTTCTTAGATGTGCCAACATTGAGCGGTATAAAAAAGTCTTACCAGTACCTCCAGGACCATCAATGAAGAAAAGTTTTGATTGGTTATGCATAATGCTTTCTATGATCGTGTCAAACGCAATCTTCTGCTGAGCATTCAAACGTTCAATTAATCTCAAATCATCGTCAGAAATATGATAAGAAAGCTCATCCTCAATTATTTTTGGTAAGGGTGTTTCTTCTATAAACTCATCACTTATTGATGGCAAATCAAAATCATCAAGTTTCTTTTTGCAATGATGCAACAACCTTCGTATCTCAAGCAATAACTTATTTATGATTAAGCTTCTTGATGAGATTTCTTTACCATAATCTTCACACATATAAGGATGGAACTCATCCCAGAGTTCTCGAACTATTGTTGGTTGACAAACCACCAATATGGATACAAATAACCTTCTCAATAAAGATCACATTCTAACAGAGCTTAATTCTTGCAGACATTGTCTTATATAATCATCCCCTTTGAGTATCCCCCTCAATTGAGCAGAATCCTTAAATGTTGAATATGTTACCCTATTCAGTCATCAGATGTTCAAAAGATGTTGGGCCCCTAACATGATTTAAAAGGATACGAAGATAAAACCTCTCACCTTCAGATGGCGACACAACATACTCTTCCAACCACTTTATTGTTGCTTCTTCGACGAATCCATTTATTTTCAGATTTTATCCATGTGTAATATTGTGGAAATTCTCGATATAAATACTTTCCAGTCAAGTCAGGATCACAATTTATTTTGAAAAATTCTGTAAGCATAGTTTTCGAGTTGTCATCATCTGCAAGTATATCACGTACGTGTTGTTGGGGGTCAAAATAAATCAAATGTTGGTTTAGTGTATGTATTTGTAATCTAATGACTGAAGTATACATCCTACTGAAATCAAATGAGAAAATAAACATTTGACACATCATCCATAATTTTGGTATAATAAACAAACATTTTTTGTATGAATATTGCCAATCCACTCTCGGACAGGGGAAATCTAAGAATCTCTCTCGAAAAAAGATCATTTTAGACATCGCGGAGGACAGAAAATAGTCACATGGTCAATCGAAGTGAAAGCCTCTTACTAGCAAGATGAAAAGAGGATCATCAACTATTCATGAACTTGATGACTCAATGATAATATGTGTTTTGCATTTGATTTTTTAAATTATACATGGATTATGATTCTCAAATCAATTGGTTTTTTTATATTAAAAAAAAGTCAAGTTTCTAGGTGATAAATATCAACTTGATAGACATTTACAAATTTTAGTGTTGAAGTAAAAGACTAATTTTATGTGTCATGGAATAAAGAAATGGATAGTCATTTGGCTTGAGTTTTAACTGATGAAATGGCTCAAAGAAACAAATATGATGGAAATAATTGGAAAACCCAAGCTTTGCAAGCGGATGCGACGTATTTAAATTCCAAAATGTATGTTAAATGTATGTTAAGTTAACTAAAGAGAATATAAAAAATAGACCAAGACTTTGAAAGAAATATTACAACTGTTGTTACAGATGTTATAAAAAACGGATTTTTTTGGGATGAGGAGTGGAAAATGATCGTTATGATAGCAGACGACTAGGGTTCTTGGAACGGATATATTGAGGTATGCTTCTTTTGTCATATTGTTTTTTTTTTTTCTATATTACTTTATTTACAAACAATTTTCTAACCAAAAAAAAATGATTTGGTTGAGGTTGTTACATGATCGCCGCATCTATTCACGGGTTCGTGGCAAGAAAAAAAAAGTAAAAAATAAGAAAGACCAAATGTATTGAATTACATGAAATTGTCTCCCAGTATACGAGTGAGTCTTATATAAGACCGTCTCACGGATACTAATCTGTGAGACGAGTCAACCCTACACATATTCACAATAAAAAGTAATACTCTTAGCATAAAAAATTATACTTTTTCATGGCTGATCCAAATAAGAAATCCGTCTCACAAATTCGACCCGTGAGACCGTCTCATATAAGTTTTCTTTATTGATGTTTAGGTGGAACAACTCATTACTATTTTAGAATTTGGGTTTGATCTTTTTAGCTTATGAAGTTGAATAATATAATATGTTTTTATATACTTTTTTTGTAGAGAAAATATTAATATTTTGGTGGATATTTATTTATATAAATATTTGTGTCTATCCAAATAAAGAAACATCAACTTTGTTTTACTAATATTTGTTGAATATTGAAAATGTGTTACTAGATTTTTTTTATTGACATGTATTAAAAGAATTTTGATTTTATTCTAGAGTCATTGCACGAAATTTATTTCTTATGTTAATCTTCGATAAATTTGATGGCTTTACATAGAAAAATAATTATTTGATCATTTAATAGGAGTTGATATCTTTATCATATGTAATTTTATATTATAACATGTATATATAAAAATATATATAAATATTTTGTTGAATGTTTATTTATATAAATTTAAGTATTTTATGTAATTAAAACAAAATTTAAAATTATTTTACTTTAAATTGAACACGGTTATTTTGTAATCATAATACTTGTTTAATTTCAAAATATATATGAATGATAATATAGTGAACTTTTTATGATTTGAAATTTGAAATTTTATTATTAAAACAACATGTTTCCAAATCAATAGATTTAAAATCCACTTTGAAAATTTATGTCCATCCAAATAAAAAGTTTCATAAAGAGCTGATTTCAAATTAATAGTATTACTTTTAATTGTGAATATCGATAAGGTTGGCTCATCTCACAGATAAAGATTCGTTAGACTGTCTCACAAGAGACATATTCTTATTTATATGTGTGCAACTGATCTTCTTGGTAGTTTTGTTTATCTTATCCATATAGGTAGTATCATTATCCACTCACCATACGTGTAAGGCCCGAGATGTTATCAATTTTATGAGACCCCGAAAAGAAAATATTATGGATGGCATTTTGTAATTAAGTGGAAAAATACTTAATTTAAATTTGATGGCAATTTCGTAATTATTGAGGGTTGAATTGCAAATAGTGAAGAGTTCAGGGGCTAAAGTGCAATTTTGGGTTTAAGTGGACACTTGTCATTGCCATGCAAGTTTGATATATATAGTGTCAAATTTCCTTCAACCCACAACAAGAAAGAACCGAGAGATGCTATGTGAAATTCTCAAGTTTCCTTGAATCTTAAACTTTTGATTTGGCAAGAAACGGTTATCAGAATTTCGATCCGGACACAGTACCGTACTCCTCTCGTTAAAAGCTTCGAAAGGACGTAAGTTTTGTTACGTTTTGACATATTTTGAAATTGTGATATTGTCAGAATTGAATAGAAGTCATATATGATGTTCTTGTGATATCAGACATTGTATAAACGAAACCGGATTGAAGAACGGACTGCGTATGAAATTGTTATGAATTTTCAGAGTTTATTCGATTGTAATTATACCGGTTTGATATCAGAATTACGGTATTATCGATTATGTGGTATGGGTATTGATATCTGAATTATACTGTATCACTGGATATATTGATATTAGTCAGAGTTGAATCAGATGAGTTGTTGATTTGTTTGTACTGATATTGTATTGCTGTTATTGCGGGACTGTACAGATTTGACATGAGACTTTGTATTGATATTGATTATGAGTTCTTTTATTATATCTGTGATGTTGGAATTAACGGGATTACTGAGATTGTATTGTTATACCGTCGAAACATCAGTGGATTGACATTAATCAGACTCAGTAGTGATTGTGATTATATCGTGATATCGTCGATATGGATTAGATTGTGTCTTGATTTGATATTGATCAGATTATGTTTTGATTGTGTATTGATCAGAACAGGCTTTGAATTAAGCGGTATATTGACAAGGTCTATTCGATATTGTTATTTCAGATTGATATGGACAGACTTGAATTCGGGACTTCGTCTTCGTCCGACCGAGAAGATAAAGGTATAAGTCAATGTGTATTGGGAGATCGACTTGAGTCGGTTTAGACTTGAGTTTCCCTAAATCACATAGTTTACTTTATTGCATTGATATTGCATTGATTTGATTGATGTACTTGTTCTCTTGATTTATAGATAGCAGGTATTAGAAGAGTAATCTTATGATAGAAGTGCCTGATAGTGGTGGGATCGCCACAGGCACATTGCACGATGTCATAAGATAGTGTATTGGCAATACTGCCATAGTCTGTCACCGGATGATTGACTATCGATGTGGATAGAATTAGAGCTCCTTCTATTACTGGTGATCGGTACCGTATCGATGTGGATAGAATTATAACTTCCTCTATTACTGATGATCGATGTCATATCGATGTGGATAGAATCGGAGTTTCTTCTATTACTGGTGATCGATACTATACCGATGTAGATAGAATCAGAGCTTCTTCTATTACTGGTGATCGATACTATATCAACGTGGATAGAACTGGAGTCTTTTCTATTACTGTTGGTCGATATAGTAATACCAACATCTGGAAACCGGGATCCCTAGACTAGGATTGAGTTTAGTCTGAATTGTAGAGTTACGAGCATTGTCGACAATCGGTGATTGATTATGTTTCAAATTTTGATACATATTGTTGTTACCTGTTACATGCTTTATATTTGTTTATATGATTGCATGTTTCGTTGATTTATACTGGGATTATATTCTCACCAGAGTTATCCGGCTGTTGTCTTGTCTGTTTGTGTACATGACAACATGTGGGACATGTTCAGGGTTGAAGAGATGAAGAGAGATCGTGATTAGAGTGGAGATTCCGGACTTTGATTAGAGATAGGGTTGGACACTTGATATTAGCTGTTAAACCTTAATTGAATAAATGTATGTGATACAGGATTTGTACTTTTATATACTGAGATGTATATATTTTTTTATGTCACCATGTTCCGCATTATTTAAAAAAAAATTAGATCTTGTTTATTATAATTGATTAATTAGTCCCAATGATGATTAAGAACTTGATTAGCGTCCGGGTCCCCACAATATGACATGTGTGCAAAGTGGATAAATCATGTTCACAATTCAACCATGATGTATGGATGAGAGGTCATAATTTATCACTTAGTACATGTATAATGTGTTGAGTGGATGAAGACATTACTCATGTGGATAGCATCTACCAAGCCTCACTGATTTAGAAACAATCTCCTAGTAAAATGGGAAAAAAAGAGAGCAAATGATCAATAAAAATTCATCTCAATAGTTAAATGTATGTTCATTATTTGTCAAACCGATTCTTTTCTGCAGTCTCTAAATAGCCCAAAAAATGTTTCTGCATTCATGGGCTCATATTTGTTTTTCAGATGAAATTCGGTACAAAACATTGAAAATATGAAACAAATATATGATATTTCAGAACTAAATATTTTAGATCTTATATGATTTTTTTAGTACCCAAACATGTATAACAAATTTTGAAATTAATCACGCTTCTTTTTTGGATGAAAATTCGGTACAAAATATTGAAAAACTAATATTAATATATGATTTTTGAATATTAAATGTTTCAAGTCTAACACTAAGATATGATTTTTGAATACTCAAACATGTGTAACAAATTATATTTGAGCAAACAAATAAGTGTAGTATGTATTGATATTAATATAGTTGTTACAATTTTATACTCAAAATTTTATCTTTTATATCAGATTAAACCAATTTTTTATGCAGTATCATATATATGTTTCAGATTTTTAATATTTTGTATCGAATTTCATCTTGTCTAAAAAATACATAAACATTTTTTTTTATGTGAACAAGAGAATGCATAGAAAATTTCAGTCTAATAATGACCTGAACACACGTTTAATTAAGACAACGGAGATTTAAAAACGAGTATCTCAAACACATAGACCAGTTTGCCCTCAAACTTTGAAATGTAATATGACATGCCACGTGGCCAAAGGTGGTTGAGTTATTAAGGATAAGGGGCTATCTATCCGAACAAACTGTGTGGTTCACTGTAGTCTCTTTGACCCACAGATATTAAACATCCACTCACTATCGGTGACAAAACCTTCTCCATTTTTCCCAACACAAACTCGGACTCGGGCTTTGAAGGAAAATGGCTGCCATCTCTACTTTCGCCTCCACCTCGCCAATTGCACGCGCCGCCCCGGCACAGAGAAGGTTCGCCGTGCGGCCCTCCGCCATCATCGGTAAATAAAACCCACGTCTTTATCTGTGTACAACTCATGTTCTTACTGCCGAATACTAATCCAAATGGGCATTTGATTTTGAACCTCAGGGCTACCATCGATGTCAAATATTAACACGGGGAAAGTGAGGTGTACCATGGAAGGAGGAAAAGGTACAGAGGAGAGTGAATCGAAGTTGGGTGTGGCGGCTTCTTCGTTTATGGCGTCGGCCTGTGCGGCAGCCATGTCTAGCCCCGGCGCGCTGGCGCTGGTGGACGAGAGGTTGAGCACGGAAGGAACCGGGCTGCCATTCGGGCTGAGCAACAACCTCTTGGTGTGGATTCTTGGGGGTGTGTTCGCTCTGATTTGGGCACTTTACTTTGTGTACACCGCTTCCCTTGAGGAGGATGAGGATTCTGGCTTGTCCCTCTAATTCCAACCCATCATTTCTCTGGATTTAACTTTCTTCTTAGCAATGTTGATATTGTGATAATTTTGGCTTCACATCTGAGCATGCACATATAAATACAACCGATGAATTTACTCGGAACAACACGAACAAAGAGTAATCAAAAACTCGAAATTTAAATTGGGACTCCAAGCAAATTTCTGAAAACCACTCAAAAGAAAAACCCGACACTAATATAACACATAACCGCAAGATGAGTTGGATCACGAACACAAAAATTCAGAATGGCTACTTAATCAATCAAGTCCTAAAATGCAGGAATATGAGGGGAATGAGGAAAACGGGAGTCGGAGAGTTTATTAAGAAAAAGAGAGTGGATGTAATTTATTTTTTATCATTTGTTTAAAATTTTTTAAAACCTAATTTTTTCATTAGTGTATTTTAATTTTATATATAATAAAATTTATAATTTAATTAAATAAAAAAAACTTACTCGAATCTTCACGAAAAAAAATTTTCTTCTCAACCTTCCATCCTCTCATTTTTTTGGTTAACAATTAACTATGAGTCTACGAATTATTCTTCTGCAACAAATCCAACAAGAAAATCACGTATTGATAAAAAATTTATTTTAATATATGAAATTTATTGGGTCTCGTCAGTTTTCACGACCCAGGGTAAAGAGCTTCACCCTGGGTCGTGAAGTCAAGGGTCGTGAAGCACGGCTTTCACGACCCATGGGTTGTCAAGACTTGTGCTTCACGACCCATTAATTTTAAATTTTTACAATTAATAACTTTTGTTTTATTTTAAATTTATACAACTAAGAATCTTTTTTGTTTGTTTTTTTTTTACAGGTTTACTTTCCCGCTAAACTTGGAAGGAATCAATTTTTGGATGCAAGGTAACTTTAGGATCAAGATACGTTAAATCTATAAGAAGATTGTATCATTTTTAAATGAGAAAGAGATAGAATATTTGGTACAGTATACTCAATTTGCTAATTTAATTTTATATGTTAAGCATTATAACAATTCCAATCAAAACTGGGTAGAGGATTATGACTCGTCAAAAAATTGGGTCGAGATGGGTCGAGAAGCATAATTTTGGCTTCTCGACCCATTAAGCTAGCTATATATATTATATTATATATTATATATATATATATATAATCTATATAGATTTTAATATATTGTACTAAATGGGTCGAGAAGCAAATTATTATAAAATTTGTTAATAATTTTAGTATAATTTATAAAATTTGTTAATGTTTATATACAATAAACATTAAATTCATATGCTTTGATATACATTCATTACATTAAAGTGAATATGTAATGAAATTTGTTATGAATTTTTTTTAGTTCTATTATTATAAAATTTGTTAAGAATTTTAGTAGAATTATAAAATTTGTTAATGTTTTTATAAAATAAACATTAATTTCAAATAAAATTTATTTGAAATTTTTCTAAATGAGTTGTCTAGAAGCAATTTTAAGTATCTGCGTGATTTAATGATTATTTAATCAAACGTTATGAATATGAACTTCCTGTAGTTGAATAAGCGATGCACTACAGAAGGCGAGAGAAGCGGGAACGGTTTTAATAAAGTTTTTACTTTTAGAAAATTATAAATAGAAACTCTATATTTAGTAAGTTCAAAATAGGAAAGCGGCGAATCTATTTATAGTAAGGGACGAACTTAATCGGTGGCGAACTTCTGTTAAGAAAATTAGTAGTTTCGGACTTGCGTTATTAGAAATGAGTAGCACCAAATATTTTAAATATTGTTGGGACTTTTAATGGACAAATTAAGTATTTAATTAATTCTTTATTGGGCCTAGATTAACAAGGATTTAATTAATTAATTATGGCTCATTATATAAACTTAAACCCACTTAACAACTTTATGGTTTAATTAAATAAAACCCCACCCTACCACCCCAAGAAACTTACGTCTCCCACACTCTTCAGCAGCACACCCACACATACACACACACTAGGACTCTAGGGGCCGAACCATAGAGGGAGGAGGGAAGGAGAAGATTTGAGTCTCATTCGTCTCTCGTCGCGCCGTATCTCGTATCTCGTAAGAATAAAGGAACAAGGCATGTTTTCGAGCCCTTTTTTATGCACCATTCAATCCATAATATTGCATGTATGGTGATGTTGTGTGAAAGTTGTAAGAAGGATGGTTTTCAATTCCATATTTGTGCATCTCATGTCTTTGCAAAGGATCCTTAACGTTTTGTGAATTGTAGAAGGAGGGATTCAAACCAAGGTATTCAAGAGCTGGTCTAGATGTTTAAGAAGAGGATTTAAGGGACAAGGATGAATCAATGAGCCCCATAGGGCTGTCCAGTCCTGCACACAAATGCGTGCAAGCATGAGATCAAAAAGGGGGCGCAACTTGGGCGCTATGGGCCATGGGGGCAGCATGAGACCCTAGCCATGGTCTGGAGGGTTTGTTTAGGGTCCTAGGTAGGCCTTGGTTGGGTTCGGATAGGGCCTGGACGAGCTGATGAAGCACAACAACCGTTACTCCTTAGGGTGTGCATGTTGGCTTGTTTTGGAGTCGTGTGGTTCCTTGGGCAAGGAGATAGTGGAAAGGGCTGGTCCAGGGGCTAGAGACGTGCCTTAGGGTCCTGGTGAGGGTCTAGTGTGTGCCAAAAGTTGAGTCAAGGGCAGCCACACCCACTGGAGCATTTGATCCTCGGCTGGTCGTGAAGAAGCATACGGCGCGCAGACGTTGTGGGGAGCTTAGAGACTTGATCGTATAATCTGTGTAACGTATCTTATTTTGAACAAATTTAAAATTTGCGTAAAAATTTTTTTTTCTTAAATAAGAAATCAATCTTCAAATTGCGATAACACTAAACTGTTCATCTAAAATATTTGCAACAAAATATGACAAATAAAGTTTGTTAAAAATACTTGTTTAAACAACATAAATCACTTCATGAAAATCAGAGTATTTGAAACAACATGTATAAAAGTATTCATAAAAACATGGGCGGTCCTCGGGTTTAGCCTCCTGCGCAGTCCAAGCCTGCTCATTGGTCCCCACCCCTCGTCTCCTCAAAGTCATCCTCAACTGCATCGATCAAGTCTGTTTGAAACTTAATTTCAGTTGTTTGACAAACTAAATGATTAATTCATTGGACTAAACTGATCATACTTAAATCAACTGACAGTTGCCTAACTGAAGATTTATGCGCAGTTTATCAAAGGCAACTAAAATCAGCCGAACTGAACTTACAATGACAACTAACTTATTATTTGGAAACTTATCAGTTGACATATTCATTTGTGACCTTACCAGCGAATCAGCTGATCACTTAGCTGTACACGTCACCAGTTGTTGAAAAGGACATTCAACCGACAACAGTACAAAGCAGACTGCAACTCGTAGTAGAACGCCTCATTTAAGAGATTAAAGTATACGATTTTCAGAAGAATATTGACGTGACAATCAACGGATATAAAGATTCAAATAATATTTAATGTTACCGTTGAAGAGAAGCCTATAAATAAATGAGAAGAGCAGCTGAAGACACAATCAATCGATCTATCCATTATCTCAAGTTTGATGTTACCTTGCTGAATTTATAGCTCTTATTCAAAAATCAAAAAGCTCACACTTATCAGATTTATCTGTAGCATTTGAGGCTACTTTTCGAGCATACAAGCACAATATGTTTCATTGTTTATTTGATCTTTAACTAGATCAGTTGTGCTAAGTCCAGTCGAAGAACTATGAGATATTTAGTAAACTAAGAGTTTCAGTTTTGGCAGTGTTACAAAGATGACGACATGTGGTATGTCATCACTGATGGTCCTATGAAGATCCTAAAAGCAAATACACCAGTTGCCATTATTGATGGGGCACCTCACCGAATAGAAAAGCCCAGAGAGGAATGGACAACTGAGGACAAGAGGAAAGCCAACCTAGACAATGTGGCTAAAGATATCTTATACAAAACGCTGGATAAATTCACTTTCAGCAAAATCAAGATGTGCAAAACTGGTAAAGAGATATGAGAGAATTGATCCAGCTGTGTGAAGGAAATGAGCAAATAAAAGAAAACAAGCTATCAGTTGCTGTTCAGAAATTTGATAACATCAAGATGAAAGCTGGTGAATCCATGCATGATTATGATGAGAGGATCGGTGGCATAATCAATGAGCTAAATGCACTTGGAAAAGTGTATTCAAACAAAGAAGTGGCACTAAAGGTGGTCAGAGGTCTTCCCAAAGAATGGGATGTCAAGACCATGGCAGTGAGAGAGTCAAAGGATCTTAACAAGATCGAACTTCATGACTTGTTTGCTAATCTAAAGGCTACGAGTTTGAACTACAAACTAGAGAAGGAGAACCTTCTACACCAACTACCACAACCTCTTTAACTGCTGTCAGACTGGAATCAACTGGTTCAGTTGACAAATATGTTGATCAACTGAGCAATGATGCTATGTCATTGTTTGTCAAGAAATTTGGAAGGTTTATGAGGAGGAATCAAGGAAACTTCCAGAAGCAATCAATCCAAAGAAGAATCCTATGTTTGCTACAACTGTGGCAAATCTGGTAATTTTATAGCAGAATGTCCTAAGCCAAAGAAAAACAGTCGAGTATCAACTGAAAAGGGAAAAAAGCCCTATGATATTCATAAAAGAAAGACCAAGGATGACAAGAAATCATTCAAAAAGAAGCATGAAGTGCTTTTGTCTGAAGAAAGCAAATCTAAAGGAGCAGAAACTGACAGTGATGAGTCAGAACTAAAAAGCCCAATTTGTTAAAGTGAAGATGAAGAGAAAGTCAAGTGCTTAATGGCAGATGATGCTGAACTGGAGTCAGCAAGTGAACAGGTATTTGACTTTAGCTCTGCTGATTTCACTCGTGAGGAATTTATTACCACATTGTATGACATGGTAAACGAGTATCACAAACTTGCTCGATTATTTGAGAAGATTATAAGTAAGCAAACTGATCTCAATGACAACAAGACAGAAACTGATGAGTCAGTTGAACTGTTGAGTCTAAAAAGGGAGATTGCACAACAAAAAGTGGAAATGATCGAAAACAAACTTTGATATGTCAGTTAAAAACAGAAATTTCAAAACATACTGAACTGATTCAAGCTTGGAACAAGTCTTCAGTTGCATTGACTGAAATGCAGAACTCACAAAAATCAGTTGCTGATAAAACTGGTTTATGCTTTAACAGTCATGATGAAAATTCTACAAGTGATACAAAGCCAAGGTTGAATGAAAACAAAGTAAAGTACATTACCTTTGTAAAATCAACCATGGTAAATGAATTCTCAGAACCTAGTAAACTAGCTGCTCAATTGACTGAAATTAAGAACAAAGGCAAACGGTATGGAATTGGATATAGCTCAGAGAGTTCAACTGATTCAAAAAACTGGTTTCCTAAACGATTCAGTCACAAAAATCAGTACTCAAGGAGAGACTATTACAATTATTACAACTGTAAGCTAGTTCAGAAACGATATCAAAAGAAAAGCCAGTTGAATAAGGATACAAATCATACTGTTTCATCCTCACATCACACACATATTGCCAAAAATTTGAGAAAAAACATTTGGAACACAGTAAATGGGAAATCAGTTACACTGATGGAAGTCTAGGTTCCTAAAAGACTAATCAGTTTAGGACCCAAATGAATATGAGTACCAAAATTATATACTGTATGTGATTGCAGGTAAAAAGAACAAGCCAAGAATCAATTTGGTATCTAGACAGTGGCTGTTCGCGACACATGACATGAGATGCGAATTTGCTATCTCAACTGATCAAATATACTGGACAAAACATCAGTTTTGGAGACAACTTCAAAGGTAAAATTGTGGGTAAGGGTAAGCTGATCCATGATAACTTTACAATTAAAGATGTTTTGCTAGTGGAGAATTTGAATTATAACTTGATAAGTATCAGTCAGTTATGCGACAACAATTTCTCAGTTTAGTTTGACAGAAACACATGTTCAGTTAGAGACTGAACTGATGAGGTCATTCTAACTGTAAATCTTTGTGGAAATATTTACAAAGTCAGTTGGACTGAAAAACCTTATGCACCAGTCTGTTTCATTGCTTCCAAATCTTCTAAAAACTGGTTGTAACAAAAGAGTTTGAACCACTTAAACTTTAAATCTATTGCCTATCTGAGTAACCATGATCTTGTAATTGGTTTGCCCAAAATAGATTTTTCAAAAGATAAAGTGTGTTCAGCATGTCAGTTTGGCAAACAAGTAAGATCCTCTTTCAAAAACCGAGGTTGTAAATCATCTTCCCGATGCTTAGAATTGTTACATATGAATCTTTTAGGTCAAATATCAGTCATGAGTTTAGGGGGAATGAAATACACCTTACTAGTTGTGGATGATTTTTCTAGATTTACTTGGGTTATTTTTCTCAAATCCAAAAACTAAACTGCTGCACAACTGATTAAGCTCTTCAAAAGACTTTTAAATGAAAAATCAGTTGGGATTGATCGAACAAGGTCTGAAAGAGGGACTGAATTCATCAATCAAAATCTTTCAACTTTTTTGGAAAATACTGGAATCAAGTATGAGATCTCAGCAGCTAGAACACCTCAGCAAAATGGTGTAGCTGAGAGAAAAAATCAGACCCTTAATGAAGCTGCTAGAACAATGCTTGCTGATTCTGGTATTTCTAAAAGGTTTTGGGCAGAAGCAGTAAACTTTGTGTGTTACACTCAGAAAAGATCAATGATTAATAAGAATCATGTGAAAACACCATATGAGATCTGACATGGAAGAAAAAGTGTGGTTTCTTATTTCAAGATATTTAGCTGCAGATATTTTATTCTTGATAATGATAATAATAATTTAAAAGCCTTTGATGCTAAATTTGCAGAGGGAATATTTCTTGTATATTTTTCAGTTAGCAAAGCATATAGAGTTTCTAATAAAACCTCTTTAAATGTTGAAGAATCCATTCATGTTGTTTTTTATGAAACTGTGCTAACTAATAAGCCAACTGATCCAGTTGAGATAGTTGATCGTTTTACAGAGATCAGTTTGGAGGATGATATTGAAAAAGAAAATCATATCAATAGAAATATCCTTCAAACACTTGAACTAGAAATACTAGATTAATCAGTTGAACAGGAACCAATTCCTGATAATCCGTTGGTGGAGCAAACAGATGAAATTCAGTTACCAACTAATATAGCTCCAACTGAAAGTGAAAACATTCAGTTGCCAACAGAATTAGTTGCTGATACTGAACTCAGATGGAATAAATCACATCCTCTAGAATTGGTGATAGGTAATCCATCTGACCCGATAAGAACGAGAAAACAAATGCTTAATTTGTTCATTCATTCTGATTTTGTCTCACAACTGGAACCAAAGAAAACTAACGAGGCTCTTGCTGATCCTAACTGGATAAATGCAATGCAAAAGGAACTAAATCAGTTTACCCATAACAATGTCTAAAAATTAGTTCCAAAACCAGTTTGTAAAACAATTATAAGTACAAAATGGGTATTCAAAAATAAACTGAACGAAGATGATTCAGTTGCACGCAACAAACCAAGATTGGTAGCACAAGGATATAGGCTGGAAGAAAAAATTTACTATGATGAAACGTATGCACCAGTTGCAAGACTGGAAGCAATCAGAATGTTCTTTGCCTATGCATCATTCAAGAACTTCGAAGTCTACCAAACGGATGTAAAAAGTGCATTTCTGAATGGTCAGTTGCAAGAAGAAGTTTATGTTAAACAACCTCCGGGTTTTTATCAATGACTATTTTCCTGATCATGTCTATCATTTGAACAAAGCTTTATATGATCTTAAACAAGCTCCAAGAGCTTGGTATGAGACACTTTCAAAATTCTTAACTGATCATAATTTTACTGTTGTGGGGCCCTTAGCTCCTAATCGTTATTACAATGGATTTGATTAGGGTTAAGTAATTACAGCGGAAAACGAGTTTAAAATTTCTTTACAATGAGCCCAAAATATCTCTTCTGATATTTAAATACTAAAAATAGTATCTAAATTCAAATCATAAAACACGCCCACACATAATCAAAACCAATCACATACAAACATCTCATATCCTCGGGACATGCCCCGGTATATAGATACATATACATATATACTAGGAACAAGACATAAACATAAACCTCAGCCCAAGCTGTGGCTCCTTCCAGAAGTTCCCTCTCTGGCCTCCTGATATCCTGGAGTACCTGCCATTGTCCACACACAAAGACAACAACAGCCCCCCTTGGGGGTGAGCAAAGCTCCGTATGGAACAACCAATCATATATACCACAGATATCTAAACAATGATATATGGTATGCAATGCATGTATGTCGTGGAGGTATCAGGTCAAATGCCCATCCACTGAGCACATGTCAGAATCAATCGAATCGCTATCAAATCAAATCAATGCTCGAGTTGGCACACCGGCCGATATGGGAATACACATATGATAGCGTCGACGAAGCGCCATCAATCCCACATCTAATATCCAATCATATGGGGCCACAATTGTCTATGCTTTACGGGTCATATAATACCGGCATAGCGATTGTGTTCACAAACCCCGGAATCCAATCAAATCATATCAGGGTATCCAAGGATCATAGCTCAACGTGCATGTCATGTATCGATGTATGCATAAAATGATGTGTGTTAACAAAACATTTATTTTGTACATCGATACTCAAATCTCAATGTCATGTATGCCACATCAAATCATCAAATAGGCACATAGACACGTATTCCAATCCAATCCAATCATATATCATATAATACAGATACCTGTCGTATGTTACCCGGTCGCAACATACCTCAATTCTTTGTTTCCAATTGAAGTAGCCTGAAGATATCGGTATAATACTTTATCTACATCAATAACATATTCATTCCAATCAATAACATACTCCAAAATCATTAATATGAGTTTCAAATATCATTTGAAACTTCAAAAATTCATATCAAATCATAATCATATCATAATTCAATTCCGACTTCGAATATGAGTTTCTTGTCGGTTATCCTACTACATATATGAAATTCAACTTCAAATACATGCTATTCCAGCACTTTGATATTTCGAGCTGCTGGAACTAGAAGAAAATTACCTCAGTCAGAAGCCCTTGACGCGAAGATCACAAATATATAATTTGTTTCGCGTTTAGACAACGTTTCAAAGTCGATTTAGAAGAAAGAATTTCGAAATTCCTTCGTGTCTCTCGAATTCTTCTGTAAAACAAATGAAGGAAGAAAGAGAAGAAAGTTATTCTTATCCTCATCCCACTCGCGCTCGGGCGGTAGAATTCTCTCGCCTGAGCGCGAGACATTCTGTCCCCGAGAAATGTTTACGCCGCGCTCGGGCGGTTAAAAGTTACCGCTCGGGCGCGGAGTGTTCTGCCCGAACACTAACTTTACATACCTTGGCGCTCGGGCGGTAATTTTCTACCGCTCGGGCGCCACATGTTCTGTACAAATTATTGGTTTTGTACTTAATTGGCGTCCGGCCTCTCTACTCGAGCTCTTACAACGTCAATTCATATTTAACATTCATTCTCTCAATTCATTTTCATAATATACATCAAATGTATAATCACATATCAAATTCATAAATTATCGATAATCAACATATGATTTACGATAATACGATACACGGTCCTTACATTTCTCCTCCTCTTAAAAGATTTCGTCCTCGAAATCTCAAACATCTTTATATACATAACATTGGCAAACATACATATGTCACCAGTTATAGTACATATCAAAACTAAAATCAGAATAAGGATCCGAATACATAGAATACAATGGAACAGATGGATCAGCATCAAATAAATGCGGATATGCATCTCGCATTTTGCTTTCCAACTCCCACGTTGATTCTTCAACCCCATGCCGTGTCCATTGCACTCGAACTAGCGAAATCGATTTGTTTCTCAATATCTTCTCCTTTCGATCCGTAATGCGAACATGTTGTTCAACATAGGAAAGAGAAGGATCAAGTTCAACCTCGTCTGGTGCAAGTACGTGTGATGGATCTGGTTCATATTTCCTCAGCATAGAAACATGAAACACATCGTGAATGGCAGATAGAGCTGGTGGCAATGCCAATCGATACGCAAGATCACCAACTCGATCGAGAATCTCGTACGGACCAACATATCGAGGAGATAACTTCCCTCGCATGCCAAATCGTACAGTGCCTCTAAAGGGAGATATTTTCAAAAACACTTTGTCACCTTTCTGGAATTCTAAGGGTCGTCTTCGTTTGTTCGCATAACTCGTTTGATGATCCTGAGCAGCTTTCATCCGCTGCCGAATCAACTGAACCTTATCGTTCATTTCCTATATCATTTCAGGTCCAGTCAATTGTCTTTCACCAATCTCATCCCAGAATAACGGTGATCTACATCGTCGCCCATATAGAGCTTCAAACGGTGCCATACCGATACTCGTCTGAAAGCTATTATTATACGAAAATTCAACCAATGGTAAGGCGTCTTGGCCATCCCATTCTGAAGTCCATCACAATTGCACGTAACATATCCTCTAACGTTTGAATCGTACGCTCAGTCTGGCCATCAGTTTGAGGATGATAAGCAGTACTCATAGCCAAACGCGTACCCATCGCTTCTTGAAAACTACCCCAGAATTTAGAAGCAAACCTGGGATCACGATCCGATACAATTGAGACTGGCACACCGTGCAGTCTCACAACATTCTCAATGTATAAACGGGCCATTCTCTTATAAGGATAAGTCCGCTCATACGGAATGAAATGCGCAGATTTCGAAAGCCGATAAATAATGACCCAAATAACATCACAGCCCTTGGGCGAACGAGGTAAATGAGTCACGAAATCCATAGCAATATGTTCCCAATTCCATTTCGGGATTTCAAGACTATGGAGAAATATTGGTTTCATTCTCTCGGCTTTCACTTGCTGGCAGACAAGACATTTAGAAATAAACTCAGCAATGTCCTTATTCATACGTTTCCACCAGAATTGAGGTCTCAATGTCAAATACATCTTCCGACCTCCAGGGTGAATATTGTATTTGCTACAATGTGCTTCTCGAAGAAGGGCAGATCTCAAATCAGAGTCATCAGGAACTACTAGCCGACCATTAAGTCGTAAAGAACCATCAGAAGAAATCTGAAATCCAGACTGATGTCCTGCAGATACCAATTCTTTCGACTTTTGGATCTGAGCATCGCTTCGTTGGGCCTTTCGTATTTTCGATATCAAATTCGGCTCAATTTGCAATGCTGAGACAGTGACAGAATTCCAATTTGAGTGAAAAGTCCAACCAGAAGTACAAATATCCTCATGTACTTTGGCGACACAAACCGAAGCTAGAACAGAATCATGAACTTTACGGCTCAGGGCATCCACAGTAACATTCACCAATCCAGGGTGATATTGAATCTCACAATCAAAATCATTCAAGAGATCCATCCACCTGCGTTGCCTCATATTAAAATCAGATTGTGAAAAGAGATATTTCAGACTTTTATGGTCCGAATAGATAACAAACTTTTCTCCGTACAAGTAATGGCGCCAAATCTTCAAAGCAAACACAATGGCGGCCAATTCAAGATCATGAACAGGATAACATGTTTCATGATATTTTAATTGACGAGACGCATAAGCAACCACTTTGCCATGTTGCATCAGAACACAGCCCAAACCTTTACCAGACGCATCTGTACAAACCACAAATCCTCTGGTACCTGAGGGAATAGTAAGCACAGGTGCTGTGGTCAATCTCGTCTTCAATTCAAAAAAACTTGCTTCACATTCATCTGACCAAATGAATCACTGATTCTTTTGTGTCAGTTGAGTGATAGGTTTAGCTATCTTCGAAAATCCTTCAATAAAACGACGATAATATCCTGCTAAACCCATGAAGCTACGGATCTCAGGAACATTCGTAGGTCTTGGCCAATTCAATACAGCTTCGACCTTCGAAGGATCAACAGATATGCCATGTCTCGAAATGACGTGGCCCAGAAATACCACCTTGTCCATCCAGAATTCGCATTTGGACAATTTGGCATACAAATGACTAGTACGAAGAGTTTGAAGTACCAGTCTCAGATGTTCAGCATGCCTTTTCTTCGATTTTGAATACACAAGAATATCATCAATAAAAACAATAACGAATCGGTCTAGATAATCCCGAAAGACACGATTCATTAAATCCATAAAGATAGCAGGAGCATTCGTAAGACCGAAAGGCATAACCAAGAATTCATAATGGCCATACCTCGTACGAAAAGCAGTTTTGGGCACATCTTCATCTCGAACACGTACTTGATGATACCCAGAACGAAGATCAATCTTCGAGTATACAGAAGTACCTTGAAGCTGATCAAACAAATCATCAATACACGGAAGTGGGTACTTGTTTTTCACAGTAGCCCGATTCAGCTGCCTATAGTCGACACACATTCGCATAGTACCATCTTTCTTTCGAGAAGATCCTGTAATTGTTCTTTCAATTCTTTCAATTCCAATGGGGCCATGCGATAGGGAGCTTTAGAAATAGGCGCAGTCCCCAGCACAAGATCAATACTAAACTCAACTTCTCGATGAGGAGGAAAATCAGGAATCTCATCGGAAAATACATCCGGGAATTCTTTCGCAACTGGAATCTCAGATAAAGAAGACTCCTTCTTCGAAATATCAATAGCGTAGATAAGATAACCCTCATCTCCGCCAGTCAACAATCGAGACATTTCCAAGGAAGATACCAATGGAATTTTGGCTTGGGAACCCTTGCCATAAAAATTCCACTTGGGTCCATCAATCGGTCGAAATCGAACCACTCCATGACAACAATCAACGGTAGCTCGATTTGTCGTCAAGATATCCATGCCAACAATACAATCAAAGTCGTGCATAGGGAGGACAATCAAATTCAGAAATATCACATTATCCTCATATATCAATACACAATTATGCACAACTTTCTCAGACAAAATAATCTTCCCTGCTGGCGTGCCTATCGACAAAGTATCATACAACGGGGTACACTCAATATCGTGAAGTGCAACAAATGCATGAGATATGAATGAATGAGATGCTCCTGTATCAACTAAAACACGTGCAGGATAATCGCAAAGCGTGCAAATACCTGCAATCACGCCACCAGGAGCTTCTCTCGCCTGATCCTCAGTCATGGCATACACTCTCACTTGAGGAGGAACTTGGGCACTATGACCACCCGGTCCTCGATATCGTGGGATATTTGACTGCTGAAAAGATGGAACAGGAACAGCAGGTCTCATCATACTAGGGCCACCTCTAAATCCTGGCTGGGGTTGAGCAGAAGTCGTATCCCTGTTTGGACACACTCGAGAGAAATGGCCTTCCTGCCCACATTGATAACAAGTACCAGACATACCTCGACACTGCTCGATAGTATGTTTGCCTCCACAATGACTACAGTAGGGAGCAATCACAGGACTCCCTCGCTGTGATCCACTCGAACTCGAAGAAGACGAAGAAGCAGAGCCAGTCTTCTTGAACTTCTTACCCCTCGGTCGCAAAGTAGGCTGCTGAGCTGACACCGGTGGTGGAGGAGTATACTGTGGACCTCCCCGCCTGAGTCCAGCCTCGGCTGCCTTGGCTCGTTCAACTGCCTCTGCGTAGCTGGTAGGCAATCCAGAAACAACATATGTATATAAAGCAGGATGTAAACCATTTACAAACCTGTTATATTTTGCCCTCGCATTCCCAGCCACGTGAGGTGCATACTTCAACAAAGTAGAAAATTTTGAAGCATACTCTGCAACAGACATTGTTCCCTGCTGCAGATTATTGAATTCATTCTCCTGAGCAGTATAATAAGAAGGAGGGGAATACTGCTCCAAAAACTGGGCCTTGAAGACATCCCATGTGACTTCAGTCCCGGCCTATTTCAATCCAATCTCAGCGGCTTCCCACCAAGATTTAGCTCGGTCTTTCAGCTGATACAAAGCAAGTTTCAGTCTCCGAGCTTTGGAATACTCAACAATATTAAACAAGTGCTCGATATCCTTCAGCCAGGCCTCAGCTCTTTCAGCACTCTCAGTACCAAAGAACTTTGGTGGTTTCTGATCCTGGAATCGAGCCATCACAACATCCATGGACAACCCTTCAAATTGCCCAACAATCCTCTCAGTACTGCTACTCGCAGTTTCATTTGTGTGATCCATCTACAAATCAAAAGATGAATATCACAATTTCATATCAATTTCATAATCTCATCGTCTCATATTATCATCTAATATCATCAATCTCATCAGATACTTACTCAAATCAAATCACATAAGAGCAAGTAACACAAATAATTCAAACACATACGCACAATTCATTTGTGCCTATTCAAGTGTACACAAGACTCAATAGAGCATTCCCATCTATGCTCTGATACCACTCTGTGTGGGGCCCTTAGCTCCTAATCGTTATTACAATGCATTTGATTAGGGTTAAGTAATTACAGCGGAAAACGAGTTTAAAATTTCTTTACAATGAGCCCAAAATATCTCTTCTGATATATAAATACTAAAAATAGTATCTAAATTCAAATCATAAAACACGCCCACACATAATCAAAACCAATCACATACAAACATCTCATATCCTCGGGACATGCCCCGGTATATAGATACATATACATATATACTGGGAACAAGACATAAACATAAACCTCAGCCCAAGCTGTGGCTCCCTCCAGAAGTGCCCTCTCTGGCCTCCTGATATCCTGGAGTACCTGCCATTGTCCACACACAAAGACAACAACAGCCCCCCTTGGGGGTGAGCAAAGCTCCGTATGGAACAACCAATCATATATACCACAGATATCTAAACAATGATATATGGTATGCAATGCATGTATGTCGTGGAGGTATCAGGTCAAATGCCCATCCACTGAGAACATGTCAGAATCAATCGAATCGCTATCAAATCAAATCAATGCTCGAGCTGGCACACCGGCCGATATGGGAATACACATATGATAGCGTCGACGAAGCGCCATCAATCCCACATCTCATATCCAATCATATGGGGCCACAATTGTCTATGCTTTACGGGTAATATAATACCGGCATAGCGATTGTGTTCACAAACCCCGGAATCCAATCAAATCATATCAGGGTATCTAAGGATCATAGCTCAACGTGCATGTCATGTATCGATGTATGCATAAAATGATGTGTGTTAACAAAACATTTATTTTGTACATCGATACTCAAATCTCAATGTCATGTATGCCACATCAAATCATCAAATAGGCACATAGACACGTATTCCAATCCAATCCAATCAATCCAATCATATATCATATAATACAGATACCTGTCGTATGTTACCCGGTCGCAACATACCTCAATTCTTCGTTTCCAATTGATGTAGCCTGAAGATATCGGTATAATACTTTATCTACATCAATAACATATTCATTCCAATCAATAACATACTCCAAAATCATTAATATGAGTTTCAAATATCATTTGAAACTTCAAAAATATCATATCAAATCATAATCATATCATAATTCAATTCCGACTTCGAATATGAGTTTCTTGTCGGTTATCCTACTACATATATGAAATTCAACTTCAAATACATGCTATTCCAGCACTTTGATATTTCGAGCTGCTGGAACTAGAAGAAAATTACCTCAGTCAGAAGCCCTTGACGCGAAGATCACATTTCTGTCCCCGAGAAATGTTCACGCCGCGCTCGGGCGGTTAAAAGTTACCGCTCGGGCGCGGAGTGTTCTTCCCGAACACTAACTTTACATACCTTGGCGCTCGGGCGGTAATTTTCTACCGCTCGGGCGCCACATGTTCTGTACAAATTATTGGTTTTGTACTTAATTGGCGTCCGGCCTCTTTACTCGAGCTCTTACAACGTCAATTCATATTTAACATTCATTCTCTCAATTCATTTTCATAATATACATCAAATGTATAATCACATATCAAATTCATAAATTATCGATAATCAACATATGATTTACGATAATACGATACACGGTCCTTACAACTGTTGTATCAGTTGACAAGACCTTGTTCAAATTTTCTAAGAATGATCATATTTTACTTGTGCAAATATATGTTGATGATATCATATTTGGGTCAACTAACCCCAAATTGTGTGAGAAATTTACCAAGTTAATGCAGGACAAATTTGAGATGAGTATGATGGGTGAATTGACATTCTTTCTCGGACTACAAGTGAAGCAACTGGAAACTGGTATTTTTATCAGTCAAACCAAATACACGAAGGAATTGCTCAAGAAATTTGGCATGGAAACATTCTCAGTTGCAAGCACTCCCATGAGTTCATCAGTCAAACTGGATAATGATCAAGGGGGAATATCAGTTGAGACGACACTCTACATAGGTTTATTGTTATACCTAACTGCTAGTCGTCCTGATATTGTATTTGGTGTTTGCATGTGCTAGATTTCAAGCAAATCCTAAGAAATCGCATTTTACAGTTTTCAAAAGAATTTTAAAATATTTAAAAAGCACTCAAAATGTGAGATTATGGTATGCTAAAGATTCTTCTTTCAAGTTAGTTGGATATTCAGATGCAGATTATGCAGGATGTAAGCTAGATCGTAAAAGCACCAGTGGATCTTTTCAGTTTCTAGGAGACAGACTGATCTCATGGTTCAGCAAGAAGAAAACACCCATAGCTACTTCCACAACTGAAGCAGAATACCTTGCTGCTGGAAGCTGCTGTGCCCAACTGCTCTGGATTCAGCAACAACTGAAAGATTATGGAGTTGATGCTAAAGAATCTCCCATATTTTGTGATAATACGAGCACGATTGCAATAACTTACAATCCAGTTCTTCACTCAAGGACTAAGCACATTGATTTCAGGCATCACTTCATCAGAGATCATGCTCTGAAGAAAGCTATCATACTGGAATATGTGTCAACTGAACAACAAGCTGCTGACATCTTCACCAAACCATTACCAGAGACTAAGTTTTCTCACTTTCGCAATATACTTGGTTTAATTGATTTATCTTAATCAGTTTTATTGCTGCTTATTCAGTTTGTTAATTGTTTGTCTACTGATGTCAATTAGTCACTTATCAGTCATTATATTCAGTTCATTAACTGTTTGTCAACTGATGTCAGGTCATCATTTATCAATTATAGTATTCAGCTCGTTAATTATTTATCAACTGATGGAAGTTTAGTTTTTGAAAAAAGTAAAGAGATAACAGAAATAATGCAAATCAAGATTTTATTAATAATAAAATTGATACCATACAACATCACTTAGTCCACTCCCTGAGGCATCTTGCCATAACATCAACCAATTATTCAAGTCATGAATCCTTATATTCTTGAAGGCTTCGGCAATTTCAATCCTCTGAAGCAAGTGCCATTCTTTCAAAAGCATCATGTGGATAAGTACATCATCCTAGACTAACTCGGATTTATGATCAACGTGTGCACGCTTCTTAAGCTTCCTTGCGAGTGATCTCTGCTTAGCAAAAGCAGGGAACTCTCCATCATTGATTGATTGAATGTAGTGATCAGTAGTCCAAACGGACATAATCTCTGTAAAGACATATTCCTCAGCATCACTTTTAAATCCATGAATATGTTGAAGCGTCCATGAAGGATGAGGGACATGTTGCTTCTTTCACATCCATTGGAGTTCAGATGTCATTACCAAATGACAATTATCTTAATTTATAGACAAGAGACAGGAGAAAGACAAAGAGTCATCTGGCCTTAACTGATTCAGACTAAGTTTCTCTTACCCTCATTTATTTGCATTTATTGAGGGAGAATATCGAACAAAAAGTTAACTGAGAAGACAATAGTCAGTTGGTCTTCAACTGAACTGACTAAGTTTTCAACCGGTCACTCAGTGGCTGGCCCAACTTATCTTCTCAAATATGTTAACTGATAATTCGAATAATATTTTATATTAAATGATGTAACTGTTTGTAGAAGCATTAAATGTTGTCTTTGAATTAATAGTATTTTGGAACTTGGACCCACGTAATCCATTAATACTCTACACACGTTTTTACGACACGAACACACGTTTTTAATTCAAATTTTTCTGGACCAACACATGTCCACAAATTTGAAGAGTCACTTACATTAGTACTATACCCGCTCCAATTCAGTTATTCTCCTTACGCATACTTAAAATTTACAGAGCAAAAAGCAAACTCAATCTTTCTTTCTCGTAGCAAAATATTCAATCAAATGGCGAATCAAATCCCAGCACATATCATGAATGCTATGGCAATCGATTCTGAATCAGTTATGACTATTGCAGATGAATCTGTGAAGAACATCTTTGTAGAACCCATAAATCAGTCTACGTATAAGCCATGCATAATTCTAGACTTTTAAAATTTAATTGACTTCATTGCATGATTATTTTAAATGCATTTCTTTGAAGTTAATTATTATTTCAGTTCAGTAGTTTATTTTTTTAGCATTTCAGTTATTTCAGTGAGGCCGGACCGGAGTTGGAGTTTAGAGATAAATTTAAGATTTGAGAAAATATATCCAGGATTTTTATTTAGCTAGCAAGTAAGTTAATTTAAGTTAAAAAGAAGTTTAAGAAATTATTTAAGTTATTTGAGGTGAGTAGAAAAATAATTTATTTAAGTTCCTAAATTAAGGGGTTAGTTCACTAAATTAATCAAAGGATTAGTGAGGCTTTTAAAGGATTATTAAATTACTAGATAATCAATATTCTCCTCTTCATTTTTATTTCAAAAATTTGGCCACCCCTTAGGGTAGTAAACAATTCTTTTGCCTTATCACCTTTTTATCTTTTCTTTGAATTTAATTAGTAGATTAATTCTTGGATTTTTGGGAGCACCTTTTAATTATCTAACAAGCATTATCCTAACCTAGTCTAGCTAAAGAAATCGGCCACCCCATCCTTTAGCACCCCAACAAATCGTTGGATATCAAACAACATTTCAAACTTGAAGAGAAGGTAGACTTGGTATCCCTTTATTAGTGGATCTCTCTCTCACTCTCCCAACCATTCTTCCCCCCCATTAATTTCGAGATTTCAGAGCACTTTTGAGAGGAGAAAAATCGTGAGTCTTAGCTAGAAGGAAAGGGAGAGAAATCGAGTAGAAAGAAAACAAGAGAAACGTTCCACTCCTCCGCGTCGCGTCGTCGTTATTTCGTTCGTTTCTTTCAAACGAAAATCCAAGGCATGTCTATACTTTTTCTAAACCTCAATCAAGTCCTATTAGCATATTTTTAACGTTACATGATCATCATTTCATAGCAAAACCGAAGTATATCAAGAGTTTTCAAAAAAAAAAAATGCAAGTGCAGAATTTTCGGTTCCTCCTTGCGCAGTTCACGTTTTTGCTTGTTTGTGTGTATTCAGGTGATTGGCTCGACTCCAGGCTCCTAGGGCGACTTATATACATGTAGTAGGATGCATTAGGACCATGTTGGTCCATTCAAACCAGCCCCATGCTTGCTGGAAATTCAGAATGACATCAGCTTTTCTTTTGCGTCGCTTATGTTCGAATTTTTGGTGTTTGCTGTCAAAAAGGGGACGTTCCCGATCTTGGCTGCCCTAGGGGCTATAGCCAGGGTTAGAACATCTCCTTGTGATGTTTAAGACGTGACCAAGTCACCCTTTTGAGGCTTGGTCCACGAAAAGGTCAGTTTTTAAATCAAAACGCAAGAGCAGCCCCATCGGTCTTCAAAATTCTGGATGTTGCGTGAGTTGAGTTTCGAGTTTTTGGTGGATTGGTATGGATCTTGGTTGGCCTCTGGCCCTTAGCCACGGTTCATACCATACCACGAGATGTCTAGATCGTGCTATGATCGATCGAATGGCCACTGGAACGACGCGAGACAACCAACGAAGCAAGAACAGCCCCCTCCCCTCTCGGCCTTCAGTTTTGACAGCAAGTGTGTTCGTTTTGTTGTGGCGTGGGGTGAATCTTGGTTGGCCTAGGGCCCTTAGCCACGGTTTACACCTTGCCCCTAGATGTCTAGATCGTGCCATGGTCAATGAAATGGCCACTGGAACGACACGAGACAACAAGCGAAGCCAAACTCCCTACGCGCACAGGATTTCCTTCTCGGCTAGGTGTGTAGTCTCGTTTCTGGTGTGGTGCGAATTGTGGCTGGTCTTTTGCCCTTAGCCATGGTTCAAATCATTCCTTGGGATGTTGGTAAGAGTCTCTATTTGGTGGTTCACGCCCCTAATGGCCAATAGTCTCGAAACCAACAAAAGTCTTGCAGTTGCGCAGCTTCTGGAATTTACAGCAAGTTGCTGTGTCGGTTCAGAGGCTCGTTCGAGTTCTCGGTCGGCTTTTAGCCTATGGCCTTAGACTGGACAGTCCCCCTTTGAGTTGGAAAGGTCATGTTTTTGACCGTTCGTGATTCGGATCATTTTTGAGGTCGTACGAGAATTTACGGTGCGATGTGCCAAATTGACTCTCGAAAGAGCGTTTCATGTCTTGGCCTCCATTTCACCTAGATTTCGACCCTATCATCTTAGGAGCATTATTTTATGATTTTCAGCGTATTTTAATCATGACTATATGTCGGTTCAGTGTCGGTTAAGGTTGGTTCGGAGTCATGATTAAATACGAAGTCATTAGGCGTCAGAGTCGCACTTTTTGAACGTAAATTGCATAGTTGGCCAAGTTTAAGCTATTGCATATTTTTCATGACAGTTAGGTTGCAGCGAGCCTGGGGACGTTCCAATCCAATCCAGTTGGTAACATATACAGGAATTTTCATCATGCCAGCTAATTATTTTACGTGCATTAAATAGAAAATGATTATTTTTTTTGAGATTTATGCGATATGGCTTGTGGTTCATTCACTATGTGGGAGTATTATTTTATACGGTCGCCAGTGACCGATCAGTTCAGTTTGGTACCACCCGGTCGCCAGTGACCGGCCAGCTCAGTTCAGTTTCAGACTCTCCGGTAGCCAGTTACCGATCAGTTCAGCTTAGTGCAGTGGCCACAGGCGTAAAACATAATCTCAACAGAAAATTTTACCAGTTATTTCAGTGCAGGGCTCTAAGGAGCAAATATTTTTACTGTGATTTTCAGTTCAGTTATGCACGTATCATAATTGCTCAGCACAGATTTTTTTTAGCATGCCTCATGACATGATATTTTATCCCATGCATATTTTACTTCAGATTTTACTCGTTACCTGCGATATATGCATGCTGAGTCTTTAGGCTCACTAGACTTGATTGTTGTAGGTACTGATGAGGCCAGGGCCGAGGGCGGGGACCAGTGAGCCAGCTTGGGTCGGCAGTAGTGGCACCCGAGGACCTCAGTGCAGCAGTTGTTATTTTATTCCGCAAACATTTTATCAGTCGTTGGATATTTTTAAATTGTGATTTTTGGCAAACTTTATTTTCTTCCGCTGCGATATTTTAAACTTTGAACTGGATTTATCAGTTGATTTTATGAATGAGGCCATTTAAGTTCTTTTAAAAAGAAAATTTTTAATTTTCCGCAAATTTTCAAGTAAGGATTTTCGGGCCTTCACAGTTGGTATCAGAGCGGTGGTTCTGTATAGGGTTACACTACTACTGACCTCGAGAAGCTCACGAAGCCACGTCTTCGGTCTGTAAGTTTTACAATTCAACATTTTATTTAAAGCATGAAGTATTTTGACAGCATGCTTCCATGAAATAATTTCGACCAGATTTTTCAGTATATCAGTGTTCATTTCAAATAAATTATGGAATTATGCATGTTAGTTACGTATGGGTTATGTTGGAACAGTATGCCCCCTAGACGCCAAGTAGGACGCCCGAGAGGCGGTGGTGGGCGCCGTCATGAGAATGAGTTCGATCAGAGACAAGAGAGGCAGACACCTCCTCCTCCTCCTCCTCCTCCTCCACCTCCACCTCCACCTGACATGAATGCCCAGATGCTAGCTGGGATGACGCAGTTCTTCGCACAGTTTGCGGGGAACAATGCCGCAACCGTAGCCGCAGCCGCAGCCAGGCCGACAGGGCCCGAGGCTGTTTATGAGAGGTTTATGAAGATGCGTCCGAAGGAGTTTTCTAGGACGCCTGACCCCATGATTGCCGAGGGATAGATCAAATCTCTCGAGGTCATCTTCGAGTTTATGGAACTGGGAGATGCCGACAGAGTCAGATGCGCCACCTATCTGTTCACTGGAGACGCCCGCTTATGGTGGGAAGGAGCGTCGGTAGCCCTGACCTTGGCTACACTGTGATGGACCCGCTTTACGGAGGTTTTCTACTCCAAGTATTTTGCTGAGGAGGTTCGCACCAGGCTGACCACCGAGTTCATGAGCCTGCGACAGGGTGATATGACGGTTACGAAGTTCATCCGTAAGTTCGAGAGGGGCTGTCACTTTGTGCCCCTGATAGAGAATGATGCCAGAGCCAAATTGATGCACTTCCTGGTGGGTTTACGGCCGATCTTGCGCCGGGATGTTAGGGTGTCTGACCCTGCTACTTATGAGATTGCCGTCTCCAAGGCCATAGCCGCAGAGCAGGATCTGCGGGACATCGAGAGGGATCGCCAGGGCAAGCGCCCCGTCCATGTACCACACCGCCCTCCTCCTCATTAGCATCAGCAGCAGAATAAGAGGCCATTTCATGGGCTGCCTAGAATCAGAGGCCAGCAGCCGCAGCAGCAGCAGGGGCGCCCAGTCCCGAGGACTTTTGAGCACGCAGTCTGCCCCAGGTGCTCACGCCGCCATCCTGGAGCGTGTATGGCTGGCTCAAGAAAGTGTTTTAAGTGTGGCAGTCCAGACCACGTGCTGCTGCAGTGCCCTCAGAGACATCTGCCTACTCAAGGCAGAGTTTTTGCTCTCCATGCAGCGGAAACAAACTCGGAGACTATGTTGTTGACAGGTACCTTTAAGCATTGAGTTATTATTCGAATTTCAGCGTTTTGGGAATCGTGATTTAGATTTTGAACTTAGAACTGTTATAGGATTGCATGCTCTACTCAGATTTATTTCGGGGGAATTAAGCTAGAAGAACCTTGACCTTTGCATGTCTATAAGTTTAGATCTTGTAGTGGGATTCAACTTAGAGTTCTAATCTTTCAGGGAGAATTTTTATATCTGGTTCAGCTACCAAGGCCTTGATAGATTCAGGGGCCACTCACTCATTTATTTCGGAGGTCTTTGCAAACTTTCTCAAGATCTAGACCATTGGGCTAGACATAGCCTTTTCAGTAGTGTTGCCGTCAGGCGAGGAGATGGCAGCCACCAATGTTATCCGAGATATAGATATGGAGCTGCACGATAATCTTGTTTATGCGGATCTGATCGTGCTACCAATGCCAGAATTCGACATCATCCTAGGGATGGACTGGCTATTGAGGAACAGAGTGTTGATAGACTTCCAGCGGAGATCTGTTCTTGTCCGACCGCCTGGGATGGAGCAATTCTTATTTGAGCCGGACAGGTACTTTCCTTTACCGCGCATTATTCCATATGTTCAGGCTAGGAAGCTCATGCATAGAGGGTGTCGGGCATTTCTAGCGACCTTTTTATCTGTCCCCGAGGAACCCAGCCAGTCAGCCTCAGATGTTTCGATTGTCAGAGATTTCTTAGACGTTTTTCCCGAAGACGTCTCTGGTATGCCACCCGAGAGAGAGGTGGAGTTTTCCATTGAGCTTATGCCAAGTACGGCTCCAATCTCCAAAGCGCCGTACCGATTATCACCGACAGAGATGGCAAAGCTTAAGAAACAGATTCAGGAACTTCTCGACAAGGAGTTCATTCGCCCGAGCTTTTCTCCATGGGGCGCGCCGGTCTTATTTGTGAAGAAGAAGGATGGCTCTATGAGGCTTTGCATTGACTACCGGGAGTTGAATAGGGTTACAGTGAAGAACAAGTACCCACCGAGGATTGAGGATCTGTTTGACCAGTTGCAAGGAGCTTCGATTTTCTCCAAGATTGATCTGCGTTCCGGTTATCATCAGTTGAGGGTGAGAGATCCTGATGTCTCGAAGACTGCTTTTAGGACTCGTTATGGCCACTACGAGTTCCTTGTGATGCCGTTCGGTCTGACAAATGCGCCAACGATCTTCATGGATCTCATGAATCGCGTATTTCAGCCGTACCTCGACCAGTTTGTGATAGTGTTCATAGATGACATTCTCGTCTACTCCAAGAGTCGGGAGGAGAACAACAGACATCTGACCACAGTGTTGCAGACCTTGAAGAAGCACAAATTATTCGCAAAGTTCAGTAAGTGCGAATTCTGGTTAGAGAAGGTGGCGTTCTTAGGCCACATTGTTTCTAGCAGTGGCATTGAGGTAGACCCCGCTGCAGTCAGAGATTGGGTTGTGCCGCAGAATGCATCCGAGATCCGCAGTTTTCTTGGGCTAGCAGGATATTACAGGAAATTCATTCAGGGATTCTCCTCCGTTGCCGTTCCACGCACAGCACTGACCAAGAAAAATGTGAAGTTTGTGTGGAGCGATGAGTGTCAGAAGAGCTTCGATACTTTGAAGCAAGCTCTTATTTCAGCACCGGTTTTGGCCACACCGTTAGGACCTGGCGAGTTTGTTCTGTATACCGATGCTTCGAAGCTCGGTCTTGGCGCAGTATTGATGCAGCATGGGAGAGTGATAGCATATGCTTCTCGACAGCTGAAAATCCACGAGAAGAACTACCCCACCCATGATCTAGAGTTGGCCGCAGTAGTTTTTGCTTTGAAGATTTGGAGGCACTATCTGTATGGAGAGAAGTGCCAGATCTTTACCGACCACAAGAGCCTCAAGTATTTCTTTACGCAGAAGGAGCTGAACATGCGTCAGAGGCGTTGGTTGGAGCTTGTGAAAGACTACGATTGTGACATTAGCTACCACCCGGGTAAGGCTAATGTAGTTGCAGATGCACTGAGCAGAAAATTCGCAGTGATGGCTCACTTGACGATTCAGAGACCTCTCCAGACTGAGATGCAGAGGTTTGATCTCGAGACTTATCCTCGAGGTAGAGTTCCTCGTCTATCTACCTTGACCATTCAGTCTTCTCTTCTTGACCGTATTCGCAGTGGTCAGTCAGCAGATGAGCAATTGGCACAGTGGAAGAAGAGAGATGAAGCCAAGGGCAGTGTCTTGTATACAGTCACCGACGGTATTGTGAGATACCGAGACAGGATGTGGGTTCCTAGCAGTGATTCTATCCGAGCAGATATTCTAACAGAGGCCCACATGTCCCCGTACTCTATTCACCCTGGGAGTACGAAGATGTACAAAGATCTGCAGCTATTGTATTGGTGGCCTGGTATGAAGAAGGACATCACACGGTTTGTGTCCGAGTGTCTGACCTGTCAGTTAGTGAAGGCCAAGCATCAGAGACCAGCAGGTTTGCTCAAGCCTCTTCCTATTCCTGAGTGGAAGTGGGAGAACATTACCATGGATTTTGTGACCGGATTGCCGAGGTCAGCCAGAGGATCGAATGCCATTTGGGTGATTGTAGATCGTCTTACCAAATCAGCGCACTTCTTGCCTATTAAGACGACTTTCACGATGGTTCAGTATGCAGAGTTGTATAACCGGGAGATAGTCCGACTTCATGGTATTCCAGTTTCGATCGTATCTGACAGAGACCCTAGATTCACTTCCTCCTTTTGGAAGAGTTTGCATTCGACTTTGGGTACGAAGTTGCTGTTTAGCATAGCTTTCCATCCGCAGACAGATGGGCATTCGGAGCGAGTCATTCAGATTTTGGAGGATCTTCTTCGTGCTTGCGTCATGGATTTCTCTAGGAGTTGGGAGTCGAACTTACCATTGGTAGAGTTCACCTATAACAACAGCTTCCAGTCTTCTATTGGTATGGCACCGTATGAAGCTTTGTATTGCCGTAAGTGCAGATCTCCTGTTCATTGGGATGAAGTAGGAGAGAGAGCAGAGTTGGGTCCAGAGATTGTTCAGCAGGCAGCAGATGTAGTAGTCAAGATCCGTGATCGGATGAGGACTGCTCATAGTCGACAGAAAAGCTATGCAGATCAGAGAAGGAGATACTTAGAGTTTGCAGTGGGCGATCATGTCTTTGTGAAGGTGGCACCTATGAAGGGTGTCATGAGATTTGGGAAGAAAGGGAAGCTCAGTCCGAAGTTCATTGGACCGTTTGAGATCCTTGACAGAGTTGGGACTCTAGCTTATCGTGTAGCTCTTCCGCCGAATCTGGCCGGAGTACACAATGTCTTTCACGTCTCGATGCTGAGGAAGTATATGGAAAATCCTTCGCATGTGCTAAATTTTGAGCCGTTGCAGCTTACTCCGAACTTATCTTATGAGGAGAGACCCGTGCAGATCCTAGACAGACAGAAGAAGAAGCTTCGGAACAAGCTGGTTAAGCGAGTCAAAGTCAAATGGCTTAACCATTCTGAGGAGGAAGCTACGTGGGAGTCTGAGTCAGAGATGAGAGAGCGTTACCCAGAGTTATTCGGTGAGTTCTAATTTCGAGGACGAAATTTCTTTTAAGGGGGGAAGGATTGTAGAACCCGTAAATCAGTCTACGTATAAGCCATGCATAATTCTAGACTTTAAAAATTTAATTGACTTCATTGCATGATTATTTTAAATGCATTTCTTTGAAGTTAATTATTATTTCAGTTCAGTAGTTTGATTTTTTTAGCATTTCAGTTATTTCAGTGAGGCCGGACCGGAGTTGGAGTTTAGAGATAAATTTAAGATTTCAGAAAATATATCCAGGAATTTTATTTAGCTAGCAAGTAAGTTAATTTAAGTTAAAAAAAAGTTTAAGGAATTATTTAAGTTATTTGAGTTGAGTAGAAAAATAATTTATTTAAGTTCCTAAATTAAGGGGTTAGTTCACTAAATTAATCAAAGGATTAGTGAGGCTTTTAAAGGATTATTAAATTACTAGATAATCAATATTCTCCCCTTCATTTTTATTTCAAAAATTCGGCCACCCCTTAGGGTAGTAAACAATTCTTTTGCCTTATCACCTTTTTATCTTTTCTTTGAATTTAATTAGTAGATTAATTCTTGGATTTTTGGAAGCACCTTTTAATTATCTAACAAGCATTATCCTAACCTAGTCTAGCTAAAGAAATCGGCCACCCCATCCTTTAGCACCCCAAAAAATCGTTGGATATCAAACAACATTTCAAACTTGAAGAGAAGGGTGACTTGGTATCCCTTTATTAGTGGATCTCTCCCTCACTCTCCCAACCATTCTTCCCCCCCAATAATTTCGAGATTTCAGAGCACTTTTGAGAGGAGAAAAATCGTGAGTCTAAGCTAGAAGGAAAGGGAGAGAAATCGAGTAGAAAGAAAACAAGAGAAACGTTCCACTCCTCCGCGTCACGTCGTCGTTATTTCGTTCGTTTCTTTCAAACGAAAATCCAAGGCATGTCTATACTTTTTCTAAACGTCAATCAAGTCCTATTAGCATATTTTTAACGTTACATGATCATCATTTCATAGCAAAACCGAAGTATATCAAGAGTTTTCAAAAAACAATGCAAGTGCAGAATTTTCGGTTCCTCCTTGCGCAGTTCACGGTTTTGCTTGTTTGTGTGTATTCAGGTGATTGGCTCGACTCCAGGCTCCCAGGGCGACTTATATACATGTAGTAGGATGCATTAGGACCATGTTGGTCCATTCAAACCAGCCCCATGCTTGTTGGAAATTCAGAATGACATCAGCTTTTCTTTTGCGTCGCTTATGTTCGAATATTTGGTGTTTGCTGTAAAAAAGGGGATGTTCCCGATCTTGGCTGCCCTAGGGGCTTTAGACAGGGTTAGAACATCTCCTTGTGATGTTTAAGACGTGACCAAGTCACTCTTTTGAGGCTTGGTCCACGACAAGGTCAGTTTTTAAATCAAAACGCAAGAGCAGCCCCATCGGTCTTCAAAATTCTGGATGTTGCGTGAGTTGAGTTTCGAGTTTTTGGTGGATTGGTATGGATCTTGGTTGGCCTATGGCACTTAGCCACGGTTCATACCATACCACGAGATGTCTAGATCGTGCCATGGTCGATCGAATGGCCACTGGAACGACGCGAGACAACCAACGAAGCAAGAACAGCCCCCTCCCCTCTCGGCCTTCAGTTTTGACAGCAAGTGTGTTCGTTTTGTTGTGGCGTGGGATGAATCTTGGTTGGCCTAGGGCCCTTAGCCACGGTTTACACCTTGCCCCTAGATCGTGCCATGGTCAATGAAATGGCCACTGGAACGACACGAGACAACAAGCGAAGCCAAACTCCCTACGCGCGCAGGATTTCCTTCTCGGCTAGGTGTGTAGTCTCGTTTCTGGTGTGGTGCGAATTGTGGCTGGTCTTGTGCCCTTAGCCATGGTTCAAATCATTCCTTGGGATGTTGGTAAGAGTCTCTGGTCGGTGGTTCACGACCCTAATGGCCGATAGTCTAAAAAACCAACGCAAGTCTGGTAGTTGCGCAGCTGCTAGAATTTACAGCAAGTTGCTGTGTCGGTTCAGGAGCTCGTTCGAGTTCTCGGTCGGCTTTTAGCCTATTTCCTTGGACTGAACAGTGCCCCTTTGAGTTGGAAAGGTCATGTTTTTGACCGTTTGTGATTCGGATCATTTTTGAGGTCGTACGAGAATTTACGGTGCGATGTGCCAAATTGACTCTCGAAATAGCGTTTCATGTCTTGGCCTCCATTTCACATAGATTTCGACCCTATCATCTTAGGAGCATTATTTTATGATTTTCAGCGTATTTTAATCATGACTATATGTCGGTTCAGTGTCGGTTCAGGTTGGTTCGGAGTCATGATTAAATACGAAGTCATTAGGCGTCAGAGTCGCACTTTTTGAACGTAAATTGCATAGTTGGCCAAGTTTAAGCTATTGCATATTTTTCATGACAGTTAGGTTACAGCGAGCCTGGGGACGATCCAATCCAATCCAGTTGGTAACATATACAGGAATTCTCATTATGCCAGTTAATTATTTTACGTGCATTAAATAGAAAATGATTATTTTTTTTGAGATTTATGCGATATGGCTTGTGGTTCATTCACTATGTGGGAGTATTATTTTATACGATCGCCAGTGACCGCTCAGTTCAGTTTGGTACCACCCGGTCGCCAGTGACTGGCCAGCTCAGTTCAGTTTCAGACTCCCTGGTAGCCAGTTACCGATCAGTTCAGCTTAGTACAGTGGCCACATGCGTAAAACATAATCTCAACAGAAAATTTTACCAGTTATTTCAGTGCAGGGCTCCAAGGAGCAAATATTTTTACTGTGATTTTCAGTTCAGTTATGCACGTATCATAATTGCTCAGCACAGATTATTTTCAGCATGCCTCATGACATGATATTTTATCCCATGCATATTTTACTTCCGATTTTACTCGTTACCTGCGATATATGCATGCTGAGTCTTTAGGCTCACTAGACTTGATTGTTGTAGGTACTGATGAGGCCAGGGCCGAGGGCGGGGACCAGTGAGCCAGCTTGGGTCGGCAGTAGTGGCACCCGAGGACCTCAGTGCAACAGTTGTTATTTTATTCCGCAAACATTTTATCAGTTGTTGGATATTTTTATATTGTGATTTTTGGCAAACTTTATTTTCTTTCGCTACGATATTTTAAACTTTGAACTGGATTTATCAGTTGATTTTATGAATGAGGCCATTTAAGTTCTTTTAAAAATAAAATTTTTAATTTTCCGCAAATTTTCAAGTAAGGATTTTCGGGCCTTCACAATCTTCATCAAATTGGAAGAAGCCGAATTGTAACAATTTCTGGGATTATCTTCCTAAGAAATCTATGTCAAAGAGGTTCAAGAATTCTATGCCAATATGTCACTACAACTGGCACAATTGCAGCTACAATAAACGGTCAATTGCTGATCATCGAGGAGGAATTCTTCTGCAACCTTTTCCAACTGCCTACTGATGGGCTAGTTAACTTTTCTGAAGTGAAGGCATCTGATATTGAGGAGATGCCATCCACTTTATGTAGTGCCCAAATTCAGTACACGTATAACCCATGCAATTACTTAATTTTTAAATCATTTATTTAAATTTAAAATGAGTTTTTAGTCATGCATGATTTATTTAAATGCATTGTTTTAAATTATTTAAGTTTATGTGATGCACTTTAAAATTGTGTTTTGAGTTTCATGTTTCACGCGATTATTCGAGGCGGGATCGAGGAATAGAGACCGGCGACGATTTTGGCGATTTTAAAACATGGCATTTTATTTTAAGTTGAGATGTGGAATTTTAAATAATTTATTAAGTTTTTAGCATTTTAAAGCCTAATTTAATTATTAGGTGAATTTTAGATTTTCAATTGTGTATTTTTAAAATTTCCGTTCTAGTGGGCTAGCATTTAGTCTAGCATTTTTTATGTAGCAATTTAATTAGCATGTTAATTATGTAATTAAACAAAACTTTTCCCTAATTGCCTAGCAAACTCACGCACACACATCTACACACACTTACACGGATGAAATACACACACATATTTACTCCCATTTTCATTACATCTCTTTGAAGAAAAAAAACCTAGGGTTCTAAGATTCAGAGCAGCCGCCACTTCCCCTTCTTTTCCAGCACATTTTCGTTAGTTTTCTTCAAGGAATTCAATGCCAGTTCGTCGTCTCTCGCATATTTTCCCGCTTCGGTGTCGTCGTTCGGTAATGTTAAAGATTTAAAGGCACATATTTTCTGTTCTTCCTGCGTCGATCTTGTCATAGTATTAATTTAATGTGTTTTGTGTGAAAACATGAGTATGTTATGAAGTAGTTTGAGCAAAAAATTTATTGGATGTGTTTTGAAGGAGTTTTTAGATCTCAAAACTCGTTTTTAATGTTCTTTTAAATGCTGCGATTTTTCGATCGCTTTTCTGGAAAACCTTTCCACGTATAAAATGTAGAAATTTTTGATACCTTCGATTTCACAGTAAATTCAAAATATTTGGATAAACATTGAGGGAGTTATGACGTTTTCGTGGGAATGCTCAAACTGCGTTTTCTGGAAATTATGATATTGATGTGTACTTGAAGTTTTATTGTTGCAGGCTTCGTTGTAAATCAACGGGTGATCATCGCTGCATATAGGTATGTTTAGTATGATGTTGGGTTGGTATTTGGTATGTCGGTTAGTGTCGATAGGCACTTGAATTCATTAGAAGTCGTAGGAAACCATTTAGTGTCAAATTCCATGTTTTGAGTTGCGTTGTGTCGTAGGTTGGATATCGTCGTTTTGAGGTGTTTGTACAGGTAGTGTCAATGTAGTAGCAACCTAGGATGGGTCTCGAGGTGTCGGTTCATAGTCCGTACAATCATGTTTAGAGTGTTAAGCATCACATGTACTGAATTTTCGTTGGTTTGCTTTCACCGAAGGTACATGGACCCAGACACGGACCCAGGCACAGTGTCCGTGCCTTCCCTTTTCTGCACAAATATTTTACAGTACCTACACGGACCCGGACCTGGGCCCGGGGTCCGTGTACTTCATGTTTTGGGAAGAATTTGTAGACTCTATTTCAGGTTTGTGTTGGGGTGCAAGATAATGGTTATTATGATGATTAAATAAGGTCGAGTCCCGAGTGATTTAAAATGTCTTAAGCTATTTATTTACTTTGGTGGTGAGCACGATTACTTACGTCTAAGGTATAAAAGTTAAGTAATTGAATTCATGTTAGTATGTTGCAGCAGCGACCCCAAGCAAGATCCAACGAATCCCTCAACGCCAAGTAAGTATGTTCGACGTGCAAAATAAATATTTTAATTTTTTGAGGTATGCTAAATGTCTTGTGACCAATGATGTATGGGATCGGAAAGCGGTAAAGCATGACCATGGACCAATCCACCCCGTTAAATCATGAACGTGTTTAGATCACGATTGGAAAGCTTTAAAGCATGAACGGGGACCAATCTGCTCGTTAAAGCATGAATGGAGATCTCATGTATGTGGCAGTGGATTTTTTCCTGTCAACCTAGCACTGTGGTTTAGTCTGATCAAGCGTTTTTATGTATGGGTCACTTGCTTTGAAACATGCCTCTACAAAAAAATTATGAAGTTCGTGTATGTTCAAGTATGCAAGCATGTTTAAAAAAAGTTTCACGTTATGTCACGTCTATGTTATGTATGTAAGTTCAACTAAATGGCAAGTTCAAGTTTTAAGTATGTACTCTCTATTTTTATGTTGCATGTGATTTTATTACGTACTACTCGTTACTTCCAGTTTATACGTGTTGAGTCTTTAGATTTACTAGACTTGATCGATCCAAGTGAGGATGATTTGGAGGAGGCTAGGGGTGGGGACCAATGAGCAGGCTTGGACTGAGCAGGAGGCTAGACTCGAAGACCGCCCAAGTTTTAAATTTTATGAAATGTTTAAAATTACTCTGATCTCATGTTATCGATTATGAGTTTTAATAAGTGATTTTAGTAACTTCATTTACGACCTTTTGTTGCAACAATATTTGGAGAAGAACATTTTATTTTATCCAATTTGAAGGTTCGCCTTTTATTTAAGAAAATTTTTAATTAGTAAAAATTACAGTACATTACAGTTGGTATCAGAGCGGTGTTCTTGTAAAGAGTTATGCTTACTGCCAGTCGCAAGAAGCTCACGAAGTCACAACTCAAGTTTGTAAGTTTTAAGGTTTTAAATTTATGTTATGTAGTAAGCATGAAGTTCTGATTTCAGCATGTGCATATTTTTAAGTTCATGTACGTGTATCTTATGCTATTGATATCATATTCATGCATGTTGGATTATGTGTTGGGTAAATTTTGGAACAATATGCCTCCTAGACGTATGGTTAACCGCGAAGCTATGGATGAGGTCCGAGAGCCACGAGATGAGGAGAGGGCCAATACCCCACCTCCACCTCCGGACATGCAGGCGCAGATGCTTGCAAGCATGACGGAATTCTTCGCGCAGTTTGTGGAGAACCAGGCTACAGCAGTGGGTGCAAAGTTGAGGCCCCGAACAGAAGCATTGCATGAAGATTTCAGAGGATGAATCCGAAGGAGTTTTCGGGGACTACTGACCCATTGATAGCTGAAGGATGGATTAAATCCATCGAGGTGATTTTTGCCTTTATGGAGCTGCAGGATGCAGACTGGGTTAGGTGTGCCACCTACTTGTTGATTGGAGACGCTAGGCTATGGTGGGAAAGTGCATTTGTGTCAGTTAACTTGCAGACACTGACATTGAATGAATTTAAGGAGGTCTTTTACTCCAAGTAATTCACTGAGGAAGTACGCTCTAGATTGATTAGGGAGTTCATGACGCTCCGACAGGGAGACAACAGCATGGCAGACTTCGTCAGAAAGTTCGAAAGGGGGTGTCACTTTGTGCCCATAATAGCTAATGATGTCCAGGGAAAGTTGAGGCATTTTATGGATGGGTTGCGGCCGGTCTTGCGCCGTGACGTCCGAGTTGCTGGTCCTACTACATATTCTATTGCCGTATCTAGAGCCTTGGCGGCAGAGCAGGACCAAAGAGATATCGAGAGTGATAGACAGGGAAAGAGGCCCTATCAAGCTCCACAGCAACAGCAACAACGACCTCAGTTTAAGAGGCTGGTCCAGGGGCATTCAGGGAAGAAGCCTTATCAGGGACCGCCTAAGGGCAAGGGTCTTATGCCACAGCAGAAGGCGCCACAGAGTCCGGGAGAGCAACCGGTGTGCCCGAAGTGCAACCGCCAGCACCCGAGACAGTGTTTGTATGGGTCAGACAAATGTTTCAAGAGCGGAGCGAGTGACCACATGCTGAAGGAGTGCCCACAGTGGAGGCAACCGACACAGGGAAGATTGTTCGTCGTGCATGCTCAGGAGGCAAAACTAGACATGACGTTATTGACTGGTAAACTATTTAATTAAGAATCGTATTACTTTGCCTTGCATGTTGGTTTTTGAATTGGGATTATTAGGATGCTAGTAGACATTTTGGTGTCTTTTGTTGCCTAAGGTTAATGTTAAGATTTTGAGATATAATATAGTGTGTTGTGCTAACGTCTCTCAAGGAACATTTTCATCAAGAGATTAACCACGAAGACCCTGATAGATTCAGAAGCCACTCACTCCTTTATATCGGAGAAATTCGCTAATCATTTAGACATCAAGTCCATCGGCCTTGATGTGAACTACTCACTGACAGTCCCATCAGGGGAAGAACTGTTAGCTACCAGCGTGGTCAGAGATGTTGATCTAGAACTGCAGGGCCACCTGGTATATGTCGATCTGGTAGTGTTTCCAATGCCAGAGTTTGACATTATTTTGGGAATGGACTGACTGACGAAGAACAGAGTCCTTATCGACTTCCAGAAAAGGTCAGTGTTAGTAAGACCTTTGGGTATGGAACAGTTTCTCTTCGAGCCAGCTAGGTGGAGAAGTTTCCCGCACATGATCTCTTGCATGCAGGCGCGGAGACTTATGCACAAGGGTTGTCAGGCCTTGTTGGCCAGCATTATTTCCACACCTAACGTACCCACTCCGTCAGTATCAGATGTGCCAGTAGTCAGAGACTTCCCAGACGTCTATCTTGATGACGTCACAGGTCTTCCACCAGAGAGAGGTGGAGTTTGCGATTGATCTAATGCTAGGAACAATGTCAATCTCTAAGCCACCGTACCGATTAGCTCCAGCTGAGATTTTAGAGCTCAAGCAACAGATACAGGAGCTTCTGGACAAAGAATTCATTCGCCCTAGTTTTTCACCGTTGGGCGAACCAGTGCTATTTGTGAAAAAGAAAGATCGGAGCATGAGGCTGTGTATCGATTACTGAGAATTGAACAAGGTAACGATCAAGAACAAATACCCGCTCCCAAGGATCGATGACTTGTTTGATCAGTTGCAGGGACCACAGTGTTCTCTAAGATAGATCTTCGATCAGGGTATCACCAGCTGAAGGTGAAAGATGCAGATGTTCACAAGACAGCCTTTAGAACTAGGTATGAGCATTACGAGTTCTTGGTGATGCTGTTTGGAATGACAAATTCTACAGCAATTTTCATGGACCTCATGAATCGAGTATTCCAGCTCTACCTATACCAGTTCGTCATAGTGTTCATTGACGACATTATTATTTACTTGAAGAGCCATGAGGATCACATCCAGCATTTGAGGACAGTTTTACAGACCTTACAGAGTCGCAAGTTATTTGCGAAATTCAATAAGTGTGAATTTTGGTTGGAGAAAGTAGCGTTTTTTGGTCACATAATATCTAGCAGTGGTATTGAGGTTGATCCAGCAAAGGTGGCAGCCGTTAAGGAATGAGTTGAGCCCAAGAATGCATCAGAGATCCGCAGCTTTCTGGGTTTAGCCGGTTACTACCGTAATTTTATTCAGGGGTTTTTGGTGATATCAGTGCCGCTCACTTCACTGACCAATAAGAATTCAAAGTTCGAGTGGAGTGACGAATGTCAGAAGAGCTTTGATACCTTAAAGCAAGCTCTTATTTCGGCGTCAGTGTTAGCCATGCCATCAGGGCAAGGAGACTTTTGAAAGGGGATCGGTTACGGTGACCGGAAGCGCAACGGAAGTTCAAAAATTAAACATTTTTAAGCAAAATTTCGGCCACCTCAAGTTTTGAGCAACAAATACAAAAACACAACTATGTCATACATAAGGTGTAAGAAAATCGTTACCTATCAACCTCTTGAGGTTGATGATGGCTCCAACTAAGGTGTAAACACCTTAGCTCTTGTATGACATGAAGAAATCTACAAGCTTCCTCCTACCTTGAATCTTTCCTTCAAATTAGACCCACCACCAACTAGGTAGATCCCCTCATATTTTGCACTAGAAAAATATGAGGATTTTTCAAAGAGAAGTGTGTGTATTCTTCAACAATTGAAGAACACAAAAATGAGAGAAAAATGGAGAGAAGAAGAACAAGAATTTCGGCCAAGGCATGTGAGAATGGGAGTGAGTTGTTGTGTCTTGGTTGTGAGAAAAGCAAAAAGCAAAAGGTGCATGCCTTGCATTGAAAACTCAAAAAGTAGTCTCCCAACCTTTCACCTCCCATGCATGCATATTATAAGGTTTTTATCAAAATAAAAACCATGGACTAAATTTAATTATCTCAAACATATTTGAGACTAATTAAACATTACTTGAATTTACCCAAGTTTCACTAGTTAAATAATTAATTTAAATTGAGCTCTACAAGACTCAATATAATTTAATTAATTCAACACTTGAATTAATTTAATTATTTGGACTCTACTAGGTCCACTAGTGTTTAATTAATTCAACACTTGAATTAATTTAATTTAGTCCATAATAATGTTTATGAAAATCACAATTTTCAAATACATTATTCACTTGGCCAAATTTTAATTTTAGGAGCACTTCCATAAATTAAAATTTACATTTCTCTCATAGAAGTCATACTTCTATTTTTTTTTACGCTTATAAACTCATTTATAAGCCGTTCAACACATTGAACTAATTTTCTCCTTTATAGAAGTCATACTTCTAATTTTCCTTTCGCTTATAAACTCCTTTATAAGCCGTTCAACACATTGAACTATTTTTTACTTCTCAATGGGATCTAGAAAGCTAGTACTTGTGTGGCCCTCAATGGTTCATTGATACAACTAGCCGTGGGTTCACATCTCCATGTGATTCAGACTAAACATGTCCTTATATGAGCATACCCCAATTGCTCCATTCTTACTTATCAACACCTTGATAACAAGAACGTCAGAACTCAAGTCTGATAGTACCCAACCAATCATGTTAAACGCCTAGCAGCATCGCTTACATGATTCCCTAGGTATCAAATGATAGTGCCTGCAAGAACCATTCAATTATGGTTAGCGTACAGTACAGTCCCTTCAACTCATATATCCCGACCGATTCGACAACCATTGGTTTATCGAGAGTTGTCAACGAATCGATATTATGTGTCATGTCGTAGTTGCATCAATGGTGTAATCTATGAAACCCCTTTCATAATTACAACCATACTCTGGCCAGAGATTTCAACCTACATACACATGATAACACATAGGATATCCATACCCGAAGGTAAGCGGTGAATCTCCGACTACAATGCATCGACTCCTATGTGTTTCGACAGAACACCCAACCTTGCCACCTGATGACCCCATGAGAGTCGGTAAACAAGTCAAAGTGTAATTCTAGCACATAGAGTCTCAATGTTGTCCCGGGTCATAAGGACTAATTCTGTACAACCATAAACTAGGACATTTCCACTCGATAAGTGAGAACCACTTGGAAAGTCCTTTTATGGAGGGTTGTTCAGTGCACTCTACAAGGAGCACCTATCTGCATGTTCGGACATCACAATGTCCCCTACCAATGAAACATGGTATTCACATCGCAGATACTAGTCTCGAACTCTAGCGGCCTATATCCTTCTTAGTGGCGGCTGAATCGACTAGGAACCGTTTAGAATATACAGTATTACAAATATGAGTTTCATGATACTCATCATATGAGCATCTCATATTCTTTCTATCATTTGTATATTCAATGGTTTTATCTATGCAACTAGCATGGGTATACAGATAAAGATGTGCCAAAATAATAATATCAAATATTACTAAAATAAAGATTGCATATACATAGAGTTTCATTGTGAACACTCGGCCAACACTTGGCTCGACGGGCACCTACTCTAACAATCTCCCACTTGCACTAGAGCCAACTACCCATATGCTTTAAACCCATTGATTCGCGATGCTTGTCGAATAATGGTCCAGGTAAAGGCTTAGCTAGTGGATCAACAACATTATCTGCGGAGCCGACTATGTCAAAAGACACTTCTCTACTTTCCACAATCTCTCCGAGGATGTGGTACTTTCTCAATACTAGTTTGGATTTCTGATGAGACCTTGCCTCCTTTGCTTGAGCTAAAGCTCCCGTGTTTTCACACAACACCGGGAGATGAGCAACTCCATTAGGAATGACGTCCAACTCTTGGACGAAATTCCTTATCCAAACAGCCTCCCTTGCTGCATCTGATGCAGCAATGTATTCGGCCTCTGTGCTGGAATCCGCAGTATTGTCTTGCTTGGAACTCTTCCAAGAGACAGCAGCACCATTGAGCATGAATACAAACCTAGAGGTTGACTTCGAGTCATCGATATCGCTTTGGAAGCTAGAGTCGGTGTAGCCTTCCAATTTTAGTTCTCCACCCCATAGACCAAGAACAATTTATTGGTCCTTCTCAACTACTTGAGGATGTCTTTCACAGCTTTCCAGTGTGGAAGACCAGGGTTCGATTGATATCTACTTACTACACTTAGTGCGAAAGCCACGTCAAGACGTGTAGATATCATCCCATACATGATGCTACCAATCGCAAATGCATAAAGAATGCTTGTCATCGCCACTATCTCTGCATCTGTCTTGGGAGACAGACTTGGATAGGGACACGCCATGACACATTGGTAGATGTCCTCCCTTGGACTCATCCATCGAGAACGGCTTCACGATGGTATCAATGTATGTGGACTGGGTGAGACCAAGCAATCTTCTCGATCTATCTCTATAGATCTGTATTCCCAATACAAAAGATGCTTCACCCAAGTCTTGCATCGAGAACTTACTCGCTAACCATATCTTAGTTGATTGCAACATTCCTACATCATTCCCAATGAGTAGAATGTCATCAACATACAACACCAGGAATGTCACAACACTCCCACTGACCTTCTTATACACACAGGGTTCCTCAGGATTCTTAGTAAATCAAACTCTTTGATTGTACTATCGAATCTAAGGTTCCAACTCCCAGATGCCTTCTTTAGACCATAAATAGATCTCTGAAGTTTGCATACCATATGCTCACTTCCGACAGATGTAAACCCTCCAGGTTTGAGACATGTAAATCACTTCCTTAATATCCCCATTAAGAAAGGCTGTCTTGAAATCCATCTGCCATATCTCATAGTCATACTATGCAGCCATGGCTAGCAATATCCTTATAGACTTGAACATTGCAACTGGTGAAAAGGTTTCCTCAAAGTCAACTCCTTGTCTTTGAGTATATCCTTTTGCCACCAATCGCGCCTTGAAGGTCAATACCTTCCCATCCGCCCCAAGTTTCCTCTTGTAAATCTATTTACACCCTGTGGGAACAATTCCCTCAGGTGGATCCACGAGATTCCACACTTAGTTCGAATGCATGGAATTCATCTCAGATTCCATCGCTTCAAGCCATTTGGATGAATCGGCATCAGATAACGCTTCCTTGAAGGTCCTTGGATCACATCCATGGTTAGGCTCATCATGGCCCTCTTCAAGAAGCTGACCATACCTCATAGGTGGTCTCGAGACTTTCTCGGATCTTTTAGGAGCTTGTATCTCCTCACTTGGCTCTTCGGGTGTGGGTTCTATAATTGTGGGTGTCTCTCGAACCTCTTCGAGTTCTATCATCTCCCATTTTCTATCCAATAGAAATTCCTTTTCCAAAAAGGTTGCATTCCTAGAAACAAACAACTTTGTTTCTTGAGGATGATAGAAGTAGTATCCAACCGAATTCATTGGATATCCCACAAAGTAGCATAAAATGGATCGACTATCCAATTTATCTCCCACTACCTGCTTCATAAGCAGGGCACCCACCCCCATATTCTAAGATAAGAATATTTGGGAGGCTTACCCATCCATATCTCATATGGTGTCTGCCTTTTGAATGGACATTTAATGGAATATCTTTCAATTTTAAGTTATAGAGATCGTTTTCAAGTTCTCAAGTACTAATTAAACATTCATTCTTGTAAATGTTGCAAACACCTTTGCTAAATAAACAAGAATATCCATTTTTATCACAATAGAAATGGAAACAATGTTTTTTCACCAAAAAGGTACAAACAAAACATCTCTTAAAATTAACTTAAAAATCATTGTTCAACAATAAGCAAACATTTCTTAAGGTCTTGGCAGCAACTCTTGCTCCATTGCCCATCCTCAAGAAGGTCACACCTTCCCTAAGCTTCCTACTTCTTCCCATCTCCTGCAACACATTACAGAGATGTGATCCACATTTGGTATCCAATACCCAAGAAGTAGAGTTAATTGAAATGTTTACTTCAATATAGAACATACCGTTTCCAGAACTCTTCTGGGCCAGATATTCCTTGAAATTTCGCCTCCAATGTCCAGGCTTCTTGCAGTGATGACAAACATCACTAGTCTTGTCAGCCTTAACTGGTGTGGCTGCCATAACGGGATTCGGAGATTGCCTCAACAAGGGCACGTTCTTCTTGGGATGTTGGAAAGAACACTTCTTTCCCTTCCCATGTGGATCATTCTTCGTACCAGATGAAGAACCCACATAAAGAACCGACTTCTCTTTCTTGATGGTTGACTCAAACGTAACAAGCATATTCACCAACTCCTCAAGGGTCGGTTCAAGCTTGTTCATGTTGAAGTTCACCACAAAAGGATCAAATGAGCTAGGCAGCAATAAGAGCAACACGTCGGTGGTCAACTCCGAAGGCAAGATCAGATCCATGCTAACGAGCTTGTCCACGAGCCCAATCACCTTTAGGCCATGCTCATGGACCGAAGCCCCATCTCGCATGCGCAAAGTGATCAGCTCCTTGACGGTAGCATGCCTAAGAGGACGTGTTTGCTCTCCAAAGAGCTCCTTGAGATGCAAATGAATGTCAACAGCATTCTTTGCACCCTCAAAACGCCTCTGCTGCAACTCATAATTCATAGAAGTCAGCATATAGCACCTGGCTATCAAGTCATGGTCACACCATTCCTTGTAAGCCTTCAATTCCTCAGGATTGCAGTCAGTCGGAGCCTCAACAGGGGGCGACTCAGTCAGTGTATATGCTACCCTTTCCGAATTCAAGACGATTTTCAGGTTTCTTAGCCAAGTGAGGTAATTAGGTCCAGTTAATATGTGTTTGTCGAGTATTATGGATATCGGATTGCGAATCGAAGACATTGTCAATTTGTACTGAAAAGTAAAAACAGATAAATGTTGATGACTATTTTAAAATATTTAGTAAGATATGAAGTTTGGACTTTTACTTCATAAATATTTGCTCCCACTGTTTTGACATCTTTCACTACCCTCTAGTGAAAACGGGAAACTCCTTTCCTCAGTAGGTACGTAAGGTCCAATTAGCGAATTATGATCCCGAATAATATCAGCCAATCACAATTTCTAAAAGGTAGTTTCCAATTGCATCACAATGCAACCCTTTACGTAAACTTTTGTCTCACGTTTGATTAGGACCCAATAATATGACGTCGTTCATCTTCACGTGTCAAGCCTTACCCATCGATGTTGAACCTTAATGGACGGTCGCCATGAGTTCCCCCAATAATATGAGCCGAAATCATGGGAGTTCCACGTAGTTCACATCACCATGTCAATGGATGTCACAGCTTTCCGGCACCCAAAGCTCCCCCAATAATATGAGCCGAGCCCCGAGTATGGGTAGCGTTCATCATGCATTCATTGTCGATGGAAGACAAGGAAATTATAAACAAATTTATAATTCCCCTTTTCGGGCTTGATACTAATTTTGAATCTTATTCAAAATGAGGGTTTTTAATTTTGAAAGGTCTCATCATTAATTTTTTTTTTAATTTTAAAAGCTCGCCATGTTTGATCGTATGTTTGCCGGATTCATGCAACTTTGTTATTATCATAATAATAACTCACTTACTCATTATTTATAGCATATCATGCATATATTATAAACAATAAACAAAACAAGGATGATCAATCGCCCCAATACTAATGGCCCGTGTGAGCTAAACACGGGCCTAGGTCTAATCCTAGGGTAAATGCACGGGATGAAAATGCAACTATTACATTAGCTTCCAATATTTACATGTCTTCGATCTTCATAATCATCATGGCCACCATCTTCCAATCTTGATCATCCACTATACTAATATTTACAAATAAATATCCATGGCAAATAGGGATACATCTCATGGGGTGGGAACGGGCCATAAACCAAGCCCACTTTAAATTTGATAATTATTACAATCATTCAACACAAAATATCCTAGCATACACCTAGCAAATTGGGCTTGGGCTTTTGATCATCCTTCATGCATAATATCACATATCATCCACCATCAATTAATTATCACAATAATTAATTGATCCAATATTATATATCTTGATCCAATCACTAACCGCCACGATTATAAACTAAATTAACAAAGTATACAAACACCTTTGTCTACTTTCAAATTAATTTATTTATAACCGAATTTCTTGTAAATCACCATTTACTATAAATCTATTACCTATATAAAAGAGCCAATCTTTTTAGAATTGTGATTTGTCTTTTAAGTCCTTCATTAATTATTATTTTGATTATTATTATTATTATTATTATTATTATTATTATTATTATTATTATTATTATTATTATTATTATATAGAAGAGTCAATCTTTTTAGAATTATGAATTGTCTTTTTAAGTTCTTCATTAATTATCACTATTATCTATCTATTACCTATATTATATAACCAATCTTTTTAGAATTGTGATTTGTCTTTTAAGTCATTAATTAATATTTATTAATATTACTATATTATTACCTATATAAAAGAGTCAATTTATTTAGAATTGTGATTTGTCTTTTAAGTCATTAATTAATTAATAAATTTTAATTAATTATTATTAATATTAATTCAAAAATATATAATCTATTTATTTCTATTACCTATATTCTATATTATTATTATTACCTAGATAAAAAAAACCAATGTTTTTACAATTGTTAATTGTTATTTAAGTCTTTCACTAATTAATATTAATTCAAGAATGCATAATCTATCTATCTATTACCTATATAAAAGAGCCAATCTTTTTAGAATGAATTTTAATTATCTATTACCTATATTATTATCATTATAACCTAGATAAAGAGCCAATATTTTTAGAATTGTGAATTGTCTTTTAAGTCTATAATTAATTAATAGAATTAATTAATTATTAATATTAAATCAAGAATATATAATCTATTTATTTCTATCACCTATATAAAATTGTGAATTGTCTTTTAGTCCTTGTTGATTAATAGATTTTAATAAAATATTAATATTAACTCAAAAATATATAATCTATTTATTTCTATTACCTATCTATTATACATATATATCTATTACCTATATAAAAGAAACAAATGTCTTTAGAATTGTGATTTTTTATTAAGTCCTTCATTAATTTATATATTTTAATTAGTTATTAATATTAATTCAAAATATATAATCTATTTGTCTCTATTACCTATATATTAATGAACTTTAATTATATATTACATATATAATTATATTATATTATATTATACCTATATATAAGAGCAACCATAATGGGTGTTAAATGTGATTTATCTATATATTAATGAACTTTAATTATCTATTACAAAGAGTCAATTATTATTATTATTATTATTATTAGCTATATAAAAGAGACCATGTTTTAGAATTGTGAATTGTCTTTTATGTCCTTCATTAAATATAGATTTTAATTAATTATTAATATTAATCTATTATTACCTATATATCTATTATCTATTATTATTATTATTATTATTATTATTATTATTATTATTATTATTATTATTATTATTATTATTATTACCTATATAAAAAAAGTGTGTCTTATGTGAGACCTTCTCACGGATTCTAATCTGTGAGACGGGTCAACTCTACTCATATTCACAATAAAAAGTAATACTCTTAACATAAAAAATAATAATTTTTCATGGATGACCCAAATAAAAGATCAGTTTCACAAATACGACCCGTGATACTGTCTCACACAAGTTTTTGTCATATAAAAAAGCCAATCTTTTTAGAATTGTGATTTGTCTTTTAAGTCCTTCATTAATTTAAATTGTGATTTGTTTTTTTATGAATTGTTGTTTTGAACCAAAAATTTTTGATGATGTTGTACATTTCTTTATGGCTTTGTGGTGGCATGAGATGATTTACACGGAATTAAATTTGTTCACTCTTATAACATTACATGTAGAGCAATTATTATTACATCAAAGCAAGCTTTAAAAAATTGATAATAAACCAATAAAAAGCATGTTGCAACTGTTTCAATTAGGTTACCAAAATTACCAATGAGTTTGATTGCATCAATTGTGTGAAGCTGAATATCCTAAGGTATTGCAATATAATTAAGTTTACATGCTTAAAAACATTTAATTAGTTTGTATACTTTATCACAATTAATTTTTCAAGTACGTACCAGATAACAATGCTGGTTTAAGATGAAAATGAAATAGCTAGGCTGGTGTTGTTCGAAGAGGTTGATGAGACATTTATTGGTTGCTTCATCAAAAAATAATTGGCATGCATACTAAGGTAAATTAAAATATTATTTGAATAATATTATAATAATCTAATACATATTGCCAATAACTACAAATTTTATATTGCATAAAAAAAGTAACTTGGAGCGTGTAACAATACTTGATCAACAAAGAAAATAAGATTACAATTTTTTTTTCCAAATTAGACAAGTCTGTCTCGACTAAAAATAGAGTAACATCAATAATTATGGATGGATTGGAGAAACGATAACTGAAGAAAAATACTGATAAAAAAAAAAGAACCGAAACATCAATGAATTATTAAGAAAAGAACAACGCAAAGGAAATGGCAAAACAAGTACAACATGAAGATAAGTAAGACACGAAATACTAAAGAAATGACAAAACCACTTAAAAAAAAAACAAAATTCATCATGTTCCAAAGGAGAAACCATAAAATTCAAGATAATGAAAAAATAAATGATTTCAGTAAAATGATGAGGAAACTTAGACAAAACAGTCACACAGAGATGACCCAAAAACTGAAAATTAAACAAGAAAAAAATTGATAATGCTTTTTTATATTATGAATATTCAATTGAAAATGGTTTTTTCGATTTCACTCAATATAAGTGTTTTATGTTCACTTATTCGTTACAACGTTTATTCATCACGTGCAACGCACGTGTTACTTGCTAGTAATTAAAGTCCAACTTAAATTATTTATTTCATGAGAAAAATTTGCAACTTTTGTAATTTTAAACTTAAGGGCCCAAAAACTTATATTTCACCAAAAACATTTTGGCCCATTTAAAATCACAAACATGTTAGCCATCCAATAGCCCAACAACTCAAGGCCCATGACACTTTGATATTCCAAAACACTTTTGGAAACCCTAGCCGTCATCGCCGTCGCCGAAGCTCCGTCGTCGGATTGCGGCAACCAAAAATATTTTTTTTTTATTAAAACTTAGGGGTGTTCGGGCAGCCCTTCGGGGAAGGGCTGCCCTAGCTGCCCGAAATGGGCAGCCCCTCGGGCAGCCCGAGCTGCCCGAAACATGCCCCAAAAATCCTTGACATTGTTGCAAAATTTTTGTTCTCATGCGGTTAGAAATCAATCTCAACATAATATCTTGTATATGCTACACAAAAACGTAACCATAGCTCGGATACCACTTGAAAGGGGATCGATTACGGTGACCGAAAGCGCAACGGAAGTTCAAAAATTAAAAATTTTTAAGCAAAATTTCGGCCACCTCAAGTTTTGTGCAACTAATACAAAAACACAACTATGTCATACATAGGGTGTAAGAAAATCGTTACCTATCAACCTCTTGAGGTTGATGATGGCTCCAACTAAGGTGTAAACACCTTAGCTCTTGTATGGCATGAAGAAATCTACAAGCTTCCTCCTACCTTGAATCTTTCCTTCAAATTAGGCCCACCACCAACTAGGTAGATCCCCTCATATTTTGCACTAGAAAAATATGAGAATTTTTCAAAGAGAAGTGTGTGTATTCTTCAACAATTGAAGAACACAAAAATGAGAGAAAAATGGAGAGAAGAAGAACAAGAATTTCGGCCAAGGCATGTGAGAATGGGAGTGAGTTGTTGTGTCTTGGTTGTGAGAAAAGCAAAAAGCAAAAGGTGCATGCCTTGCATTGAAAACTCAAAAAGTAGTCTCCCAACCTTTCACCTCCCATGCATGCATATTATAAGGTTTTTATCAAAATAAAAATCATGGACTAAATTTAATTATCTCAAACATATTTGAGACTAATTAAACATTACTTGAATTTACCCAAGTCCCACTAGTTAAATAATTAATTTAAATTGAGCTCTACAAGACTCAATATAATTTAATTAATTCAACACTTGAATTAATTTAATTATTTAGACTCTACTAGGTCCACTAGTGTTTAATTAATTCAACACTTGAATTAATTTAATTTAGTCCATAATAATGTTTATGAAAATCACAATTTTCAAATACATTATTCACTTGGCCAAATTTTAATTTTAGGAACACTTCCATAAATTAAAATTTGCATTTCTCTCATAAAAGTCATACTTCTATTTTTCTTTACGCTTATAAACTCATTTATAAGCCGTTCAACACATTGAACTAATTTTCTCCTTTATAGAAGTCATACTTCTAATTTTCCTTACGCTTATAAACTCCTTTATAAGCCGTTCAACACATTGAACTATTTTTTACTTCTCAACGGGATCTAGAAAGCTAGTACTTGTGTGGCCCTCAATGGTTCATTGATACAACTAGCCGTGGGTTCACATCTCCATGTGATTCGGACTAAACATGTCCTTATATGAGCATACCCCAATTGCTCCATTCTTACTTATCAACATCTTGATAACAAGAACGTCAGAACTCAACTCTGATAGTACCCAACCAATCATGTTAAACGCCTAGCAGCATCGCTTACATGATTCCCTAGGTATCAAATGATAGTGCCTGCAAGAAACATTCAATTATGGTTAGCGTACAGTACGGTCCCTTCAACTCATATATCCCGACCGATTCGACAACCATTGGTTTATCGAGAGTTGTCAACGAATCGATATTATGTGTCATGTCGTAGTTGCATCAATGGTGTAATCTATGAAACCCCTTTCATAATTACAACCATACTCTGGCCAGAGATTTCAACCTACATACACATGATAACACATAGGATATCCATACCCGAAGGTAAGCGGTGAATCTCCGACTACAATGCATCGACTCCTATGTGTTTCGACAGAACACCCAACCTTGCCACCTGATGACCCCATGAGAGTCGGTAAACAAGTCAAAGTGTAATTCTAGCACATAGAGTCTCAATGTTGTCCCGGGTCATAAGGACTAATTCTGTACAACCATAAACTAGGACATTTCCACTCGATAAGTGAGAACCACTTGGAAAGTCCTTTTATGGAGGGTTGTTCAGTGCACTCTACAAGGAGCACCTATCTGCATGTTCGGACATCACAATGTCCCCTACCAATGAAACATAGTACTCATATCGCAGATACTAGTCTCGAACTCTAGCGGCTTATATCCTTCTTAGTGGCGGCTGAATCGACTAGGAACCGTTTAGAATATACAGTATTACAAATATGAGTTTCATGATACTCATCATATGAGCATCTCATATTCTTTCTACCATTTGTATATTCAAGGGCTTTATCTATGCAACTAGCATGGGTATACAGATAAAGATGTGCCAAAATAATAATATAAAATATTACTAAAATAAAGATTGCATATACATAGAGTTTCATTGTGAACACTCGGCCAACACTTGGCTCGACGGGCACCTACTCTAACAACTTTGTGTTGTACACCGATGCATCTAAGCTCGGGTTAGACACAGTATTGATGCAGCGTGGTCGAGTTATAGCTTATGCATCCAAAAATTGAAAGTGCATGAGAAGAACTACCCAACTCTTGATCTTGATTTAGCCGCTGTCGTCTTTCCATTGAAAATATGGAGACATTATTTATACGGTGATAAATGCCAGATATTTACAAACCACGAGAGTCTCAAGTATTTCTTCACGCAGAAAGAATTGAATATGAGACAGAGACGGTGGTTAGAGCTAGTGAAAGACTACGATTGTGAGATTAGCTACCATCCAGGGAAAGCTAATGTAGTGGCAGATGCCTTGAGCCGAAAAGTTGCATTCATAGCTCAGTTGTCAGTACAGAGACCTCTTCAGTGTGAAATTCATAGGTTTGGGTTAGAGGTTTATCCCAAGGGAAGATTCCCCAGACTATCTAATCTAACAGTAAAATTCGATTTGCTAGACCGAATCCGTAGAGAACAACCTCCAAACGAGCAGTTGCAGAAATGGAGGCTGAAAGACGAAGCCAATGGCAGTGTACTCTACATAGTGTCCGATGGTATTGTGAGATACAGAGGTAGAATGTGGGAGCCTAATGTTGATTCGATCAGAGAAGACATCGCAGAGGCACATGCGTCTCCGTATTCCATTCACCCAGGAGGTACAAAGATGTACAAAGACTTGCATATTCTGTATTGGTGGCCAGGTATGAAGAGAGACATCCGCATATACTATCAGATTGTCTCACTTGTCAGCAAGTGAAAGCAGAACATCAGAGGCCAGCATGAATGATTAATCCACTCCCTATCCCAGAGTGGAAGTGGGAGAATATCACTATGGATTTCGTTGTTGGGTTGCCGAGGTCAGTCAGAGGATCCAATGCTATTTGGGTTATAGTGGATCGACTTACCAAGTCAGTGCACTTTTTGCCAGTGAAGACGACTCTCTCCATGACGCAATATGCGGAACTCTATATCAGAGAGATAGTTCGATTGCACGAGATCCCAGTTTCTATTGTGTCCGACATGGACCCGATATTTACATCGTCCTTCTCGAAGAGCTTATATGCAGCCATGGGGACGAAGTTGCTTTTCAGTACAGCTTTTCACCGCCAGACAGATGGCCAATCTGAGCGAGTGATTCACATTTTGGAGGATCTATTGCGAGCTTGTATGATCGATTTCCAGGGGACTTGGGAATCTAAGCTACCTCTAGTGGAGTTTACCTACAACAACAATTTTCAAGCATCCATAGGTATGGCTCCCTACGAGGCTTTGTATGGAAGGAAGTGCATATCGCCAATTCACTGGGATGAAATTGGTGAGAGAGAGCAGAACTTGGTCCAGAGATAGTTCAGCAGACTGCAGACGTGGTGGTCAAGATTTGAGACAGGATGAAGACTGCCCAGAGTCGTCAGAAGAGCTATGCTGATAAGAGAAGGGGAGATCTCGAGTTTACCGTAGGCGATCACGTTTTTGTAAAAATAGCAACTATGAAGGGTGTTATGAGATTTGGGTAGAGAAGCAAGATGAGTTCGAGGTTTATTGGACCTTTCGATATTCTGGAAAAAGTTGGGACACTAGCTGTAGAACCCGAAAATCAGATTACGTATAAGCCATGTATAATTGCTATTATTTAAATTAAAAATGAATTTTTATAAATATATGATGTGTTTAATTCATTTTTATAATTGTTAAGTCATGATTATTTATTTTAAAGGTAGATGTTTAGTTTAATCTTTTTAGAATAAATACGCGAGGCTGGACCGGAGTTTTGAGATTAGAGTTAAGATTAATAATAAGAAAAGTATTCCTAAATTTAATTTAAGTCAAGGAATAATTTAATTTAAAGAAATAGAATGTTTTAGAATTTATTAAATTAATTGGAGTTAAATTATTAAATAAGTTCTTTTAGGTTCAATATTGAATTAAAGCTTAAATTAAAATGTGTAAACATATGAGGATGAATTAATCTAGGTATAATATAAATTCCAGAAATTAAACATAGAATTTTAATACTTAATTATTAGATCAAGAAATGCCATGCAAGAGTTTATTCTAAATTAATATGTAAATTCACTAAAATGTATAATGGGTATTCAAAACCTTAAACAATTAAAATGCAAGGTTTAAAACATAACATACCATGCAAAATTAGTAGGAAATCGGTCAACCCTTTTAAACAAATTCAAATGTGGAGTAAATCCATTTAAGTAACTCCTAAATGATTTTTTTTACCGGATGAGTTGGATCGCTCCCAGGCTTGCTGCAACCTAATTCTAATATGTGACACGTGCAAATAATCTTAACTTGACAAAACTTAACAATCGAATAAAAAACGAGACGTTTAGGACAAACAACTTGGTTTTCAATCATGGCTTCGTACCAACCTGAACCAATATTAAACCAACGTTTAACCATGATTAAAATACCCAACTGTAAAGGCCCGTAGTTCGTATTCATATTTTAGCGAAATTATTAAAAATTTTCTAAATAAATAATTATATTGCCTCATTTATAAAATAAATATGTAAATAATTTTAACTCTAAAATAACAGCAGAAGAAAATATTGTTTTCAAACAACAACTTAAAAATATATCCATCGTATTAAAACTGAGTTTGAACGTAAGAAAATGCATAAACTAAAACATGAGGTCCTCGGGTTCCTACTACTGCTGACCCAAGCCAACTCACTGGTCTCCGCCCTCGGCCTCGACCTCATCAGTACCTACAACAATCAAGTCTAGTGAGTCTAAAGACTCAACATGTATATATCGTGAATAAAAAGAAAATATATCATAAAATCGCATGCAACGTAAAAATATGGTATCGTAAGGCGTACAGTGAATGTCGTATAATGAATAATTATAACTACGTGCATATATGAAAATCATACGTAAAAGCTTTGCTCAATAGATTTCTGTCATATCATATCATAATTTTCTAGTAGAGATAATGTTTCTAAGCAAGTGGCCCATAACATAACGTGAGCTCCTGATCAGACTAAACCACAGTATACTGGGCGGTAGAGATCACCACAGCCCTTGGACTGGATATCCGTACCCATACATAATCGTAAACCGGTCGTAAGTCACCGGGTGGAGAGGTCCTCGGTTGTGCATATCGGCTTCCAAACCCATAAACGTAAGGTGGTCACAAGACATATCGCATATATCTCAAAAATAAACATTTTATATTTTTATGCACATAATATAATTATAACCTTATTTTGAGGCCCGGGGCTGAAGAGGGCGGGGGGTGATCGCCGGTGCCATGAGGTGGCACGGAAAATGAGCGGCTCATGGCAGGCTTCTAGGTGGAGGGAACATGAATGAACCGTTCTTACACCGGAAGGAGAGGGATTCCGAGACTGTTCAATGTAATGGACTATAAAGTTGAGGAGGGATTAAGGCAACGTTTGGTACGAGGGTTAAGGTAGGATAAAGAGTTGGTTTTGAGTCTAAGCCCATGTTTGGTTCAATTTTTACTAAACTCATTTTATCATGTATACAAAGGACTAAGTTGTACTAAATGTGGATAATTAAACCCCCTACAACCTAAGGACTAAGAATCCTTATTTTAAATATTCATATTATTCCTAAAATTCCCTTTGCGTTTTCCTTCCATAAATTTTTTAAAACAATGTTTTTATATATTTATTACCCATTTCCTTTGCTTGATAATAATTTAATTTTTTTTTAAGAAAATCGCTTTTGAGTTATATCTACAGTAGTCGTATATTATATTTTTAATATTTAATAAAATAATAAATATGTTGACAAAACATAATATTGGAAGGGCAATTTTGTCAATTCATCAAAAGATTATTAATTATCTCATTCTTAACCATCATACCAAACATAATATTATTTTATCATTATCTACTTAAATCATTCTTTTTATCATTTCTCTCTTAATCATTTTATTATTTTATCCTTCGAACCAAACGTAGCCTAAAAGATTTGATTGGTACTACTCATATCAAGAAGGTGCATCTTCTTTTCGGTAGCTCATAACATAAGAACTCCAAAGTTAAGTTTGCTTGACTTGGGGCAATATTGGGATGGGTGACCTCATGAGAAGTTTCCCAAGGTGCGTGTGAGTGAGGACATAAGCACGCTGGAAAGACCCGTCTTGATACAGTGAGGACGGTCGTCGAATCTGGGGCGTTACAGTTGTAAGGCCCAGGAATTTAATTCGCCTAACCTAAGTGCATGCAATCTAGGACTTTTATTTTTAAATAAATGCTTAATTGTTTTATGTATAATTCATGCATGGTAGGATTTAATTCATGAAATTTTAAAAGTTCGCGCATTAGGGTTTCTAGGTGCATTTCACGTTCGAATGAGGATCGGAGACCGGAGAATTTTCAGAAAAATTATTTTATTACACGATTTATTTTCATAAATTAGTTTAAAGCGTTTTAAAGGGTATTTTTAAAAAACGAGATTTTATTGGGTATTTGTACCCGCATCACTTTATTTTCAACGGTACGTAAATTCTATCCAATCGGAGGACTTTTTAAGGGTTCGGCTAATATTTTCAAAATATTTCCAACTCGTAATATTTTTTGGGAGTGAGTTTGGGATTAATGGGCCTACTTTTGAGTTTATGAGTCTTATATATCATTTTGATCTTTAATTAAAAAATTTAGGCCCATTAACTAATAATTTATCTATATAATTAACCCTTAAACATATTTTACCCTAAACCTAAACTCTTGTACCAGCCGACACCCACCATCTCCCTCTCGTTTTCATCATTTACCACTATAGGCCCCATCGGTTTCTCTTGGCTTGCAAAGAAGGAATTCTCCCGGGTCCATTGTCTCGTTGTTGCACTCCCAAATCATTTCAAGGCACGCATTTGTATCCTTCTTCATGCATCATACACGATTTATATATGCTGTGATATGCTTATTTGTTCATGAAAAATCCGATCCATCCCAGGGTGCGTGTGAGTGAGGACATAAGCACGTTGGAAAGACCCGTCTTGATACAGTGAGGACAGTCATCGAATCTCTGGCGTTACAAGTGGTATCAGAGCCGACCTCTCCGAGTACGGTGTGGTTCGGGAACGAACCAAGCGGAAGCTGGGGGGCATGTGAGGCCCGGGGCTGAAGAGGGCGGGGGGTAATCGCCGGTGCCATGAGGTGGCACGGACAATGAGCGGCTCCTGGCAGGCTTCTAGGTGGAGGGAACATGAATGAACCTTTCTTACACCGAAAGGAGAGGGATTCTGAGACTGTTCAATGTAATGGACTGTACAGTTGAGGAGGGCTTAAAAGGTTTGATTGGTACTACTCATATCAAGAAGGTGCATCTTCTTTTCGGTAGCTCATCACATAAGAACTCCAAAGTTAAGCGTGCTTGACTTGAGGCAATTTTAGGATGGGTGATCTCCTGGGAAGTTTCCCAGGGTGCGTGTGAGTGAGGACATAACCACGTTGGAAAGATCCGTCTTCATACAGTGAGGACAGTCGTCGAATTTGGGGTGTTACAAGCATGTGAGGCCCGGGGCTGAAGAGGGCGAGGGGTGATCGTCGGTGCCATGAGGTGGCACGGACAATGAGCAGCTCCTGGCAGGCTTTTAGGTGGAGGGAACATGAATGAACTGTTCTTACACCGGAAGGAGAGGGATTCCATGACTGTTCAATGTAATGGACTGTACAGTTGAGGAGGGCTTAAAATATTTGATTGGTACTACTCATATCAAGAAGGTGTATCTTATTTTCGGTAGCTCATCACATAAGAACTCCAAAGTTAAGCGAGCTTGACTTGGGGAAATTTTGGGATGGGTGACCTCCTGAGAAGTTTCCCAGGATGCGTGTGAGTGAGAACATAAGCACGCTAGAAAGACCTGTCTTGATACAGTGAGGACAGTCATCGAATCTGGGCGTTACAAGCATGTGAGGCCAGGGGCTGAAGAGGGCGGGGGGTGATCGCCGGTGCCATGAGGTGGCACGGACAATGAGAGGCTCCTGGGAGGCTTCTAGGTGGAGGGAACATGAATAAACCATTCTTACACCGGAAGGAGAGGGATTCCGAGACTGTTCAATGTAATGGACTGTAAAGTTGAGGAGGGCTTAAAAGATTTGATTGGTACTACTCATATCAAGAAGGTGCATCTTCTTTTTGGTAGCTCATCACATAAGAACTCCAAAGTTAAGCGTGCTTGACTTGGGGCAATTTTGGGATGGGTGACCTCCTGAGAAGTTTCTCAGGGTGCGTGTGAGTGAGGATATAAGCACGCTAGAAAGATCTGTCTTGATACAGTGAGGACTGTCATCGAATCTGGGACGTTAAGCTAGCCTATCGTGTTGCCCTTCCGCCGAATCTGGCCGGGGTACACAATGTGTTCTATGTCTCGATGCTGAGGAAGTACCTAGCTAATCCTTCGCACGTGTTGAGCTATGAACCGTTACAGTTGCCTCCAGACCTGTCATATGAGGAAAGACCCGTCCAAATCCTATACAGACAGGAGCGTAGACTTCGGAACAAGGTGACTAAGTTGGTCAAAGTCCAGTGGCTGAATCAATCAGGGGAGGAGGCCACCTGGGAGACCGAAGCAGACATGAGAATTCGCTACCCGGAGTTATTTGGTAATATTTAATTTCGAGGAAAAAGTTTATATAAGTGGGGGAGGAACTGTAGTGCCCAAATTCAGTACACGTATAACCCATGCAATTACTTAATTATTAAAGCATTTATTTAAATTTAAAATGAGTTTTTATCCATGCATGATTTATTTGAATGCATTGTTTTAAATTATTTAGGTTTATGTGATGCACGTTAAAATTGTGTTTTGAGTTTAATGTTTCAGGAGATTATTCGAGGCGGGATCGAGGAATAGAGACCGGTGACGATTTGGGCAATTTTAAAACATGGTATATTATTTTAAGTTGAGGATGGGGAATTTTAAATAATTTATTAAGTTTTTAGCATTTTAAAGCCTAATTTAATTATTAGGTGAATTTTAGATTTTTAAAACTTTTAAAGATTTTCAATTGTGGATTTTTAAAATTTCAATTCTAGTGGGCTAGCATTTAATTAGCATTTAATCTAGCATTTTTTTTGTAGCAATTTAATTAGCATGTTAAGTATGTAATTAAGCAAAACTTTTCACTAATTGCCTAGCAAACTCACGCACACACATCTACACACACACTTACACGGCTGAAATACACACACACATATTTCCTCCCATTTTCATTACATCTTTTTGAAGAAAAAGGAACCTAGGGTTCTAAGATTCAGAGCAGCCGCCCCTTTCCCATCTTTTCCAGCACATTTTCGTTAGTTTTCTTCAAGGAATTCAGTGCCACGTTCGTCTTCTCTCGCATCTTTCCCCGCTTCGGTGTCGTCGTTCGGTAATGTTAAAGATTTAAAGGCACGTATATTCTGTTCTTCCCGTGTTGATCTTGTCATAGTATTAATTTAATGTGTTTTGTGTGAAAACATGAGTATGTTATGTAGTAGTTTGAGCAGAAAATTTATTGGATGTGTTTTGAAGGAGTTTTTAGATCTCAAAACTCATGTTTACTGTTCTTTTAAATACTGTGATTTTTCGGTCGATTTTCTGGAAAAAATCTTTCAACGTATATAAAGTAGAACTTTTTGATACCTTCGATTTGTAGTAAATTCTAAATATTTGGATAAACATTGAGGGAGTTATGATGTTTTTCGTGTGACTGCTCAAACTACGTTTTCTAGAAATTATGATATTGATGCGTCCTTGAATTTTATTGTTGCAAGATTCGTTGGAAATTGACGGGTGATCGTCGCTGCATTTAGGTATGTTTAGTATGATGTTGGGTTGGTATTTAATATGCCGGTTAGTGTCGACAGGCACTTGAATTCATTAGAAGTCGCAGGAAACCATTTAGTGTCAAATTACATGTTTTGAGTTGCGTTGTGTCGTAGGTTGGATATCGTCGTTTCGATATGTTTGTACAGGTGGTGTCAATGTAGTATCCACCTAGGATGGGTCTCGATGTGTCGGTTCATAATCCGTACAATCATGTTTAGAGTGTTAAGCATCACATGTACTGAATTTTCGTTGGTTTGCTTTCACCGCGGACTTGGACACGGACCCAAGCACGGGGTCCGTGTCCTCACTTCTTTTCGGTATGTTTTTACAGTATCTACACGGACCCCTATACGGACCTAGGCACGGGGTCCGTGTCTTCCCTTTTCTGCACCCATCTTTTACAGTACCTACACGAACCCGGAGCCGGAACTGGGCACGGGGCCCGTGTACCTCATGTTTTGGGAATAATTTGTAGACTTCATTTCTGGTTTGTGTTGGGGTGCAAGATAATGGTTAGTACGATGATTAAATAAAGTCGAGTCCCGAGTGATTTAGAATTTCTTAAGCTATTTATTTACTTTGGTGGTGAGCACGATTACCTACTTCTAAGGTATGCAAGTTAAGTAATTGAATTCATGTTAGTATGTTGCAGCAGCGACCCCAATCAAGATCCAACGAATCCCTCAACGCCAAGTAAGTATGTTCGACGTGCAAAATAAATATTTTAATTTTTTGAGGTATGCTAAATGTCTTGTGACCAATGATGTATGGGATTGGAAAACGGTAAAGCATGACCAGGGACCAATCCACCCCGTTAAAGCATGAACGTGTTTAGATCACGATTGGAAAGCGTTAAAGCATGAACGAGGACCAATTTACCCGTTAAGGCATGAACAGGGATCTCATGTATGTGGCAGTGGATTTTTCCCTGTCAGCGCAGTACTATGGTTTAGTCTGATCAGGCGTTTTTATGTATGGGTCACTTGCTTTTAAACATGTCTCTACAAAAAAAAATATGAAGTTCATGTATGTTCAAGTATGTACAAGTATGCAAGCACTTTTAAGAATAGTTTCACGTTATAGCACGTCTATGTTATGTATGTATGTTCAAGTAAATGGCAAGTTCAAGTTTCAAGTATGTACTCTCTATTTTGAAGTTGCATATGATTTTATTACATACTACTCGTTACTTCCAGTTTATACGTGTTGAGTCTTTAGACTCACTAGCTTGATCGATGCAGGTGAGGATGATTTGGAGGAGACTCGGGGTGGGGACCAAGGAGCAGGCTTGGACTGAGCAGGAGGCTAGACCCAAGGACCGCCCAAGTTTTAAATTTTATGAAATGTTTAAAAATACTCTGATCTCAATTTATCGATTATGAGTTTTAACAAGTGCTTTTAGTAACTTCATTTAAGACCTTTTGTTCCAACAATATTTGGAGAAGAACAGTTTATTTTATCCAATTTGAAGGTTCACCTTTTATTTAAGAAATTTTTTTATTTTTCCGCAAATTTTAAGTAGTAAAGTACGGCACGTTACACTTTTTATGCTGATGGTTGGAAAATCAAGGTTTCCGATCCAAAGAAGAAATTGAAGCCAGAAGTACAACTGCTGGCAGATATAGTAGCCAAGGAGCTTTTGGCAAAGGCTGGATCATTTGATGCACTTACTCTCGAGAAGTTTCAGGCCATGACTGCTATTATGGCTGGATGAAAACTGAACTGGAAGAATATTATTTTCAACATTCTAAGGAATATGTTTCAGTCGTCCAAGCAGCCGAAAGTCTATGAAGTGCAGTTCAGCTATGTGCTGAAAATAAAAGGGATGGTGACTGATGCTTTTGAAAAGTCATCAAAAATGAAAATATTTAATGCCAAGAATGTCCAGCCACCGAAGACAAAACTGGACAAATCTCCTGAGCAGTTCTTAAAGGTCAAGAAGGAGATTGGGATGCAGGAGGCTCCCAAATCAGTGCAGAAAAAGAAGACAGTCAAGCGCAAAATGATTGTCAGTAAAACTGATTCTGAGAGGAATCCTTCTCCTAAAGTCATCAAGAAACCAAGGACCTTAAAGACCAAGCCTGTTGCTGCAGTTGGGACCAACCCAACTGAATGAATAGTTCAGTCAAGAGCTCAACAGCCTATCAAGGCTATTCCACTGAAGGCTGTTCCAACTGAACCCTCGACTAAGGATCAGTTGCCTCTATCTACCATCCTACCGAAGAAGAAAGTCACTGAATCTGGTGACAAGAAGAAGCTTGTTGGAGTTAAGGCTTCTTTGATCACTATTGCTGGTTACACCTCTCTACTTACTCCAAGACCAATGGGAGTAGTGATCAGAGAAAATATTGATGCAACTACATCAGGGCTGAGCATTCCTCATGCCCTGAATGACTCGAAAGAGAAGGGGAAGATGCAATAAGAACCCAGGCCAACCAATGCCATCCAAACTCACATCGATCTTATTTGGAAGAGATCAATGAGTTTGCATAGAACAAGCTCAAGGCCTACAATGAATGTGTTAAGTTCAGAACAGAAGTCTTTGCCAAACAGCTTCAGAAAAAGTCTAAAGTGAAGAAATTTATTGACCTGGAGACTGTTGTTCTGAGGGTAGTCAAAGCTTCTACAGTTGTTCAGGCTCTGAAGAGAAAGAATTACTTTTTCAATCAACTGAGAGCTAAGAAGCTTTAAAAG